>NW_020664436.1:58430277-58594089 GCF_002925995.2 Terrapene triunguis
TGTAGTAAGAGGAGACCCTGAGAGATAAACCTTGGTATCAGAGGCCTGGTATGAGGCCTAAGGCCTGAACTAAAGTAATGGTCAAGACTTTGCTAACATAAAGCAAAGTTAAGCTGTGAGCTAGAGGCAGGCCCTGCTCACAGAAGCTGGCAAGGAAAGGGCTGATGCTGCAAAAAGATACATACCTAAAAAGTACTGAACACTAGATATTAAAACACTCCTATACTGGAACATTCCACAGATAACATGGAACAGGCCGACCCATCCCAATGACAGGGGCAAAAGGGTAGAATGATGGATAGATCGAACCAACATGTACAAGGTGAGAGGCGGCACCTTACTACGTAGAAGGGTTGTACCTTGCTGCGTAGAGGGGTTGCACCTCAATACGTCAGGAGTGATGTGTAACTTGTTTGTACCTGTGTATAAAAATGTATCCCTGGGGTGGTGTCTTTGTCTGGCTGAGGGGGCAGTGGAAAGTCCCGCCACTGAGCTGAGTCCATTGCCGAGCGGCACTTTCTAGCAGTATGCCCGGTAGACTAAGTAATCTACGGGGAACTGAAATTGTGTCAGGGTCGCAATAAACCTGGCCGAGGTGCCTTTGTACCTTACTAAGACTCTGTGGTTATTGGGGGTTCTCGTCGGGTTTGCTGTGTCAGCTATCTGCAGAGCTGGGACCGCACACAGAGGGAACACACGCACGCAGCCGAGTGATATCATCACAGGAGAAAGCAGAGCACCACACCGGTAGCATCTGACAACAATAATTACTGAAGTCTTCCAACACTTCTCTGTGATAGGTATCACCCCCATTTTACAGATGAGGAAAACAAACATGCAGAAGTTCAGTGATTTGCTCAGGGTCGCAAAGCAAGTCTTTGGCAGAGCCAGAAGTTAAACCCAGTTCTGCTCACACCCACTGTGGTGTTCTGCACTTGCTCAAGCTTTCTTTTTTTATTTTTTTACTGATGGCCCCAAAAAGTCTTAGAGATTAGTTTGTTGAAAAGAGAAGAAAACTCTGCTTGTCTAACTTTGTGTTGCATGTCACCCAGTGGTTCTATTACTGAAACCATATTTACATGCAGAACAGTGGTTATTATTTATAAGAAAATGTTTAAACTATGTGTTATGCAACCCAATATGATGGTTCGGAAAACTGACCCCAATTTTTGCTTTGTGAATGGGTACCTATAATAACGACAGCTATGGTAACATAAGCAGTAATAAAAGGCCTAACCATGGCTAAACTATGCTGGGATTTCAACACATTGTCATTCTGTACTTTTTCTGTGGCATGAAAAGGGAGGCCTTATCTAGAAATACAGCTGTGTTCAGACACTGACATCCCTAAAAGATCTGACGTACAACACACCATGTTTTTCTGAATGGGAACAGAACCTACACTGAACTATATTTTTTCTTTGTTCTTTCGCTCATCACTCATTATCCACAAAATTGAGTTGAGATGAGCCTGAGCTACAGACTTTGGGCCTGAACACTATCCTGTGATTATATATTTATGCAAATACATCTGTCTTTATTATTACTTTGTTCCCTCCGCCTCAAGCCTATTTGTCTGTTAATCCACAAGTTGCATCTTGTCATAATCCAAGACTGTGACCTTGCTTGAGCAGGTACTGTCTTTGTTTTACCCATTTGTACATGCTAAACTCAATGGGGACTCAATCGTAGTCTCTAAATACTGCTGCAATAGAAACAATCATTATTATTATAGACAAAGCTGGCAGCAGCATCTATAGTTAAAGTTGTTGAACACTTTACATTATAAGCCCATTTTCAGTTGCTTATAACTTTGTCACACTTTAAAGGTGAAAACCTGGCCCCACTGAAGACATGGGAATTTTGCTTATTGACGTCAATAGAGTGAGAATTTCACAGCCTTTGTGTCATGGCAGAAATTTTCCATGCTTGCTCTCTACTTCAAGCTTATTCTCCCCCCCCCACCCAAAGTTTAAGCAAGAACAGCCATTTTGGAGAATGAGTTTACAAAAATATAGGTAGCTAAAAAAATATTTTTCTGAGTGGTTAGATGGATCATAAGAAGTCCCAGTTTTGGACTGGTGAGGCAGGTCAGCCTTCACTGTAAGATAAATTATAGAAAAAGTGCTGGAAGAGAGGTTGATTGTGAACACTTACTGCAAGGAAGATCTGAAGGGAGCTGTGAGCCACTTCTATATACTGGTATTCAAGCAAACACCCTGAGACAGTGATGTAACGATGATCCTCTGGTGCCCATTCTGGGGCTGGAGTCACAGATGTCACTGTACAGCCTGGGCCATTCTCCATCCACCAAGAACGGTGCATTGAGATATTAAAGGTCAGAATAAGATCCGTTTCCTGCAAAAGAAAAAGGGAAGGCTATAATTCTGGAATGGTACTTTGATGGGTCTTGGGGTACCCAGGATTTTGAGTCACCTTATTACTTTCCTGGCCCCAGCAAGAAGCAGATTTGCTTGTACTTAACTGGGTGTCAGCTCTGTTAGCCACCCAAGCAGTCTTCTCTGGGATATGCTAGTCCTTGCTTAGCCTTGCAGGTGAACAAGAGATGTACCCCAGTCCCTGAGGAGGTATTCCCTTGTAAGCATTCCCCTGTAGTGTCCAGCCCTTTCTTCACTGAACACTCACAGAAATATCAGCACTGCTGTCCCCAAGGGGACAGTGTACACAACAGTTTATTTGGTTCAGCTCAGACTCAGCACTTAATACCGCAGCACTGAGATATATTTCTAGTAAAAACAATCATAAGTTTATTATCAGAGATCAAAATTTCAGAGATAATGAGTAAGGATAAAAGAAACAAAAAGCTACATATAAAACTAAAGTATAATAAGCTTAGTCTTTAGAAAGTGTAACATGTTAATGTTCTATGTAAAGAAGATTATTTCACTTCAAATGTCTTCTGCAGTGTTTCAACCAGGACTGGTTGTGATCCTGTTTTCATGAATGTAATGGTACTGCCAGATTAGTTCCTAGGTGCAAGACAAGGGAGTGCCCTCTCTACCTCCCACATATGTCCCCCCCCCAAATTCAGTCTTTGCACACAGCCAGGGTAAACCCCATGGCTTGTCTTTTCCCTGTGTGCTCCTTTCCAGTTGACTCTCTATGAAACAGGGGCTTCCACTGTGTTGGCTTACAATGCTTAATTTATATTTTGATAGAGAGAGAAACAGCCTACCTACTGTCAGGAAGAAACCTGTTTTTATCTTTGGTTGGTGACAGACTTTAAAACATATTTTCAGTACATACACACGACTCCTTAAACATCATTCATATGTACATTTTGCAACTATTATTAGAATCAGTGTGACATAAGTGTTTATTAGAGACCTCACATGACTCTCCTTGGTGAAGTAGAATGTACGGCCAGGATCAGGATATTCTTGTAACCTCCCTTGCAGTTGGCATTGAGGTGTTCTTGGGTGTGTCAGTGCTAATATCACCCCAAGCGCTTCTCTAGACATCTCACAGTAGGCATAAAGAAGGCAAGTGCAGTAAAAGAACTTCATTTACTCCTGAAAATTGGAGAAATCTTGTCCCCTGTAGCACACTCAAGTAATTGGAGTTGGCATGGGGGTGTTGGTCATATGGGAAGCAGAGAAAAATCATCTTCCAACACAAGATTTGCTCCAGGCTGTTACTGTAGCCCTGAGGCTATAGTTGCTCCTAACGCTACTGTGCCTATGCTGAAATGGAAGCCACAATGGCTGATGGACATGCACAATGGCAGATCCACAACCCCATCCCAGCTCCTTCCAGTCCGTCCCTGTCCTGATCCTCCAAGACCTACAAGGTAGATCCCAGGGGCTGGTCTTCATGGAATTGAGGAAGTGCAGTCCCACTGCAAGTTTTCCCTATCTCCTTTCCTACCCACCCGTGAAGCAGAACCACACCAGTTGCACTGCATCGGGGACCCTCTGCAGTCATGGAAGAAGGGGAAGACAGGATTTGCCTGTTATACGTAGCAATGGATTCCACTTCTGAATTCTTTTGTGATGCATAGTCTCAGCCCTCTAACTTTGTATCAATTTTCAAGGAAGCACCTGTTATCCATTGCCCTGTCCAAAGGCAATGGGACATAGCTAGAGTCAGAAGGGCAGGCAGGAAGGCATCCTGTGAGTTCCTCACAGCTGGTACACCCCAGATGGTGCAAAGGAATATTTAGTCAGTCACACTTTAAGGCTACATTTATAAATAGTTTATAATGGGTCAATAAATGATTATTAGATGTAATAAACATATCACAGCCAGGAATCGTATGTGTTGTAGATGGTGGTAAGGACATCAGTCAAAGGTGTTATAGATTATTATAAGCAACCTACTGGCTGCTGGACTTTATAACAATTGATTAACCATTTAGTAACCTTTATAAATGTAACCTTTGTGTAAAGTGTCAATCTGCACATGTGCTCAGTCATGCAAAGAAAAACTGCCGTTAGAAACATCTTTTCAGAACCAAGCTCTCCTACAAGTCATCCAGAGTAATTTACATTTTTTCAGCCTGTTGATAACATTAATATTTAAGACCCTCAAAGATTTCAAAGTCACTATTTAACCAGGTTTACCAACGTGAATGGAATATAATCACCCCATTCTGCAGATACTGTGTGTATTTTCCCCTTCCCTCAAAAATACTCACTTTCCAATTGTATTTAAGTCATAGGCTCCTTCTTTGTACTAACTCAACCAAAGGTAGTTCAATTCAGAGAATTTGTGCATAATTTCATGACTGATAGATTAATCTGAGTTTGCGTTTGCCACCATTGTGCGGCTGAACATATTTTAAAAAATTGCAGTCCTGCCCTAAGACAGTGATGTTGCTGCTGAGTATGTCTTAAAATCAATTATTAATCTGCATGTACCCACCCGACTACCAGATAGCATGGCCAGCTGTAAATATTTTTGCAATCAATAAATCCCATGAAATCCCATAAAGGCCTTGCAGGTATGGCTAGTGCTATTAATGTGAATGGGGCTACTCATAATAGTAACTTCTATGCCTAGTGGCAAGAGTTTGGATAATCAGGCCCCATGTGAACATTTGGGCAAATAGTCAAAGCTGCCAGACCTAGATATATTCAGGTCCAATGAACTGAATACTGTGGTTCAATTTGTCAGACATTTTAAGACAAATTTCGTAACAGTAAGAACACTCATAGCAAAGAAAGCTACCCTTATTTTGCACATATGTTAAGCATGTATAATGAGGCTGCTGCCCTGGAAATAGAGACGTACAAGACAAAGATTCTGGTTTTATATACTGTACATCTATATTGCAGCTGGGAGCATGTTTCACAGCACTGGTAGATAGATGCACTAGCTCTGCTTGAACTAGTGCACTGAAAATAGCAGTGTTGCTGGGGTAGCACGGGCTCGTTGCCCGAGTATGTACCCAGGGGGTCTGGGCGGGTTTGTATTTAGGAGGCTAGCCCAAACTGCCACCCATGCTACTCTGGCTAACCTGCTATTTTTAACATGCTAACGGGAGCACAGGTAGCATGCATCTGTCTACCCACACCAGGAAGCGCCTTCCCAGCTACAGTGTAGACATACCCACATGTTTCGACCCATAACCCATATTGAAATAAACAGAGTTGAAAATCTAGTGTATTTTAGTGTAAATCTAGTGTATCAAAGTTGTAAATCTTCTGTATCAAAGTATTAAAATAAAATCTAGTGTGTGTGGGAATATTTGAATATAGAAACAACAGAGGCAAAAGTAATACAATGAAATAGAGAATCCTAACACTTTATATTAAAATGACTCCAAAAGGAAACCAATTTTTCTCAATACCTCAGCTGTCCCAAGCATTGTAAAACAACATCTGGAATGATGAATCGTCTTTATGTGCCCAGAACATCTGCCTGAGTAAGAGTTTTTTGATTGCCTTTTCCTCACAAGAAAATTGGAAGTCCCCCCTACCTGGCATAAAGAGACTGGAACAAAGGTGAAGATCTCACCCCACCAATATCTCTGCTGAAGTAAAGTTAATGGATTTATACTGGTATGAGTGAAATCAAATTTCATCACATTTTGTCAGAAGAGTTTTTCCTCTTTAAGTCACTGTAGCTACCATGAGAAATTCTTAACCTTTCTACTCTCTTATCAGAGCAGCAGTAAGAATGAATAGGATTAATTGTTTCATTCTATTTTATAGCTCACAGTGAACTCAGAAGTATCACGATCAACCAACATTTTTAAGAAAATAAAAATGAGAAGTGCAAAATGAACTCTGAAAAATAATACAAAAAAATCAAGAAACAGATATGGAATAATGTTTTACTGTGTGTAAAGCTGGAAGTTTTAAAAAAGAGCAAGAGGGGCTGGTCATAGAGGGGCAAAATTCAACCCTTGTGTAAGTGGACACAACTCCATTGATTTCAATGGAATTATGTTCACTTACACCTGGTTGCATTGATCCGCAGACTTATAAATGAGAAGTGCAAGCAAAATCCAAATGGCATAGACAATATAATTACACATTAAAATTTGCATAATTACATATGCAAATAAAACATTGCACATTCCAACCTTCTTCCATTGCTAAACCTAGCTCCTAAAGTTTCACAGGAATGATTCTCTATTACGCTTAACAGTTTTTTTTTTAAAAATAATATTTTTTGACATTTTATTTGAAAGCTGTGATTAGTATGAAATAAAATTGCTTCAGACAAGGATAGACTTTTTGGGGCCATCAGTAAAAAAATAAAAAAAGAAAGCTTGAGCAAGTGCAGAACACCACAGTGGGTGTGAGCAGAACTGGGTTTAACTTCTGGCTCTGCCAAAGACTTGCTTTGCGACCCTGAGCAAATCACTGAACTTCTGCATTGTTTGTTTTCCTCATCTGTAAAATGGGGGTGATACCTATCACAGAGAAGTGTTGGAAGACTTCAGTAATTATAATTTGTTTCAAAAAACCAAAACAGAACCCTAACTTTGAGTGGAAGTTGCTAAAAAGTGCTGAATATTAATAAGATTTTAAAACTGCAAAGCTGAGTCAACAACTAAGATAAATTTATTTTAAGAAGCAAAAAGAGGTGATAAGCCAAATGGGATCCTGGTTTCAGCAAATATATCTACATGTATTTGTCCCAACACAAATCTGAATATAATAGGCCTGATTTTGAGCTCTAACTGTTGTAAGAGGAGTTAAAGGAGTAACTCTTTTGAATTCAAGGGAATTACCATATAAAACTGGTACAACTGGGCTCAGAATCAGCCTCAGAGTCATTATGTCTCCCACAACACAAAGTGAACTAGTTAGTAAACCAGTGTGCAGAGTAAGACTAAGGGGCAGATCTGCAGCTGATGTAAATTATCATAGGAGCATGGGCTTCAAGTCCAATGAGCCTTTGACAATTTACACCAGCTGAGGATCTGGCCCTTAAGTGTATGTCATTCCATCTACAGGCAGATGAGACAAGTATCCATAGTTGGTGGGTGGCGAAGGACCACTGTGTGTGTGAAAAGTTCTAATGACAAAACTGGTGAGCTCTGGAATCTCTTTGAAGAACTGTGTAAGTCAGTTTGAGGATGGACGCATCCATCACTAACATCCATTATGCAGGAGCACTGAGACCTCTTCATGAAAAACTCCTCTCGCTATTTACACACATTACTATGCACACTGTTTGAATACAGTTTTAGTGGACATAGAAAAAGTCTACAGAAGCAGCAAGGGATTTTTTTTATCCTCTTGTGTATTTCCTGTATGTGTTCTTTTCAACATCTGTGGTTCAGATGTTATTCAGAGAAATGCTGAGAAGTAGCCTGATAAGCCTTGAAGCTGTGGAACTTAACAGGAATGTTGATACATGCCGGGCATGCCGATATGGTATTGTTCACAGCCTGTATGTCAAGGAAGATTTTATTATCCTAATTCATCAAACAGTTGCTTCCTCTTATGGACACAAATACATCTGTACAAGCTTTATTGATGATTACTCTGAAGCTTCTGTAAATCCTGGTGATATTTACAAAACCTGTTAAGGAAAATTAAACTAGATTTTGTTTACGCACCAAGAAAGAGAAACTGGGAAAGAATATTTGGAAAGGTATCTTTGTTGTCATTCTTGAAATGACAAAAGATATTTGATGTGGACATGGGAGGATTACATAACAAAGCTATAGTCTGGAGATTCCAGAGAGGCATTATAAACTCAGACGTTTTTGAGATGAATCTGTCTATGAAATAATAATTTCAGTTTATCCTAGTGTTCTCTAAACCATACTGATCACTGACAGTTATGTGACTAGTTTAAAACATTGGGCTCTAGATTAACCCCTCAGTGCATAACAATTTATGCTGAAGATGACATTAGTGAAAGGTCCCTGCAGTATACTGTCCACCAAAGGAGTACATTGCATTGTCAGAAAATGGTCACAACCTCTCTTGCACTAGGGGACAGTAAAAGGCCAACACGTGGACAGAGATGGTCAGGGGTTATAGTGAGTCAACTTTTCCATTACAAAGGTTCCCCTATGGAGTTCTGGCACTGGTTAGAGCAGCTCATTCTAGAGAAAACCTCAAGAGAAGGCAGCAAGTAGTTGTACTTCAGGGCAGCTCCCTCATAGGGAGCAACAAAGTTTGCTGGTACAGGGAGATATAATTTCTACCTCCCTGTATCAGCTTCAGTTAATCTGGTCATCATGTCATGGGAAATCAGATGCTTTCATTGTTCTAATTAGGAATTGCTGAAATCTCTGCAAGCCTGCAATGTTTCAATACAAGTTTTGTCAAATACAGCAGTGCAACCCCACTTGTTTCATTTTTCAAACACACACTATCAAGAGCAAGCTGCTTGGAGACTGAATTATCACATGCAATTTCACTGATAAAAATCAACCTCTAAAAGCTTCTATAGTTCTGGGTGTTTTGGATGCACAGAGGCCTCTCCAGGCAGCTTTTTCTCCTGTTATCTCACTTTCCCACGTCTACTAGTTCTCATCGGGCAGTATCATTTTCATCATGCAAGCAGACCTTTTTCTCTCTAAAGAAACATCTGTATTCACCAGTGGGGCAAAACAATGTAAAGCAGCCTGGCATCCGTTCCCGTAGGCAGACCTTTCTGTCGTCCTTGAATGTCTCAAAATTAGTAATATGCACAGAAATTCAAATGGTTGTATTTTTTTATGGAATATGACTGATTTATATTTTTAAAATTGGAACTGTAAAGGTTATTAATCAGAAATATATAAGAATGAAGTAATCACATCAAAAAGTTTCACATTCATATACAGTAACTATATAATGACACCATTGCCTTACTCCTGTATAGAGATCATGGATTTCTAATTGCACACTTTCATTTCTCCTGTTGCATATTCATTGATCTCTGCCACTCCTTTCTCTTGCACATGGATCTTTGGGTCCCTTTCTTTGATTTGGTGTTTATTATTAGTATATTTTATATTTGATTTGATTTCTTTGATATTTGGGGGTCAGATAACCATAACATACTGGCCCTGAATCTCCTCTCGCACAACCAGTTTTACATCAGTATAAATGTGTTATTTTCATTGGTATTATTACTGATTTTCATTAGTGCAAGAGAGAAGAATCAGGACCATTGCATGGCCATCTAATTGCTGATTGATAAATGGAGACATCAGAAGCATGTTCATCGGTATGTTTCACCAATGTGTTAAGAAGTTCCCCAAATTCATCTAAAGTGAGTTCTAGGGATGGTATTCTTCCAAGTTGCCCACTAAATCACATGAAAAGATATTAAGAAATATGGGGATGACTGAGCCCCTTTGAAATTACTAAAGAAATTACAAAATCCTCCAAAATTTCAGAACACTGAATGGTTTTGTCACTTAGTACAGCAGAATACTAATATTTTGGCCACTCCCATCCACACTGTCCTGAAGCCTTTTGACCTATGATTAGTGCAATCTCAACTAACATCTTAGTTCTACCTTTTAATGGAACAAGTACATTCAACATGGCTAAGATTTCTGGTCTGTTCGAGGAAAACTCATAAAAAGATTTAACTCCAGCATATTCAATGCCATCAGTCAAGCAGCACGACTATTATTGTGGGAGAGTTCAGCTTCACTATAGGGTTAGCAATATGCTCGGCAAATGATCTGCATAGTTCCCCACTAAAAAATATCACAAGGAAATACTGTAATATCTCACAATTTGTGCTATGGGAACCTAGAAGTTTTGTTGATGCAGCTGTACAGTGGGCCTGATTCTACTCATACCAGTTTTATCCTGGTATAACACCACTGATTTAAATGGAATTACTCATGATTGACACCCGGTACATGACTGCAGGATAGAACCTTTGTCTTTTGGATCTCCTTAGCTCATCAGTAGCAAAATATAGGATACTGTAAATTCTGTGGAGAAGTATTTTCAAACTTGGACACCTTACTTAAGGTACCCAGTTCTATATTTGGATGCTCAAATCAACTACCAGGTGTCCAGATACCTATTTTTGGGAGCTATGTTCCTGTTTCAGTGTGAAAATGTGAAACCGAGTGGCCTAATTTAGTCTGATAATTGGGCTTTGTGCATTTCTTTTTTCTTAAATGAGAACAGCACTTAATAGAGAAAGAATCAGGACACCATCCAATGCTCCTAATCTCCACCATCGTTCTTCCCACATCAAAGTTATTCTACATTCTACATTCAATCTTCTCTTGCATCTCTTTCACATGTTTCTCTTCATTTTGGAAAGACTTCCAGGGTGTTGGTTGTTTACTAATAATTAAAACTGTGTGAGTCCACTGGCTTATAGTAGTATTAATGTTTCTCATGTGCAGTGTAAAAACAGTTTAGTTGTACTTTATTTTCCGGGTAGTTGCTATGTTTCTTGTCTTGGTTTATCCAGGCAAATATGTAGATCAATAGTGCTTAGAATTCGTTGAGACAAACAGAAATAACCTCCTAATTCTAAATAAAACACTAAGGACATGGATTTATTATATTTGGACAACATCCAAAAGATTGTGTCTAGCTTCCTCTACCAACCAGGACAAAGCTAGTTGGCTGCTGAGGCTGCGGATGGAAAAGTCTAAACCAAGGAGAAAAAAATATTGAGACCCAAAAGAAAATATTTTAAAATCTTCCCCTTCTAGAGTGATTGATTTGCTATCTTGGCTAAAATATTATTTATACACCGTGCCAAAAGCACTCTGTTTGATCTGCTCTATCCAATCCAGAGTTCTAGTTTTAGCCCAACATAAAATCTTTTCTCCAACTATGCCTCCAGTACTGGTGGGCTGCAAAAGAGTGTCACAGAGCTGCTATTACAGCTTTCCACCACCTGGAAATTCTCCCCATATATGGGAATATATGGATATTTGGTGAGGTCTGCCTGCTTTATGGTCCCTTTGCACTGGTTGGAGTGGCACAAGGAGAGCAGAGAATTCCAGGTCTTTAGGGCTCCCAACGGGGGTAAGGCAAGGTTTGAGACAGAGTACTAGACTGAACCTTAGACTACACATGAGCACAAAGGAGTAAGAAGAAGCAAGGACTCCCCTTAAACCCTTATATAGCTTGCCTAGACCTTGGGTCTGGACATGTAGAAGTAAAGAAGTTCTGTGCCCCGACTTATTCCCACTGCCCCAGGAGTGGGTGGGTAGAGGGGATGAAGAACCGGTGGAGCCTTAGGGCTTGTCTACGCATGAAAGTTTAATTCAGAATAAGGTAGGGTGTGAATGTAAAGCAGATTGGCTATTTCTGATTAACTACATGTGGATGCTGTTAATCCTTCAAGTGTGGATTAAGCTAATTCTGAATAAGTGATGATTTATTATGGAATAGGAGCATCCACACATGGAGTTAATCAGAAAGCATGGAACAGGAATAGCTATTCCAGGATAACTCCCTGTGCAGGCAAGCCCATCTCCTACACTTGCTGACCAACTCGGCTGAACCAGCAGAGAGTTGTTGTTACTTGCTGCCGTATTGCACAGTAGCAAATTACTACCCTTCAAAGCAAGGAGCTACTTAGAGGCTGAGCCTAAACGCACAATCTAACCCTAAGTCTTAAGTTTGTTAGAGGGGAGTTATGTTCAATAGTGAGCTGTCTAGGTTAACAAAGAATGTTCATGGAAAAAACCCAACTAATCAAGAGTTTTGTCATGGAATTCATTCTCTATCTGCTCAGCAGAGTGGAATACACATTGGTTTTAAACCATCGGTTAAATATTATTAAATGCTGTTAAAAATGTGTAATTGTAAACTGACGGATATTTGTTTTTTCCTAATTTCCAATAACATTATAAGTGGGCATGCCAATCCTGCAGCACCCCCTGTGCACCAGGTGTGGCTCTGCAGTACCCTGCCTCCATTTCCCCCTTCAAGGGGCTCATTAAATAGGCTCCGTACAGGCTTGGAAGAGCCCTGGAGGCGAGAGAAAATGCCAGAGCTAACTATGGACTTTTTTTTTTGGTCTTGTTGGAAGAGACTTTAGTTTGGGACTCTGGGTTGTTGTAGGGTGACCACCCGTCCCATATTGGGTGGGACAGTCCCGAAATGCAGAGTTTAAGTCCTGGCCCTAGGCTGAATGACTCTGGTACAGCATTTGTCCTGGATTCCCTAGAGCATCACTCCATGACTGCCTGAGACTCAGGGGCGGCACCAGCCTCTTCCCGGTGGTGGTGGAGGGGGGGGAGAGGCTGAGGTGGGCCTTAGTCCCCCCCTTTCCACAAGACCCCACACCCTGTTCCTCCTCTCCCCCTCAAGGCCCCATCCCCTGGGTAGGTCAGAAGCCAGAGCCAGGCAATAGTAAGAGCCACCCAGGGAACCCGGACCCTCCTTTCCAACAGGGACATTGGCACCGCATCCCCCCAGCCCCAGGGCAGTTGGAGGGTCCGGGGCGCTCCACAGTAGCCTGGGCTCCCTGGGTGGCTCTTACCACGGCCCAGCTCTGGCTTCCAGCCTGACCAGGGGGCGGGGCCTCAGGGGGAAGAGGAGTGGGGGACAGGGAAGGGCCAGGGCAGCTTTTGTCTTTTGAAAAGATGGTCAACCTAGGTTGTTGTAAACTGGCTCTGGTATTAAAATACCCCAAGGCAGGGGTATTGTTAACCAGAGATAGCCTCTTATTTTTTGAACGTCCCTGAACAAGAGGAAAATCAGAGGTGGGGAGCTTGCAGGAACAACCCTGGCCAGGAGGGGCTGCTCAGTAAGCAGCAGTTCTGTTACAAATTGGCATAGTCAGAGGATCCCAAACCCCCCTCCAATCAAGGAGGAGAGTTGATATAGAAGAGGTAACTGTAAGAAGAAATGGAGGAAATTATCTGCCTATTAGTAGAGCAGCAGCAAAAGACTCAGATCTTTCTCCTGCTGCTTTTGCAAAGCCAACAAAAGCAGCAGGAGGTACAGCTGGTCACCCAGCAGCAGTGGCAGGAGTCCTAATGTCAGCAGCAGGAGCAGTTTCTGCAGCAACAGGGCAGATGGGCCCTGAATCTCTGGGAGGATTGGGACAGGGCAGGCTGAGGCTGGCACTGTTAAAGTTGGGCCTGGAAGATGTTGATGAGGCCTTTCTCTGCATCTTTGAGCAGGTTGCCTGGGCTGCTGGCTGGGATGACTCCAGGGTGCCAGGGTGATGCCATTTCTGACTTGAGAGGCTAAAACTTCTTATAGAAACTTGAGTGATGCAGTCGAGCTTGTACCGCACACAGTTCATGGCTGAAGCATACCGGCATAAATTCCACACAGAGCCATGTCCACGGGGAGCCTGACCCTATATAGCAACCCAGAGGTTGAGAGATCTAACTGCCCAGTGTCTGAATCCAGAGACAATCTTGTTGGGGGTAATCATGCATCTAATTGTTTTAGAACAATTTCAACCACTTGTAAGTTTCAGCTGCAGTGGTGCTCTCCAATAGAACTTACACTGGTGTGGACAAAGTTCCAAAAGGGGAGGGTGTGTAACAAGGTGGGGTTCATAGTAAGAAGCAGTCCTGTTACAGGAGCTAATACTGTTTTTGATTCAGTCTCATCTACCTCTGCCAAGTATTCCCATTCCTTCCTTTGCACATACTTCTGACATATCCGATTCCTGCCACCAAACCCATTTTATGAGCTGGGAATGAGCTGTAGGGGGGCAGGTCACACTGAGAAATCATTATAAGAATGGAGAAGTAGCATGGAACCCAGAACAGCTCTGATCGGGCTGCTGGCCATGAAGACGTGGATAGGAACATACCATAAGAACATAAGAATGTAAGAACAGGCATACTGGGTCAGACCAAAGGTCCATTTAGCCCAGTATCCTGTCAGGTTCCCCAGAGGGAATGAATAGAGCAGGTAATCATCAAGTGATCCATCCCCTGTCGCCCATTCCCAGCTTCTGGCAAACAGAGGCTAGGGACACAGTTATACCTACCCTATAAATTCTGAAAAGTATAACTATCTTCTTCAGGTTGCTCTGTAAAAGGTTCATTTTATTTTTTAAATCAACAAGGCAATAGTTACTTGTGGCACCTTAGAGACTAACAAATTTATTAGAGCATAAGCTTTCGTGGGTTACAACCCACTTCTTCAGATGCGAAGAAGTGGGCTGTAGCCCACGAAAGCTTATGCTCTAATAAATTTGTTAGTCTCTAAGGTGCCACAAGTACTCCTGTTCTTTTTGCGGATACAGACTAACACGGCTGCTACTCTGAAACAAGGCAATAGTTGTTAGGATATGTTAAATGACTCTGACAAACTTTAGTCCATAAAAAGTTTATTCTTGTCCTTGGAGGTGTTGAAGTTTAGCACAGTGCCTAAGGCTATATTGAGACTTGATATATCAAACTCATTTCACTTTACATGCAGTAATTAATTTAACAGTAAGTGAACCTGCTCTTTCTTTGTGTGGTGCTATACTATGTCACTTAGTAATGATCACAGCTTTAGTTTTATTAAAAGTAATTTGATTTATCTACTATTTGAGTCTTCGCTCTCATCTGACTATGGATTTAAGATATACGCATATTTTAGAAGGCAGTGTGAAATAAGGAGGACGTGTATTGGCTGCTTCCTGCATTTGTGTGCTTTTCTGGTTACATTTGGAAAAACATTTGAAATGTTTTCACAACAAATGAGATTCACAATTCCTCCTACACTGCAGGCACTGTTCACAAAGACTAAAGCATATGTTTGAAAAAAACAAAAAACAAAAGTTCATAGGAGACATAAATATGACCTCAAAGAAGCTGACATTAGCAAATTATAATCATCTTTTGAGTTGTGGCTAATGCATGACAACCCCAAACAAATATTTATGGTCACTTTAATACTCTTTAACCTCCTGAGACTATGATAATTCACGGTCAGCTTAAAGCATGTAACACATGATGTTGCATACATGTGCACATTTTCCATTAATTTTCAAAAGTACATATTAAGGAATGCAATTAACCCAGTGAGCCAGATCCTCTGCTGGTTTAAATGAGAACATGTCCACTGAAGCCAATGAAACAATTCCAGTTTGCACCAGCTGAGGAACTGGTGCAGAGGGCAAGATTCTGTCATCCTTCCACATACTGACTTGTTCGTTACTCTGTGCATAGTCACAGTGAAATCCAGGGGACTACTTGGAGAATAAGGGACTACAAAATACAAGGGTGGCAGAATCTGCCCCATAATAAATAAAAGCAACCACTCTTTTGCAAGCCTAATATTCATCACCACATGAATACTGTAATCAGCTATATGACATGGAGAACTTAGTGTGTCACACAGAAGAAATAACAGATAGAGCCAGGAAACTGATAGGTGTGGTATTAGATTACTAGAGACAGGTATGGACTGAGGTCATTGAATTAAAATTAAATTAATTAAAACAAATAATTAAAAAATGTAAACTAAAATAAAAATTAATTTAAAAATGTAAACTAAAATAATATATTTGGATTGAGAACACATATTTAAATTTCATATACACATGCATTTTGATCTCAGATATTATCTTGTAAAAGTAGCTATGTCCTTAAGGACAAATGCAAAGCAAATGCTTTTACAAGATGAATAGAAACTCATGGTGCCATTTATCAGAGATTAGAATCCGTTTTTCTCTCACACCCCTCCACTCCCTATTTCCATATATACTCTTGTAAGAAATTAATTCCTCGATAAACTATTCTTTAATGATGCAGGTCACGTGAATTGTCAGCTTCGCTGGCAGAACGGTAAGGGTTACATTGTAGATAGGTGAAAGGAGTATATTGTCTTGAATCATCTCATGACATTCATGTATTGATGCTCCCCTTCATCTGACAATGTTGTGAAGAGGGAAATCACCTTTCAGTTCTGATGTGCACAGGCTTACTTCACAACAGTTATAATGCTGGGGATCCCACTCTTTCTCCACCCAGGAACCCTAAACCAAATCAACCTTTCTTGTCATGACTCCAATTTCATAATAGTTTATACTTGCATTTGCTGGGCTGTCAAAGACACTGGAGAGGAGAGTTTTCCACCACGCTGGGAAGTACTTTGTCCTCCCCCACAGGAAGACATCAGGGGAGAATGGAGGAGGAGATGGAGTTGGGATGGAGAGCCATGTGTCATGGTGGTGTCGCTCAGAGGTTTGATAGGCATACAAATGTTGAAATTTTTGAGTTCCCGCAACAATGTTTTTATATATACTTTTTCTTTACTGAGGATGGTTTACAGTGTGCTTTTACATGTAGTTTGGTCATGTTAACACTGGGGTGTGGATTTAAAAAAAAAATCCTCTTTGCAGCATAGTGTACATGTGATAAGAATAAGTTATGCCTTGTGCACTGGATGGTATCCTGATGGGAAATGGGCTGGATTAACTGCTGCCACACACCTTAACAATGACCAAAATACCCAGTCTCAGTCTTGCTTCCCTTTATCATTCTGTCCAAAATTCTGGTTTAAAACCCATGTCTCCCCAAGTGGCTTCCTTCTTGGTAGCTTGCTTCACCCTCATGTCAGGAAAGGAAGAGAAACTTGCAGTGGCAGTACCAGGTGGGTTAACTCTTCAGTGAAGGTATACCTGGAGACACCAGAATAACTGTGAATTGGTAAAATGGAGCTGAATTTCACCTCACCTCCTCTCAGCCCTGATACCCCTCTGACATGTCCCCTACAATAGGATGGAAGAGGGACAGGACGTGTAGGAACTGGCTTCACTGGCTTTACCCTAGCTGAGAGGCTACAAAGAATATCAACTGTTCAAATGGGGCAAGGTCCCAGCTCCTTTCTGCAACTCCGGTGTCACAAACAGGCCAGAAATGAGACAGAATCTGGCCCACAGTTTGGGGAATTTGTCTTAAAATGTTTTGTTCCACTTGTATTCATTCAACCTGAGTTGTATAATCACACTGCTCAGCCAGTGTTTTCTGTTTGCCAAGTTTTCATCTATGCTAGCTAAAACTCCACCCACCAAAACCTCTCTTCATTTTCCATCTCTGAATCCAAAGATGCTCCAGTTTCCTGTCAACACTAAAGTCAAACACAGTGATGAACTTTAATAAGCAGAGCTCGCTAGAGAGGCAGCTAGAATGGAGCTCTCTTTCTCTGTAGACTGAATCAGTGATTGAAAACTTTATTTAAGAAACTGACAGACAGTAGATTTACCATTCTAACTGTAGTGTCTGGAATCAGTGTCTTAAATTAAGTTTTCAACAGCTGATTTGGCCCTCGGAAATGCAAAATCTTGTTGAATTGTCTCTAGGGGCTTCTTATACTGCATTTTTTTTGTTTGTGTTGAGTGCTTTCGCAGAATTAGAGGAGCTATGGTGTCAGAGATAGAAGATCGATGCTTTTATTACTTTGAATTGCAATGCTGGTATACGCAAAAAAATACCAGCTGGGGAAAAATCAAAGACATTTGACTTCATAGTGTTAAGAATATTGTAATACACTGGGACTTGTGAACTCTAGGATATACAGTTAATTTCCTTGTCAAGGAATAAATATTAAATATCTGATTTATTAAATATAGGCTTTGAAGAAAGATAAAAATAGATTTTATAGAAAGAATATCTATATATGTACCCAATAAATCAAAAGTCACCTCTAGTAATTCATGACTATAATATCTATATAACTACTTTATTATGAAGTACTAGCAATAAAACACTTAAGGCCTGTGTTGTGTAAAACTCTTATAATAAATTACTTACTAGAGTGACATTTTGTTTCCAGGGCACATATATTTTATACTGACCCCATCTATTTTTATCTTTCTGGTCCGAAAGAATTAAAATAATTAAAACTTCCTTGAATTCCCAATACTGTACCAGTTCCTCTGATGGTATAAATCAGTGTAGCTCTACTGACTTCAAAGGGAGTTTAAAGTGCACAAGGAATGTAGCACTAAGCCCCTTTTGCACTCACAACACAAAGTACATACATTAATTCCAGCTAAAAAGTTGAACTATATTGTACCATTTATTTTTAAGCATACATACCCATTAATATTAATTGATGGCACAATCAGGCCCTATGTTAGGAGGAAATCAAAACTGCATGGTTTAGCACTCAAAAGTCAGGAAATGCCAAACTTATGCTTGCACACACCATCTTGTGCCTACCCTCTTGTGTCTACGCATTTCAACACTGTCTTTAATTACATGGTCATATACTATTTAAAAAAAATATTATACTTTTTTGCAACCTTAGCTACACATGTAGCATCTTGTAATACTTTATCATTTATTTACACCCATGTAATTTTCACTGTTAAATCAGTCCAATATGTCTTTTATACACTATCAACTTGATCTTGCAAGGATTTTCAAACCTTATGCATTGGGAATAGTTCAAACTTAACACAGTGTATAAAGGTAAGTCTGTGCCTAAATCCTTGCAGGACTGATGTGTTAGGCTTTTCATATAAGTTCTCTCTTTCTAAGGCCTGATTCTGCGAACACATAGTGTTCATTATCCTAAGTAGGACTAAGATTTTGTCACACATATTTTAGTAAAAGTCACGGACAGGTCATGGGCTTCCATTAATTTTTCTTTATTGCCCATGGCCTGTCCGTGACTTTTACTAAAAATATGTGTGACAAAATGGGGAGCGGTAGGGTCCCCACACCACCCACCGTGGCTGGGCAGCTGTGGGGGCCCTGGCTTGGAGCAGCAGGGGCCCCCATCACCTATGGGGGCTAGGAGCTCCAGGGAGTTGCAGGGTCTCCCCGCCGCCCGCAGCGGCCAGGAGCTGCAGGGTCCCCCCGCTGCCTGTGGCAGCTCAGAGCTCGAGGGGGTCCCTGCTGTCCCCGCTGTTCCCAGCTGCCATGGGCTGAAGTCACGGAGGTCTGTGGAAGTCATGGATTCTGTGACCTCTGTGACAAAATTATAGCCTTAATCATAAGTAGTTCCACTGGGAATTTCAAATTTTTATTTTGAAAATGACATTACTTTCAAAGCTCCCTGAGGTGCTCAGAGTTCCAGCACTCTGCCATGGAGGGAGCTGGGCAGCTTGGGCACTCTGGAACCCCTCCACCTGGTGGGCTGATGGGAAGCCATGGACCCTGGAAGCCCAGGCTTCCAAGGACCCATGACACTGGGAACTTGGCAGCTGGGGTCAAGGAACTGGAAGCCTGGGCTGCCAAGGGCCCAGAGCAGATTTCCAATATCAGGCAGGATTATGTTGTTAACCTGCCTGGTTTCCATTGGCATTTTGTCAAAATCATTCCTACAGAATGTTTTGATTTTCATGAATTGACATTTTCTGATGGAAAAATGTTCCATCAGAAAATTTCTGACCAGCTCTACTGCTGACCTTTACTATTTTGCTGTTTTCACAATCTCACTCTAAACAACCACATGATTTTTATTGGAATTATGGGAGAGGAAGACAAACAAGACATATTGTTATTAATAATGACAACTTACTGCGGGGACAAATTTATCATGACAGACTGGATTTAATTAACCATGGAAAAGTCAAGGAATCTAGTTTGACTTGCAGGTGACCATTTCTTACATAATTCTGAAAGTATGAATTTGCTTGTAGACTGAAAGGTACAGTTTGAGTAGAACTACTAGACAACATGGATATTGAAAACATGTGGGAATTTTTCAGACAGTAGGTTGAGTGTCAATGTCAGCTTGCCCCAGTTAAAAGATCAAGGTGAAACAAATCATGGGTCCTGGATTATAAGTGTCAACTAATTCAGACCTTCAGTCAAACTAAGTTAGCTGAAAATTTTACTAGCATGAAGGCAAACAACATGCTATGCATGAAATAAAGCTTTCAGATATGAGACAAGGAGAGATGTTGGAAAGAATGTAACCAAACTTGAAAGACCCACATGAATGGTTTTGTAAGGACATAAAAATGGACTAGATAAGGGTTCAAGAATAGGGTGACAGAATATTTTTTTTCACCAGATCATGAAGTCAGTGGAAGTTGTAGATGATCAGCTTCTCCCAGGATTTGCATTGGTCTTGAAGTCACTTGGCAAAATATAATAACACCAATCGAAACCTTTACTCCGGAATCAGAAATGTCTTTGGCCAGAAATTAAAAAAATGACATGATCTTGGAAAGTGTATGTTTGGTGTACCTTTTATTCAAAAGGTTAAAAACACCCTCTCAGAGGTTGAAGGAATATTTTAATGTAATACTATTACTTCTATTTTAGAATCTTAAAACTAAAATCTGTCTGCAAACGAAAGTGGCTGCATTTATATCTCGTTATTTTTGTTGGCAATTACTGTTGTGAACATAGTTGCCATTTATATTTTAGTTTGTGAGAAAGGTAACGGTGTGCTCATCCTTTAACTTTCTCTGGCTGAACCAAAGTCTCTCACTTTCCTACTTTCCCAGTATCAGCTGATGTTCTTCATTCTTGCCTCGTTCTAATTTCCAATTCAAACTGACCCCACATCTTAGTTTCCTGGTTCTTGTGCCATTCGACTTGTTGGTACCCTCTCCCAGCCAAACTCAAGTCTTTGCTTTACAGCCTTTCCTCCCAGCAGTAACTGTAAATAATTGCTCATGTTACATGCACACTTATACATAGATGCTACATCTCCATTCCTTTCATAGTCAAAGTACTTTAGAAATATCAACAATTAAGCCTCATAACATTTCTTTATCGGGTTATATATCTTTTATATTAAACTCTGAACTAAAATAGGGCATATCTTCCTGATATTGAGCAGATCATTGTTCATGACTTTTGTTTTATATGCAAGAGCTGTACTGAGGAGATTCTTTATAACAGTCTAAAACATTCATTACTTACAGTGTTTGTTGGTACTAATAAACATTTTGATTGGCTCTCTAGTTATAAATTCAGTGAAACTGAGATTGTGATATTACTAATAAATGTTGAACCAAAGTGAATATCCATACTTCACATTTCCTATTAAAATCCAGTTATTACTTTCAGAGAGGATTATTATTCTGCTGATCCAGAAGAGACAGTTTGAATAAATATGGAAATGATCTGTAATAAGATAGACCTAAATCTGTGATAGATCCCAAACTAAAGATTGTAAACCTCTCACTCAGATGAGATGGGGCCTTTTATGAGTGGGTGATATTCAGTGGACATCTTTTATGGAGTTAGGTATGAAGATTAATTTGCTAAACTCTGATTTTTTTCACTATTCACAGCAAAACTATGGAATATGTGACTGTATGTAAATAAATAGGCTTCTCTTGTTATAATCTGGCATGGTGTTCTGAAAATTACCATGCTTGACCTATTTACCCATATATATAACATGACTGCAAATTCTGTGTGGTGTCTCCCATGTAATTAAGAATAAAAATCTCTGGGAGAAAGATATAAGGGTGGAATGCCAAAAGACAGGATGAGCTACCAACAAAGTCAGTGGAGACTGACCCTGCTCATTTGACAAGGCTATTAACCTCTTGGAACACTGACCCATATCAGATGGTCACATCCAGTAAATAAAACTCAGACTGTTGCCAGTGCTGTTATGTGTCACACCATTATAATATCTGTTTCTAGAAGGGATTTCAATTAGCAGAATTTATATGTTATAAAATTTAGTTCTAGAAGTGGTCTTAAATTAGGAAGAAAATATAACTGAAGTGAATGCAAACATTCCATGATACAACTGTCAGGAAAAGAGGATTATGGATGTAGTTCATTCAACAGAATTTAGGAAACACAAGTCTGCAATAGGTTACCACTCAGTAGCCAAATGCCTCTAATGCCAGCTTAGGGTTTCCAGCAGCAAAAACTAAAACTCAGCTTTCACTCCTTATCAGACTGTTAATGTCTAACCTAATATTCATGAGCGAGACCTGATCCAAAAACCTACATCAGTTGAAAGACTCCTGTTGACTTCATAGCCCATTAGATACACACACACCCCTTTGTAAATTTCAGATTTCATATGTGATACCTGGTAGTAGTAACAGCCACTACAGTTATGTTTTACTTAGTTATAAATTAAGGTTAGGTTGGAACTCTCATCATAATTCTCTTTTCACTTGCTTATGACTTTCTGAAAGAAAATGCTTTATTTAGAACTGTATAAATCAGATATTTTTCTTTAAAGTTTAATTCAAGCTATTCACAAGTAAACACCATCCCCACATAACCCTCAAATCTCCATGCCCTGTTCTTATCTGCATGTAGCAAGAAAAGACAGGAACATATTCATTTTCCTTAAATGAAAACAAAAGGATTCTTCCAAAAGTATGCCTGCAAAATTTTCATTTGCTGCGTCAGGGTTTTTACTAAAATAGATAAAAAAAAGGGTGAGCGGCAGGGAATCATGTAAAATTTAATCTTTTTACATGTTATTTATATTTTTTTAAAAAATCCCAAACAAAAATCACTCTCTACAATTGATTAATTTCTTAGATTAGAAACACATTTCCATTTCTCAGTGAAGATAATGAACTCCCTCTCCTTAGTTTAGTATTCCAGAAGAGTATAGACTTATCCAAAATGCTCATTAACAAACTCCCAGATGTTAATATAATGTTCAAGGCATCACAATTAGATCAATAAAAACAGGAATATATTAATACTTGATAATGTCAAATTTTAAGGAAATCTCTTAAAAGTTAGAACCTTTTTTTCTTACCTTGGTTAATTTATTAATGTCTGAGGACATTAATAAATGCCTTGGATACAAAATTTCTCCTGTTTGTATAAATGACATTCCAGCCTGATTTAAAAAAGAAAGCTTTATTAAAGTATGAGCATATCCCACTGACTATCCTAATGTACACACATCATTGATAACAGCAGAAGTACAAGAACCAGACATCTCAAAGTCAAAATCATTCACAAAGATGAATTAAACTTGTTCAAATATATCTAATAGTCACAATGGGGTCTTTGCCCTCCAACCCTTATTTCAACAGCAATATATAAATACTGCACATACAATATTTATTTTAAAAAGGCCAGTTCCTCTTGTAAAATTATCTCTACCCTGAAAACTGCATTTCTTTTTAATTTTCTGCTTTTATTTTTAATTAATTCAGACTCTTGAATTGTCTTTGATAACCATTCTGCAGTTGGTCCAATGAACACTTTAATTTTCTAATCTCTTGCCAAATCCCATTGATCTTCTATTCATTCTCATAACTAAATTACAACTAAGCATTACGGTAATTTCAGTAAGGGCTAGCTTATGCTGTAGGAAGCAGCCTTGTGTAAGGGTGGGTGCATGACTGAACCACCCAAGGAAGAAATTGTGACTCACCTGTAGCAGATTACTACCCTCTCTAAAATGGCTCATTTGCCTGTCCAGTGTTGGAAGGTGAGGATCAGAACCAAATCTGTGCCCATTCCTCACCATCCCCACCCATCTATAGAAGTGGAAGTAATGGGCATGCAGCTCCTGCTTTCCTCTCCCCACACCTGCAGTGGAGATGTGGGAGCCACAGCAGGAAACAAAGGGGTCTTATTCTTTCAAAAACCTCCTGTGCAGCCACAGTGGTTTGGCCACCATTGGACCTTAAATTAGTAAACTTCATCCTTCCTTGGCCTGGCCTGAGGAAGAGGGCTTGATCTCAGAATACAAACTCATATCCTGGGAATCCTCATCCACTCTGTCCAAAATTCTAGATGGAGTATTTGATCCAGCACCTTTTGCCAATGGGGTGACCCCACGATTTTGTATTTCAATGAACCACAATGGAGAGCGAGAGAGAGAGAATTATAGAAGGGTAGGACTGGAAGGGTCCTCAAGAGGTCATCTAGTCCAGTCCCCTGCACTCAAGGCCGAAGTAAGTAATACCTAGACTGTTCCTGATAGGTTCTTAAAAACCTTCAAGGACAGAGATTCTACAACCTCCCTAGCCAATTTGTTTCAGTGTTTAACTACCCTTACAGTTACAAAGTTTTTCTTAATGTTCAATCTAAACCTCCCTTGCTGCAATTTTAGCCGATTGCTTCTTGTTCTATCCTCAGAGGTTAACAAGAACATTTTTCACCCGCCTCCTTGTAACAATCTTTTATGTACTTGAGAATTGTTATCATGTCTCCCCTCAGTCTTCTCTTCTCCAGACTAAACAAACCAATTTTTTTCAATCTTTCCTCATAGGTCATGTTTTCTAGACCTTAAATTTTTTTGTTTCTCTCCTCTGGACTTTCTCCAGTTTCTCCACATCTTTCGTACAATGTGGCACCCAGAAGTGGACACAATTTTCTAGCTGATGACTTAGCGTGGAGTACAGTGGAAGAATTACTTATGTCTTGCTTACAACAGTCCTGCTAAAAGCATTTGCTTTTTTTGCAACAGTGTTACTTGATTCATATTTAGCTTGTGATCTACTATAATCCCAGATCCCTTTCTGCAGTACTCTTTCCTAGGAAGTCACTTCCCATTTTGCATGCGTGCAATTAATTGTTCCTTCCTAAGTGGAGTACTTTGCATTTGTCCTTACTGAATTTCATCCTGTTTATGTCAGACCATTTCTCCAGTTTGTCCAGATCATTTTGAATTTTAATCCTATCCTCAAGAGCACTTACAACCCCACCCACTTTGGTATCGTCTGCAAACATTATAAGGGTAGTCTCTTAAAGTATGATCATATCCTACTGACAACAGCAGCAATACAAGAACCAGACATCTCAAAGTCAAAAATTAAACTCAGACACACACGGAGATGAACCTGTAGCTCAGTGAAGATACGAAAAGAATGGTGGCATTCTGGAAGTGTTGCTAAATCTATGTAAGCTTTGCTGGTGCTTTGCCTGTTTTTATTCATCCTTGCTAAAACAACAGCATATAGGCATTACTGGACCAACTACTGAAATAACAGCATAGAGGCATATAGGCATTATTGGACCAAATATTGGTGTGGAGAAAGTAAATAAGGAAGTGTTATTTACTCCTTCTCATAACACAAGAACTAGGGGTCCCAAATGAAATTAATAGGCAGCAGGTTTAAAACAAACAAAAGGAAATATTTCTTCACACAATGCACAGTGTGGAATTCCTTGCCAGAGGATGTTGTGAAGGCCAAAACTATAACAGGGTTCAAAAAAAGAACTAGATAAGTTCATGGAGGATAGGTCCATCAATGGCTATTAGCCAGGATGGGCTGGGCTGGTGCCCCTAGCCTCTGTTTGCCAGAAGCTGGGAATGGGCAACAGGGGATGGATCACTTGATGATTACCTGTTCTATTCATTCCCTCTGGGGCACCTGGCATTGGCCGCTGTCGGAAGACAGCATACTGGGTTAGGCGGACCTTTGGTCTGACCCAGCATGGCTGTTCTTATGTTAAGTCTCTGTCCAATCATTTCTCTCCAAACAAGGAAATTACCCACTCTTCGAGTCCACATCTTTCCTGACTGATAGAAAACCAGTATTATGGGCTGGTAGCACTGCCTGTTATCAAGGTTGCCTGACATCCTGTTTTCAGTTGCTTAGACCTTTGCCAAACTTCAACCATTCAGATTGAAATTTTTTACATGGTGGGTCTGCCTCACACTGAACATTTTTGGAAAATTTCAGCTAAAATGGTTCAGCCGTTTTCAAGAATAAAGCCAGGAAACTATATGCTTTGCAGTGTTGTAGCCATGTTTGTCCCAAGATATTAGAGAGACAAGGTGGCTGAGGTAATGTCTTTTTTTGCACCCACTTCGGTTGGTGAAAGAGACACGCCTGCACAGGAAACTATACTGTTTTGCCCATGTTAAAAATTCTAATGGCCCTTTCTTTCAGAAGTTCTCTCACCTCCTTCTTTGGAACAGGGACTTGACATTTGGCAGAGTGGTGGCCCTTGTGTCATGGATGGAACCTTTGACATCCCTATGAAAATGCACTCAAATTTGGTCAAATTATAAACCTTTTAAAAATCCGTTCACACTTTCTTAGAAGAGACTTGCTAGGGAGTCATAGCTGAATTCCTCCAAGACTCCATCTGTACTGGTCATGGTCCAGCCTAGTGTCAAGCAGAACATTTCCTGTAATTGTTTTCATGGACTTCTCTGGGTATATCGAGGCGGGGCACTGGAAGTAAGAGTAGGAAGCCTGTCTCTCTTGTGCTTTCAATGTCCCTGCCCCATGGCACACAGACAACAAAGAGGAGGAAGAAGCTGATTTGAAAGGGGAAGGGACAAACACGAACCAGGAGACAGCAAGAACAGATTGGCTCAAGGAGCCTGGGAGAGGGGAACTGGGCCTGGAAGCTAGTAAGGATGTGGAAGAATGGGACTGAGCATTGCAGTGGGTGGGTGAGTGGGACTGGTTGGGCACGAGGAGCCAGGGAATGCAGAGGAGACTGGGATTGATTGAACAAGAAGACTGGGACTGGGAAACAGGTGAGGGGAGACTGGAACCTGAAGTGGGGAGAAAAAGGAAGAATTGGTAGCCAGTGGGTGGGGGTTTGAGATCAGATGAGGAGCCAAGGAGAGACTGGGACTGGCTGGGCAAGATGGCTGGGAAGCAGTGGAGCAAGAAGAAGGGGAGACAGATCTAAAGGGGAACCAGAGTGAAGAGGAGAACTGGCACTGGTAGGCAAAGACTGGCACAAGCAGCCAGGGAGTGGACAGTGTTGGTGGTGGGAGATTGAGATTGGATGAGGACCCTGCAGAGGAAGATTGGGATTGGGAGCCAGTAAGGACAGGCAACATGGGTGGGAGAAACAGATGGATGAGGAACGGGAGACAGAAATTAGGAATGGCTGGGCAAGGAGACTGGGTTGTGGGGAGGCTACGACTGGGATGGAGACTCCAGAGGGAGAGGCTAGGACTGGTTTGGCAAGGAGACTGCAACTGGGATGAGAAGCCTGAGGACTGGAGACTGTGTAACTGGTTAGGTGAGGAGAATGGGACTAAGATGATGAGCCTGGGGTGGGGAAGAGACAGGACTGGCACAAGGAGGGGTTGGAGGGGAAAGGGCATGACCCTGATAGTTACAAGCTGGTTGGCATATCATCAATCCTGAGGAAAATAACAGAAAAAGTGATATTGCATTCAATCAACAAAGAACGATGATAGAATTTGCCGATGACACGTAAATGGTGGAATGGTAAATAATAAGGTGCACAGAGCAGTTATACAGAGTATTTCAAATTGCATGGTAAGCTGGGCTTTTTCCAACAAAATGTGTTTTAATACCGACAAATACAAGGCCATATATTTACGAACAAAGAATGCAGGCCATACCTACAGAATGGGGGCTGTGTCCTGGAAAGCAGTGACTCTAAAAAGGGATTTAGGGATGATAGTGGACAAACAACTGAACGTGACCTCCCAGTGCAATGCTGTGGCAAAAAGGGCTAATGTGATTCTTGGATGTACAAACAGGGGAGTAGTGAGTAGGAGTTGGAATGTGTTTTCACCTCTGTATATGGCACTGGTGGGATCAATACTGGAATACTGTGTATAGTTCTGGTGTCCACATTTTAAAAATGCTGAAAAATTGGAAAGGGTGCAGAAAAGAGCCACAAAAATGATTCAAAGGCTGGGGAAAATGCCTTACAGTGAGAGACATAAAGAGCTCAATCTGTTTAGTTTACCAAAAAGAAGACTAAGAGGTAACTTGATTAAAATGTATAAATATCTTCATGAGGAGAAAAGACACTTATTAAAGGGCTCTTTAAGCTAGTGGAGAAAAGCATAAGAAGAACCAATGGCTGGAAGCTGAAGCCAGACAAATTCAAATTATAAATTTGAATTTAATAGTGAGGGAGTGAGAGTGATTAAACATTGGAACAAACTCCCAAGGGAACTTCATATCAAGACTGGATATCTTTCTGAAACATATGCTTTAGCTGAACACAAGTTATTAGTCAACACAAGAGTTACTAAGTTCAATACAGGGGTGAATGACAAACATAATGGCCTCTAATATACAGGAGGTTAGACTAGATGATCCAATTGTCCCATTTGGCCTAAAACTCTATGAAAAAAAAACACTTAAATCAAACCTTTCACAGGTGATCACTAACTGTGTATTCCTCATTTTCTGGGTGCCCAATCTGAGACCCTGGGTTCTGATTTGCAGAAGTGCTGAACACTCACAGCTGCAACAAAAATCTTGGGATCTGTGCCCTGAAAATCAGGTGCTAGGTGTCTCATATTGGGCATCCAAAATTACTGGATACTTTTGATCTTAATTATTCTATGCCTTAGCTCCCTATCTGTAAAATGGGGATAGCAACACCCACTCACCTCGCAGGATTGATGTGAAAATAAAGCTTTTGTGACGCACTCAGATACTGGAGTGATGAGTGTCATAGAAAAGTCCATGAAGAAATGAATAGTTCTGTCTTTAGAGCAGGGTTTGAAAAATATGCAGTAAATAAGGCGTGGGGCCACACTATGTGAGAACTATCTATCTTGTGCACTGACTTGGGCAGGGGTCCTGCGTAAAAATAACATAATTAAAGACTGTACCATAATACATATGTACGAGTGTGTTGCATTATGGTTGCACAGGCAACCTTAATTATGGCATTCCCTAATTTTTGAGTGCAAGGCTTTTCAACCTTTATAATGTTCTTTTAATGCACCTGTTTGCGTTTAATATAACGTTTGCATACTCTGTATAGGCTTTGTTGATTGGCTGCCCACAGCTGATGCATACTTGTGGTGATAATACTCGCACTACACATGTTCTCACAGCAAACATATTCATATAGATGAATTAAATTTTTCTCATCTCTTAAAATGCAACGACTCCAAACTTGCCTTCTCTGGTGCGCCAAGATCATAAAGTTCATTGTTACTGTGGCTATAATTCCCAAACATCTTTTGATCCCTCTAGCAGGTTATTTCTAATTTTCTTTCACAGGATTTAAACTAGATTTTTCTGGCTTTGAGAGGCTGTGCTCATTTATTTTTATTCAGTAAAAACCCCTCCAAGCTTTTGAGCCAGTTATTTCATTAGAAACTAATACATTTGACTTGACCATACACAGTGCTAAAAGGCTTAGAGTGCTATGACCCAGCCTAGCTTGCCATGTCATCTAAACCCTTAGCTTTATTTGTAAAGGCTGTTAATGCCACATCAATATTCAGCTCAGAATTTAATGTAATAGTTATTTCTTGGAGCACAATTCTATGAAACATGCAAAATTAATCAGCGATCATGTAACTCACAGCAGAAACGGGGAAGAGCTTTTTCTTGTTGTTGAACATTATTCAGAAAACAGGAGGTGGTAAGTAAGGCACAAAATCAATTCTTTTAATTCTGTCCATCCTTTCAAATTTCTCAGAGTTTATGCTTTTTAGACAGAATGATTCAGTGCAAAGGGGCTGAGACGGTATGAGCTAAAGAAGCTTCATTATGCAATTAGTTAATACTTTTGGTGATTCACTCATATAGCAAAAAGAACAGGAGTACTTGTGGCACTTTAGAGACTAACAAATTTATTAGAGCATAAGCTTTCGTGGGCTACAACCCACTTCTTCGGATGTAGTTTTTTTGTAGCCCACGAAAGCTTATGCTCTAATAAATTTGTTAGTCTCTAAGGTGCCACAAGTACTCCTGTTCTTTTTGCAGATACAGACTAACACGGCTGCTACTCTGAAACCACTCATATAGCATTAGTGTGTTTGATGTCATTGTGCTTCTTTCTGTTGTAATGTACTTTGTCCTAATGCTGTTCAGAGGCTGTGTTAGCTCAAAAGCTTGTCTCTTTCACAAACAGAATTTGGTCCAATAAAGATATTATCTCCCCCACCTCGTCTTTCTAATACAATACTATGGCAGTTCAACTTCTTCTTTTTGTGTAAAGGATCTTTCTTAGAGCACTAGCCTTTAAGCATTTCATTTACCTTATAGAAGCTCATAGTAGTCAGAATGCTGCAAACACTTATGCACAGGCTTAATTTTAAACATGTGAATAGCCTCACTGAAGTCAACAGGAATCCTCATATGTTTAAAGTTAAGTGTAACCCAGCCCACAGAGGATGTGAATCTGTTACAGCTCTTTAGCTCCAGTTGTAGCATCTTATGCTTTTAGCTCTGGAGGTCCCCAGATCAAGCTTTGGTGTGTTGACCAACACATAAGCAGGGGCTCTTCTGGGATTTGAGCTTCCATGGGTTTTAGATTCTTGGGACAAGTTTCCTTTAATCAGAGGAAGTATGTAACCCACTGGTGAGTGTGTTTTAAGTCCCCTTCTGTGCCTGATCTGCAGAGGATACAAGTCTGGTACAGTCCCACCTAAATAATTGAAGGTTGAAGGTCTAAAAACAGAACAAAAAAACTAAATTAGCACAAACCAAAAGGACTTGTAAGTAATACATGGACTGTGTTATGATCATGCTGGTAAACAAGAACAGTGTAGAATCATAAATAAATGAATAAAAATTGGTGTGTTAGAAATTAGGCCTAATTAGTAAACAAAATAATAAAGAAAGGGGCTATTTTAGCCAACTCTTCCTTTTGGGGTTCTTAAAAACACCTGCCTTAAACAAATTAGCAGTGGGGAAAAGCTGACTCCTGCAATGCTGGCTGGCTGAAAGAGGAGAGAAGGGGAAGGAAAAAGCTTCACCATCATAGCTGCCCACAACCACACCGGAGCACCCACATTGTCTACAGGGATCCCGGTCCTTCATCATCCAAATCCTGTAAGATGTCCTGATCAGACAGTGCCAAAGAGAGGGAGCCAGATGACATCACTACCTTCACCAGTTCCGATTAAACCCTGAATATCACCTCAGATTTGAGACTTTGTCACACACCTCTCTTCCTGTGTTCTTTTCCTTCCCAACTCCATTTCTTCTCTTTCATATCCTTCTTCCTTCTGTCTCACTTAGCCAGCCAAGACTGCATATTTTGCAACACTGCAGTAAGCCTGTGACCAGAAGACCAGAAAGAGGCAGCTAAATGTAATGCCCTAAAAGCCCGATGCTCATACAAATTTGCCAGGTTTTGAAGTGGCTGATAAGTCTGTGTGCTGGAACTGTGTTTTTCCATCAGAGGGGTTGCAAGTGAAATTAAACACCAGTGACAGAAGCTGCATTTTCTATTTTTGCTATTCTTTTATCTCCCCTTTTGTGTGTATTTGTCTTCTAGGAAACAGGATTAGACTTTAACAACAATAACAACAAAAACAGCCCCAGCCCATTTCAACTAACTTCTCTTTCCTGCAAAGGACAGCTATTACCATCTTTAATACCATCTAAAATACTGTCAGACAAGGACTTATTTTTCCTTTCTAAAGATTTTCTCCAGCAAAAGGACACATAGGATATGGTTTAAAATGAAAGCCTTATTTAAAACTTTACATATCAAATGCTTTAACCATTTTTGTTCCCCCTTCTTTTCTGTATCTTTTATAAAAGCTTAAAATATTGATGATGATGTGTTTGCCATGGTACTAAGCAGGCCGAGGTTTCTGTATACCAAACACTTGTTTTAAGCTGTTTCATGTTGGACAATGGCTGGGTTAGGTTTGACTCTTTAGGCCCATATGCTCCATCTAAATCAGGGATCAGCAACCTTTGGCATGCGGCCCATCAGGGAAATCCGCTGATGAGCTGGGCCGGTTTCTTTACCTGCAGCGTCCGCAGGTTTGGCCGATCGCATATCCTTCAGCCTACGCCGCTTCCCGCAGCCCCCACTAGCCTTGAATGGCGAACCAAAGCCAGTGGGAGCTGCAGTTGACTGAACCTGCGGACGCTGCAGGTAAACAAACCATCCCGGCCTGCCAGCGGATTTCCCTGATGGGCCGCGTGCCAAAAGTTGCCGATCCCTGATCTAAATTAATATAACAGGCCCTAATGGATAATACCCTGTCATCCATTCCCTTTCTCTTATACCAACAGAGCTTCATCTCAGGCATGTAGTGAGGTGGACTGGCCCTCCCCAGACACAGATGAAGAGGGTGGCTCCACCCACTCATGGGTGGAGCCCTACCCCGTAGCTCCGCCCCCAGATGCTAATGAGCGGGACTAGGAGTATAAAGGCAGGACCCAGAAGCTCAGTGGGTGGCCAGCCAGTGGAGGGGACAGACGCTGCCCCTGAGCTCTCACACTGGGAGACAGCAGCAGGCCTGCAGAGTGCAGACAACTGGCCCGGACTGCCTGGACCCTGGCCTGACCTGACCCTGGGGGAAACAGACGACTGGCCCAGGCGACCCGGACTCCTAGATGACCCGGCCCCACAGGAAGCAGACGACTGGGCTGGACCACCCGGACTCCTGGATGACCCGACCCCACAGAAGACAGATGGCTGGCCCGGACCACTGTCTGGCCCAACCCTGGCAGAGCTTCTACTGGCTACTGAGGCCCCCGCAGATCACCTTACCTCACTGGACCAGCAGGTACCTTTGGAGGGGAAGTGTGGAAGTGGCCCAGGGGTAGTAGACCCCTGTCTGGCTGCAACGCTGGCAGAGGGTGAGTCAGTGTGTTGCGGCTTGGATCTCTGCTGACGCAGTGGCAGACCCCTCCGCCACCCTTAGGGCCCTGGGCCGGGACGCAGTGGAGTGGGAGAGCTTGCATCACCCCTGCCACCCAAGCAGTGGGTGGCAGTCTCCCCCTCCCTAAGGCTAGCTGAAAGAAAGCCTTAGGTAAATGACTTTGGGTACAGGCCCAAGCTGAGAGACTTCCTGCCTGGGCTTGTTAACTATTTGCAGCCCCACCTGAGTACAGGCGGAGCTGAGACACTTTGTTTACTGCCCCTCTCTGAACCAGAGCCTAGCCTAATTGACTATTTGCAGCACCTGGGTGCAGGCTTGAGCCAAAGTACTGCAGCTCACCCTGAGCGAGGGGCTAGACTACAGGCTCTAGCTCGCCACTGCGGCGAGAAGCTGGGTGAAGGACTGGACTGCCAGTTCCCCTGGAATGTGGGGAGACAATGGAGTTGGGTCACAGCCGGAGGGCCATGCCCTGAAGAGGATGCCGCGGTCTGGGAGCGACGTGGGCCCCACAGACAGAGGAAACAGCAGAGCAGACAATGGGTGAGACACCACCTGCAGACGGCGCTCCAGAGCTAGACAGAGCTAATTCCCGGCACTACCAGCAGGAGGCGCGGGGGGGGGGGGCACAACCTGTTACAAGGCACCTCTGCTTGGCAGTATGTCAGAATACAAGGCAAAGGAAAATCAAGTCCTGAGTGCTCAAGGGTGAGTGAAGGAAACACACGGACATTGCAATGGTTGGTAGGTAGAGGTCCAGATTTTCAACTCTGCCATAACTGGCAACCTTGGGGGATGTTAATAGCCAAAGTATGTAAAAGCAGCAGTTAAATGTTATGTTTTTATGTCACTAATGTCTAGAATAACTGGCAGACATATCAAGGTTTAGGCTACAAATGAATATTTATATATAACAAGGTTTTTGTTATTTTATGTCTTTAAAACATTACAAGTATTGAAATATTTGTGTATTAAGAGGTTTATAAATCATTAGAAATTGTGCTAACATAAATATTCTTTATCTTTCATGGGACTCCCTACAGCTGCTCAACTAAAATTCTCATCTACCTTTTTTAAACATCATGGATAAATTTTTACAGAGCATCTGAATCACTTTTGAAAATTAGACTTAGCTCCCTATGTCACAAAAGCTTTTTTGAAAATTTTCCCCTACATCTTTCAGGACAGTCCCTTCTTGTCACTCCCTTGAATGGTTGCCTCATACAGGTTTCACTAAGCTACTTTTTTTGTTTAAGGGCTGTAAGGTTTTATTTTTGTTTTGTAGCATTTTTAATGCAATGCTAATGAGCAGGTCAACTGGCTGAAGATTTTTTGATTAGAGACCTGCCAGATCTGAAAACATGTAGGGCACATACCTAATTGCTCAGCTTCCACTCTCCTCAATGATTCATTTTCTGACTTCAGGATCGGCTTCTGCGTGATCAGTAATCACCAACTCCGTGGAAAGAAACATTGTCTCTGTGATTCATTTGGGGTTTTTTTACATTTCTAATGATGACACAACAAGTGGAAAAGCCTTTTAAAACATTTATTGCAAACTGGATAACTCCTCTGCAGTTCCTAATTCTTGGTGAGAGTTCAGCAGATTGGTGTCTGCATAAAGCAGGCCATTTGAATTTTCCACAGACAATTTGAATATGGAGACAATACAGTACCACTACATCTTTATTAATAATCTAACTTGTCAATACACCGCTCCCCCTTAAAGATTCATAGATTCTAGGACTGGAAGGGACCTCGAGAGGTCATCGAGTCCCCTGCCCTCATGGCAGGACCAAATACTGTCTAGACCATCCCGGATAGACATTTATCTAACCTACTCTTAAATATCTCCAGAGATGGAGATTCCACAACCTCCCTAGGCAGTTTATTCCAGTGTTTAACCACCCTGACAGTTAGGAACTTTTTCCTAATGTCCAACCTAAACCTCCCTTGCTGCAGTTTAAGCCCATTGCTTCTTGTTCTATCCTTAGAGGCTAAGGTGAACAAGTTTTCTCCCTCCTCCTCATAACAACCTTTAATGTACTTGAAAACTGCTATCATGTCCCCTCTCAGTCTTCTCTTTTCCAAACTAAACAAACCCAATTCTTTCAGCCTTCCTTCATAGGTCATGTTCTCAAAACCTTTAATCATTCTTGTTGCTCTTCTCTGGACCCTGTATACAGTTTGAGACATACTCATATATTTATTCAGTGAAGGGTATCAGAGTCTGAAACTGATACAATGCAGTTAATTCACATATATGGCCAAATCCTGCAAGTAGTTTATCTGAGGTACTTGTATGGCCCCCAGTAACATAGTATTTGATAGCTTCATGATGATTTATGAATTAGTGTATTTATCCTAACAATACATATATGAGGTAGGGACATCATCTTATCCCCATGTGATGTTTAAGGGAATCTATGTACAATTTATGAATTCCATTTTGATTTTATGAACTGTCTGGATCACAATGACAGTCTTTATTGTGTTCTAGCTTCATACTCATTGTGCTAAGAAGACAGGGGAAGCACACCTACATATCTGGATTAGATGAATAGACTATTAAGATTCACTGACATTTGAATAGGTCTACCTGGGCAATACAACGGATATGCTAAAGAAGGTGACCAAACAAGAAAACTGGTTCTGCCCAGGTGGGCTGGTAACTAAGAAACAGATCACCTGGTGAGGGTCTTTGATTACCTAACAAAAGGAACTGTAAGTTTATAGATATCTATCTATATCTTTCTTTGGCACACTTCCTGAGCATAGCTTCTATCTATTACCCCTTAATAGACATTGGACCTTGTGGTCCAGGTGCCCTGACTCCTCAAGACAGCCAAGTTGCTTAAACACACCCTATCCTAGAGCTGCACTGTTCTGTATTTCACTGGTCATGAAGGGCACGGGGTGGAGGGAAGACCAGGAGAAGACAAACAAAGATAGCACAGACAGACACAAATACTCTCTCTCTCTCCCCACAATTTGGAAGACAATCCATGTGCAGGAGGGACACCCTAGAGGACTCTGACCAAATCTCAAAGAACATTCAAGATTGGTGATGAAACTGAGGCAAGGAATGGTACATAGATGTTTTATTGTTTTTTACCTAGATCTGTATATCTGTTGTGCTATCTAAAGCTAAGATTAATTGTGTTGAAAACCTTAGAAAAGCCAGTGTGTTATGTTCTTCAACCATCATAAGTCCCTGGAGAGGTAAACCATAACCCAGAATGCACTCCAGGGTACTGCTCTGGGAGAGGGTGTGTTTAAGCTACTGGGTTGCCTTGAGGAGTAAGCACTGGTCCTGACGGTCTAGGGCACTGGGACCACAAGGTCCAATGTCTATAAAGGGGTAAGAGCTAGAAGCTATGCTCAGGAAGTATACCAACAAGGCCAAAAAAAGAGACAGTGATGGAGCATACTCTGACACAAGAAACTCAACATACATGGTCCTGTGTATCAGGACCCAAACACAGCACCTTGATGAGTGTCCAAATGGGGAAGCTCAGTTATGGTTGTGAATTTTACACATGAGAAATGAGGCCGGAAATGCTAAGTGACGTGCCAAAGGTCACACAAGGAAGTTTGTGTCAGAGTAAGGACCTCACTGCAGTGTATAGGCCCTGATTCTGCAAACACTCACAATATGCATGACTTTACACACTAGGAGTAGTCTCATTGACTTCAGTGGGCCCCATAAAGCATAAAGTTAAGCATGTACATAAGTATTTGGAGAATCAAGCCTATATTTTGCCCTTGAAGGGATCAGTTGTCATAATTTTAAAGGAGGAAGAATAAATTGAGCTAGATGCCATTTTTTGTTGCAGGGTTGCGGGACACATTTCCCCTCATTTTCTTCTTTTGACAAAAAACCCTTGCAATGTATTTAAAGGAAAATTGCCATAATTAGCTATAAAACCTTAGCAAAATACATATATCTGAAATAAGGGTCAAAAATTCTGCTCTCTAATACGTAGACATAATTCTGATTTGACTTCCAATGAGATGTGAACACACACATCTATGGGGAGCATTTGGCTCAATGAATACAGATTAAAGATTATTTTTTTAAAATCTGTAACTGTTTTATTGTCTCCATAACTGTGAATGGTGGCAGTTGACTCACTACCAAGGCTGCCATTTTAGGGATATTTTGTAGCAGGAGCATCTTTCTGATCTTGTAGAGTAATATGGAGAGAATGCAAAACTCATTTGATAACACAGGAAAGAAAGGACTTTACCACCATAAATTGTATCATTTAATATGAGTAAATGGCTAATTTAAAAATATTTTAGTCACCTTTTCATGAATGGAGAATTATAGTTTGAACGGAACTTTGTAATAGTTTTCACTGTTCCTGCTTTCCTTTGAATTCAAATGGGTTCTGCCTTCTCAAAGTCCTACTCCTATCACTCCCACACTGTAGATAACAGCATCCTGTTTAATTGCTAATTATTCTTTTTAATTCTATTTAGACAGTTTAATTATTTTGTTTAGTGATTTAATAACAAAGACATTCACCTCTTTATTTTTTCAAAGCACATTAAATTAATAGCTGAAGTGAGGTAAGTAGTGGCGGTAGTAAGTATTATTACCCCTTGTTATAGATGGGGAAACAGAGAGAAGTTATCGTGATTTGACATTGGCCACACAGAGGAACTGAGGAGTTCCTCTTTTCAGCATTGTGCTTAGTCCAGTAGACCAAACTGCCTCCTGTTAGTATATAGGCTTGTTTGTCAGCCTGAGATAGAATTTTGTGTTTGACCTTGTGATACTCTTATATCTTATACTAATACGTGTGAACAAAGACACCATGTGTGTTGCTTCTCCCTAGCTAGATGGGTTTGTTAGTATAATCGGAACAGATAAAAGCAGCTGAAGTGTTACTGGAGCTTGCCTCAACCCGTCTCAAGGCAAGGTCAAGCAACCAGTTGGGATGGGCAAAGGGGGATTGGGTGAAGGTATAAAACACTAAAAGGCCAAAGAAATACCTGTCCCTGACCGTAGCACAACCTCACTCCTCACCCCTCCCATGGGATACAAAAGAGGTGGGACGAAGACCTTAGACTCATGACCCGTAAAATGGAACATGACCATAAATTGTAAGGGGTGGGACTGTGGGTGTGCATTGCAGATATATTTGGGCCTGCTAAGAAGGAGGAGATGGGAATGGGGACACAGGCAAGGCTCTGTGGCATCAAAGCTGGGAAGGGGAACACAGGGCAAGGCTCTGCGACATCAGAGCTGGGAAGCGGGACACGGGGTAAACGCTCTACGGCATCAGAGCTGGGAACGGAACACTGGGAAACAGACTCTGCCAGTGTGTAGAGCTATGGATATGCTTGCTTGGAACTAACCCCAATAAACATTGCATTGCCTGCACTATGGACTTCTGGTCTTCTGCTTTCTGTCTGCGTGACAAGAACTAGGGGAGAGGATGAAGGGAAAGCCCTCTAATACCTCCCTGCTTTATTCTATTTAAGTAAGATGCAATGATTACAATTTGTTTTATATAACTAGAGGTTTCCTTTAAAAAGAACAAAGGAAAGCATGAATCTGCATTCCCTATATTACAAAAATAACAAAACTGCACAAGGACCTGATCCAAAACACACTGAAGTCAACAGGAGTCTTTCCATGCATTTGAATGGATTTTGGATTAAGCCCTTTTGCATTTCCTTTATCATATAGCATGAATGCAATGCTTTTTAAACTTATAGTCTGCGCAAGAAGCAGTATCCTACATTTGAATGTTTTATATTTTCAGGTTACAGTGAAGAATGGGTTGATAGCAGGAAGTGTAACTATAAGGCAACATTTCAAGTAGAATCATGGTCATTAACACAGTTTTTATATTTTCTGAAACTTTACCGCATCAAACCTACACAAAGGATCCTAAACCCATCATCCTTAAAATCTACAGTATGACTACTGTACTTTCTCTAAGCTTTTACGAGTTATCCCTTTCTACTACAACTGTTGACATGTTTGACAACCCACTTTGTATTGTACCATGTTACCTTCAGAAAAAATATTATTCCTTTTAAACACTGTTGCCATAAATGTCTTCATACAGTATGTTTGAGACATCTTTTAACATAATTTCATTGGAAGTTCAAAAAAGGAATGTTCGATATACCAGGACTATTTTGTTTACATTCCATGCCACCAGGAAAATTACAGATGGCATTTCAGTTTAATATATTATCAAACTGCAATTACATTATGAGTGTCAGATGTAAACACATTAGCATTTGGCCCAGAAGTTCATCTTCCAACCAAATAAACCACAAAGACTAATAATGCAGAGGAGCAAATTTACAGAGGAGTAAATTCTCAGAAAAAACAACAGAGGGTCCTGTGGCACCTTTAAGACTAACAGAAGTATTGGGAGCATAAGCTTTCGTGGGTAAGAACCTCACTTCAGATCTGAAGAAGTGAGGTTCTTACCCACAAAAGCTTATGCTCCCAATACTTCTGTTAGTCTTAAAGGTGCCACAGGACCCTCTGTTGCTTTTTACAGATTCAGACTAACACGGCTACCCCTCTGATACTTAAATTCTCAGAGTTTATGCGTGATAAATTATTGTATGTGAACAGTTGCTTGGAGCATGTGCTAATTCATACAGTTCAATGAAAATTCACCACTAAGTGTTATGACTCAATTCATCACGTATGTGTAATTTTAAGCACAAACTTTAGTATATTGTTGAATCACGGCCTAAATATGTGTGTAAGTGATGCAGGCAAAACACACAAATGCCTGAAAAGGCCAATTGCCAATTTGCCGTTCCCAGGGTTTGCAATTGCAGTTGCAAAATGATTAACTGATCATGCAAAGGAAACACTAAGAAACTGCACACAAAATTACTCGTTTTACATTTTATATATACATACAGTTTTGAAATCTTATTAGTCTTTGCAGTACTCCAGGATCATGAATGTTCATGCTCACCAAATGGTTGGTTAATCTGCCCTATTTGACGAGTAATTCTGCATGGAGACCTACCTATATGCCAAGATAGTACACCAGCCTTAATTTTTCTTTCTATCCTGTACATGGAATTCCACATAAATTAAAGCATTAGAGGGAATCTGATTATCTGTTACTTTATTATTTGTAAAACTCTAGTGGAATACAAGACTAGACTTGGTCTGAAAATATTTACTTAGTAAAAATATCTCCATATTTGATGTGATTTATAGATGTTAGGGCTGGAAGGGGCATTTATGAACTTCTAATCTAAATTCCTGCATCTAGCCCAATAACTTGTGGTTGAACTAGAACAGCTCCTTGGGAAAGCTATCCAGTTTTGATTTAAAGATTCTATGTGACCACATCCCTTGTTAATCTGCTGCTATGGTTTATTACAGTCACTGTTAAATGCTTATGTCTTATTTTCAGTTTTATCTTTGTTCACTTTAACTTCCAGGCCTTGGTTCTCCCCAGGCCAGATTAAAAGCCTTCTAGTATCAGATATCTTCTCCCCGTGTAGGTATTCAAATTCCACCCTTTAGTTCCTGATGGTGGCAAGTGGAACTCTGTCCGACGCTTTGCACTGCATCAGTAAACACGCCTCGCATGAGCGATTAGTGGGAGGGACACAAAGGGGGCACCAGCTAAAGGGGGGGCACGTGACCTCCCCACGTGACCACCAGATGACTTATCCCCACCCCCCATGTGACCCCCTCACATGACTCAACCCTGCGCTGCTCCCCACATGACCCCCCACGTGACTTGTCCCTGCCACACCCCCAGCCTGGGTGACACTGGGTTCTCCCCATCTCCTCCCTATTGCACATTACCAGGTGTTTGTGTGTGTGTGTGGGGTGAGGGGCGGGGGGCTCTGCTCCAGTTCCCCTAGCATGTGGATCCACTAATGCTCTCTCCCAGGCAGCCTCTGGCCACACTGCCTGCCTGGAACGCTGCAAGCAGTGTGGGCAGAGGCTGCCCGGGAGAGTGCAGCCGCTGCATGCCACACCAGGGAGCATGGCCAGAGGAGGAGGCCGGAAGAAGAGAGGCTCTGGCCCTGCCCCATTCATCTCCCCGGCTGCTGGCCTTGCCCCCCGCCCAGCATTTTGGGGAGGGTCATGTGACCCGTGCGCCCCCCACCCCCACCCCACAGGTCATCATTGCCTGCTCTTGTGGTATCTTTCTGTTGATGACTTAAGCAGGATATTCCACCACCCACCTCATTAACTGATCTCTTCACAACACACTTTCTGGATCCATAGATAGTCTAGAGGAGAGTTGAGCGGATCTGTGCCTGACCCTTGCTTCAAGAGGTGCAATACTGCAGTTCCTATCAAATGAGATTGAATGGGTTTGAGGCTCCCAATGTTCTGCCTCTGTAACTGGTGGTGAAAAACTGTTGGTATCGCTTACCAAGCCTGCACTGAATGTTCTTAGCCAAAAGAGGGGAGAGTCAAAAAGCGGTGGTCCACAACGCTAATCTCAGCGTGTTTCACACCTTTTCCTCAGAAGGGCTATGTGATGACTGCCTTTGGAGTTGGAGACAAAGACAGAGGTCCACTGGGTCGGACCCTATGTCCCCATTATTATTATTTTCTCACTTATGCAAGAGAGTTTTTAATACAGAAAGCGAAGCAAGCCAATTGGAGTGTTATTCAGGAATGTGATGCAAAATTATATGATTGAGATTCCCAGCTCAACTGGTGGTGCCAAAAATAAAATTTTCAATGCAGACAACCTCGCCATGTCAAGGTTTTTTTAATTACTGACCTACTGCAACAGTCTACAAGTTATTTAATGGACATAAAAACAGAGTAAGCTTCACTTATTTAGATAACTGCATAATAAAACCTGTATTTAAATAATGCTAAATAGATATTGCTGAGGATTTATCATAATATATTTTTAGTTCACTGTTTATAACCACCCCTTGAAAGTGTGACACTAAAATATACTTCCTCACAATTCTTTGTTTGCATGCATATTTGTTATTATGCATTTGCTCATGAATCCTGAGCTACTAAAATATTGAATTTTTCAGGAGTAATATGGATTTTGCAAGGAAATAAAAAGGTAAGTGAAATTTGGCCTCCAACAATCTTGATGGTGTCTCTAAATTTGGTACGTACTATACAGTAATAAAAACAAGAATATTCAGGCTGACTCTGTAAATTCACTGTGCTGGGAACTTTTGTCTCAATATTTTGCAGCACACTTTCCATAGCACACAAAATATATTTCTTTTCAAACAGCACTGCCATGTTTTAATGTAGAGTCCCATATAGGTAGGCAACCTTTGCTGTCTTAGAGCCTGATCCAACTTAACTTTAATGGTCAGTGGACTGGGCCCTTAAAAGATTATACAGGTACAGTCACAGAAGGGAGTTACTGTGGTACAGTATGTGAATATTTGTTCAGATTTCCAAAAACATAAAGCTGATAGTTGAAATTAATGGGAATTGGGCATCCAGGTCACACAGGCAGTTTGAAAATCTCAGCCGAAAGGCTTTTCCAAATGGCAGTGACTAAAATCACAGCACTCCTGCCCTATCACTGCTCACACTGGGGACGCGGGAACAAGGAGCCCCAGAGCATTGACATATGGAACATAGGGTTACCAGATTTTCAAAGTGAAAAATAAGGAGACCTGTGATAGGGTTGTGGAGCAGGGGAATGGTCTCACCTGAGGTTAGGATAGTTTTGGCGAGAAGAGAAAAGGGTGACCACCCTTCAGGGGTGAAAGTAAGGCGGTACGGGCCGGTATGGTGTACCGGTAAAAAGTAGTCGCCAGTATCAGCCCGTACCACTGACTTTAAAGCGCTGCCGCGGCAGCGCTTTAATATCGTTGCCCCTTTTGTGCCCCCCATCGGCGGCCCTGCCGGGTCCCTACTGTGCTACTCCTCCCTCTCCCATAGCAAATGTAACATGGAAGGACTACCCCTTGAAACCAGTGTCCATTTCTAGTATAAGGCAGAAACGAGGAGCAGCTGTTCCCAATGCCGTGATAATACAAGGAATGGTAACATGCTGCTGCTGAGACTAATGCTGCTGTATTCTGAAAGATGGCAGCATTTGCAAATTACTGACATGAAAGTGCACTACCAGGACAAAACCTGCTGTAGTGGTACATGCTATACAAACCTCTCAGTCAGAACTACGATGTGAGGTGCAATAAAATGCTTCATGGAACATTTGTATTTCAAGTGTGATGTAGCAATTATGTTTATGTGAGCCAATGTTCCTTTAGTTCTCATTTTTAAAGTTTTGCCTTTTTCTTGCTCTGTTGTTTCAATGTGGTTGAATAAGTTCAGAGAATAAAGTGACTCTTTCCACACCACTTGCTGAGAAGACACTCAAGATGCTAGAACAGTGGTTCTCAACCAGGGGTACGTGTACCCTGGGGGTACTCAGAGGTCTTCCAGGAGTTATAGCGACTCATCTAGATATTTGCCTAGTTTTACAACAGGCTACAGAAAAAGCACTAGCAAAGTCAATACAAACTAAAGTTTCATACAGACAATTACTTGTTTATACTGCTCTATATACTAGACACTGAAATGTAAGTACAATATTTATATTCCAATTGAATTATTTTATAATTATATGGCAATTGTGAGAAAGTAAACAATTTTTCAGTAATGCTGTGCTGTGACACTTTTGTATTTTATGTCTGATTTTGTAAGCAAGTAGTTTTTAAGTGAGATGAAACTTGGGGGTACGCAAGACAAATCGGACTCCTGAAAGGCATACAGTAGTCTGGAAAGGTTTAGAGCCACTGCCCTAGAACACGGTTTCCTTAGTCAGTATCTTTCAGGGATCATGATAAAACCAACAACATTTTCCTCTTCACAACCTAGCTGTAAAATATGTTGGTACTGGTATGTTAGAAACAGTTGAAAAGAGAAACAGAAATAAACTATTGTAATTATTAATATATTTTTGCTTATCCTTAACAGGTCTGAAATTTTCTGCTATCTTCACTACCAATAGCAATTTCAGTACTGTGTTTTATGATTAACTTCTTTAGTACAGATGCCTTTATAAATGTAACACTATATATTTCATTCTATGACAGTATTTTAGTAAGGGAAAAATAAATTATGAAAATCAAACAATTATTTGCAAAATATAGAGATGAAAGAAAAAAGCCTGCAGTAACAAAATAAAAGAATTACACCTGATAATTTTATATCTCAGAAAAAGGGAACTGTGCGCATAAGAATCTCCCCTTACTTGTGAGAGATTTTCAGTAACAATAGAATAAGAATGAAGTTAATACTCTGACTACCACAGAAAATCTAAAAAAAGCTTTAATACTGGGGAAACATTACGTATATGAATGTTACACAACATTATTGCATTTCACTTCAAAAAAGTTTGGGAAAAATATCTTGGGTTTCTGATATCATTTTACAATTATGAAAACATTGATAAAACCAGAGTAACTAGGATCCTTGGGTCTGGCTAAAATACACACAGTGCAAGTTGAGTAATAGGATGCAATGGTGGCATGAAATTCAACTTTACATACTGAGATCCCTCCCTCAGGCTGTTGTGACTTACACTGGCTGCCAGCCAACTCCTGAACCACACCTCCTACAATGGCAGCATGGTGAGGATGGGGTAGCAAAAGAACCCCTCCTTCAGCAGGTGATCAGCTTGCATACACTGAGGTGATCCCCTAGGGCTGAATATGCTCTCTGAATGATCAGAATGTGCCAGCGGCACAGTGTAAGCAGCTGTCCTGCACTGGAGGATCTAGGTTCTAGGTGTTTGGGAATACTACAGTCTTCACCAACAAAACCATCACTGTTTACATGGCTATTGCAATGCTTTTTTTTCTCTCCCTATCCTACTGCATAAAGAATGAATAAGTCTCTACTTTGTGCAAGGTTACAAAGTGTTTTCTATTTTCATGTAATAAATCACCATATTAATTAGTATTTCCCACCTCTTTTCTAACAGGATTGTATTCCATCCCCACTCTGATTTTTCTGGCTTTGGAAGACTCAGGAAAGCCAAAGTTCAAAAACTCTGCTTTGTACCTCAGTCACTATTCTGGTGACTTGGGAGTGTTGAGTAGAGCTGTGTGAATGACAGATTTTTCAGTTTGCTGGCAGTTAAAAAAAAATCAGTTCAGGTCAAACCAAATTTGAAAATTCCAACAAATGTTGGCAAATAAAACCAGTTTCAGGTCCAACATAATGTTTTGTTCAACCAAGACATTTTGTTTCTGGCATTTTTAAATGCCTAGAGTCACAAAATGTCAGCAGATGAGTAGGCTCTTAGAAGCTTTAGCCCAGTGGCACCGCTGGGATGCGGGAGACCCACATTCAATTTTCCTCCCTGCCTGATAATGGGGAAGGGATTTGCACTGGGGTCTCACATACTGCAGGAACATGCCCTAGTCACTGGACTGGGATATTCTGATGTGTGTTTTTTCTTAGTCGCTCCTGTTCAAGCTGGTCCACTGTGTATAAACAATCAATGGATCAAAGCTATAGCGAGAATGACTCTATTGCTTAGAAATAAGAGCATCTAGGTGGGAGCTGAGAGACCCAAGTTCATGTCTCTGCTTCAATTACTTCTTTAGCCATTTGTGAATGGTACCTCAGTGAAGAAAAAAAAAAGTTGGGGCTGAAATTATTCAGAAAATTCATAAATAGTTTCCGTGTGCTGAAATATGCACTTTGGGCAAATTTACTATTCGCTGAAAAAAAAAAATGTCCCACCTCCAGTGTTGATAGCAGTGGTTAAAATGAGACTGATCTTTCAGTCTGTACTGTGGGAAAAGTCCTACTGACTTCAATGGGAATTTTACTTGACTAAGCAGCTTAGTATCATACCCAGTAGGGGCAGACAAGAATCACAGTTAATGTAATAATGCAACAAAGTACATTGGGACTCAGCACAATATTATATAAACCTGGTTTTGTGGCCACAAGAAAATAGCTTCTGATGAGATTTCACTTGGTATTAACAGTATCCCTGTTGCATTGGTGTGCATTTGCAGGATGAAAAGCAAGAACTCATTTAACCTGTGCATGCAGGTTTGCCCTTATTAGAGGAAAAGCAAGTACCGTGTTATCCCATGACAGCTAACATAAAAATGCCTGACCTAAATCCTACTATATGGCTGCCCATCTTAGCCACTTACATGGAAGAATATACACTTTAATTTGAAAGTTGTGCAGGAAAAATGTGATGTACGTTAACTTACTGGAAAACATGGGAATTCGTGTTCAGTGAGTACTACCTGTCAGGGTTTCCACGCAATATGTGCATAGCTTGAGTGGGGCTCATTCATTTGAAATGGATTCCTCCTGCTCCCATCCAGGACTAATTGTACATGTCCTATCCTATCCTTATAGAAATTGTTTCAAAATGCCTTATAGTCTGAATGAAATCCTTTAAATTTATAGAGAGAGGCCAAAAATCACATCAGCAAGCAGAAAATCAATGCACTAAAGCGGTTTGTATTAATATATGGAATCAGATCATGCACACGGGTACATTCACATTTAATCATCTAAAGGATATATGATGCTCACAGCATCTTGATTGCTGATCAGACTGGTAGTGGTCTCTTTCTGGGATAAAAGAAGAAAGATTGCAAGGCTTCCCAATTTAAACTATCCTCACCTATTATTGATTATTTACAAATAACTGTCTCACATTTTACCATAACTCATTTACAGGCCAAGCATCTGGCAGAAAACTTCTTCAAAGCAGGTTAATAGAATTTTGTGGTTCTTACAAAACATGACATTTTGTTGCAAAGGTAACTCATTTATTTGGCAGATTACAAAAGAAGAATATGTTGAATTTAGTGGATTCTATCCCAGTGACATCTAAATGTGAAAACTAATTTTAAATTAAGCTATTTTCAGACAGATACAACAACAAAAACTGTAGCAGCCCTTCTTGATTACAGGATCACATAAAAGCATTTGAAACCATAAAATCCAAAATCATCTTTTTAATACTTTTGTACTCTTACTACAACAAAGGTCAAAATTGTTTAACCCAGCCCTTGAAATTAATTATTGTTTTTAACCAAATTCAGCTTTTCTCATTTTTACCATTTTTGCGTTACAGAGGCACAATAATGTTAAAAGAAATAGTTTGGTGGTTCCAGATGATTTTATATGCTCCTGTAATTTGAAGAAGTTGCTTCACTTTGAAAAAAAAATTGACAATAACACTGCATTTCTGTAGCACTTTTCATGCAAAGATAACAAAGCACATAGCAAACATTAATACTAGAGCTGGTGGGAGAAACTTAGAACCATATTCCACTGGAATATGCAGTTCTCTTAAAATTGAATGCTCCACAAAATCAGTTCAAATTTACTGGAATCTCAGAGAAAAAATGGGAGAAAAAAGTTTTGATAATGGAATGTTTCAAATCAATTTTTCATTTTGAAATTATTCTGTTTTGATTTTTTTTAATTTTGTATGATAGTATATGTTATAATACAAAATTTAAAGTCAAAACCAAAACAAAACATTTCAATTGACCAGAAACCAATTTTGGGGATTTTGTTTTCATTCGGAATGAAGTGAAATTTCAAAATACTTTGTGAAATGGAACTTCCATTCTCCACAGGGCTGCAATTAATACATTGAGCATAAGATCATCTCCCCGCCCTCCGAGACAGGTAAATATTATTATCATCCCTATTATACAGATTTGGAAATTCAGGGCCAATGAGATTAGGCACATGGATACCATGGGAATGGTTGGCAGTGTAAGAACCTGAAGAGAACAGAAGTGGCTTGCTCAGGATCACACAAGGAAACTTGTGGCAGTGTCAGAAATGTCTGAGGTATCCTGATTCTCAGTCATGTGCTTCAGCCATAAAATCTCCTGTAATCTAAACTTAAATTTTACAGGCTGTTGAATGTTCATGTGAACTGATATTTAGAGATAGTTGGTCACATCAGATACTAAACCCACAACCTTATTTTTGGTGAACTCACAAGTAGAAAGCTGGTGAAATTTTTTGGATGAATAGTTTATTTGACAAAAAAATGCAGTTTCGGTCTATCTGACACTATTAATGAATTTGACACATCTACTTTTGGCCATTTACAAAACAGCTCAAGAAAGAGATGGTAGTTATGCTGCCTTTCCCTTACAACCTTTAGCCTGGTGGTTTAGGAACTTACTGGGGACATAGGAGACCCAAGTTCAAATCTTTGCTCTTGAACAAATTTGAAATGGACTTTTTCAATTCAGAAAAAAATCAAATTCAGTTTGACCTGAACTGAAATTTGTTTTTGATTTTTCAGAAGTGCCACCCAACTGAAAAATCCATTTTTCACCCAACTCTATCCATAAGATCTCCTACTTAAGAATGTAAACTTCTCAGCATCAGAACCATCTTTTGGTTGTGCGTTTGTACAGCACCAAGCACAAAGAGGCTCCTAGTTGCTACCACTGTACAAACAACAAAATCTTACTTCACCTATGTGCACTCAGGGGAATTCTGGGAGTGATGTCATGGTTCAGCCACTGCTGAAGCAACTCTGTAGACTAGTTTGAACAACTTCCCTCTTCACCAAATTATTATTCCATTAAGACCCATGTTTAAATCACATCTCAATTGTCAATACTCTCCAACGACCAGTGATTCCATGCAGACAAAGTTAAAAGATGAACTACATTAACTTTAAGCAGACAGTGTGCTGACCCTGAGCAACTCAGTCAGAAAGATGTCATTTTGAACAAGGTCTTAGAAAACTGTCCTACAGAAAAATGGAATTAAATCCCGTATGGAACATCTTCCAAACGTACTGTATTTGATTTGCCATTGTCTTTTCATCATGTTGGAAAGACTTTTTCCTAGAAATCTGGGAAGGATGTGCCAATCTGCAAAGGCAACTCTCTTTCTGTAGCAAATGATCTGAAAAAGAACACTAATGTCTGAGAAAAGCTAAGGATTAGAGAAAAGGAACACCCTGCAAAGGGAATTCAAACAGCTAACCATTATATTCAAATAGCTTTCAGAAGTTCACTATAAATGAAAATTCTCCTACAAAGCACTATAATATTGGGAATCATTCTGCACTGGCTCCAGAGACTTGGCGTAAGTGGTCTCATAGTTTAATCATTTTTTTGCCATCTGTGGTTCCTGTTACTATGTGAAACGTTGTGTCTGTCTTGTATTTCACTACAAGCAGCCAAACTTCATTTTGAAAACCAAAGAGGCTGCTTTGCAGTTAGCTCTGTGCTGTTCCTCAGTTTTCCATTTGTATCTTGGTGCTTTGAACTGTTATTAGAGGGGTTTAATGTCAATCTGTAGGGAGAATCTGAGTAAGGACTCATCTACCCAACACAAATGAAATTCACCACTGATGCAGCTCCCTGAGTGGTAGCAATAGTAGATTTTTCAATTCTAAAAGACTTTGTTTCAAATTTTACTTTATTTTTATATTTAAGAAGATAAACTCAAATGAAATGTTTCAGGTCAACCTGAAATTATATTATATATATGTTCAGACACTACTCTACAGGAGAGGGACTGAATGAAGGCGGGTGCTGAGAGCACATACAGGAGTAGCTTGCACTTTATGCATGCCACAGAACTGTGCTTTGCAGGGGCGAAATCTGTCCTAGTACAGAGCCTAGCTCTGGGCATGGTCAATGGATCCATAAATATGTGTCAGGTTTCAGAGCGGTAGCCGTGTTAGTCTGTATCAGCAAAAACAACCAGGAGTCCTTGTGGCACCTTAGAGACTCCATGCATCTGATGAAGTGGGTTTTAGCCCACGAAAGCTTATGCCCAAATAAATTTGTTAGTCTTTAAGGTGCCACAAGGACTCCTCATTGTTTTTATAAATATGTGGCTTCATTGACCAACCCCACTCCGCTCAGATGGGAATTGGGCACAATTTCCATAAAAGCTGCTACAACCCTGAGGTTGAAGAAGCAACTGCAGAGCAGTTGCAATGTCACTTCATGATTTGGTAGCTGGGAGTATTATGTTACTCTTCCCTCAACAGCTGTAGAACCCTGATGCAAAGTTCATTTACCAGGGCTTTGTATATGGCCCTAAATGACTAATCCTGAATCCTTTCTCAGGCAAAACTCCCACTTATTGAACTACACCCATATATCTGAGTAGAATTAGACTGAGTATTTTCAGCCTGTGTACTGTAGATGGGGTGTCAGTAAGCAGTACCTAGTCTAGTCTACATAAATTCTTATACTACCCTCTGTAGTATCTGATCGCCTTCTCATAGTGCATTAAGTAATCTGATTAACACCTGTCACACGTAGTTCGTTCTCTTCCTAGCAGGAGAACTGTGTGCATTGTAGTGTGTTGACTTGGTAGGGTTTTGTTTTTGTTTTTAAATATACATATTGCTATAAGTTAACCATGTCTTGAGATGTCTCATTGCAACTGTAAAATGGCTTTGAATTTGCCTTTTATAGTTTACTATATTCTTTTTCAAACTAAGTGTTATTGTAAAATTCAGCAACTCTGATGCCTTTGGAAATTACCAGACTTTTCCTGTATGCAGTGATGTCATGTACACTGATACGCAATTAATACCAAACAAACCCTGTTAAAGAATCATTTGAAAATGAAATGGACGAACCACAGGAATCTGCACACAGCTCTTGTGGATTGAGTCCTTGCTGATGGTTTTAAAATAATAAACACATCAGTTTTGACAGCACATTTGAACATACCTGCATCATGTTGATGTGCTGCCATACCCAGGATAGGTGACTTTGCTGAAAACTTTGAAAGCTGTGTGTCAACTCGAACAGACTGAATTCAAAATGGAGTCTGCAACTGAGTGCATATAGCAGTTTTCTTAAAAGATTAGATTATGCTTTAAAGCGCCAATTTGAATGCTGCCTGCACTAAGATGAAATTTGCCTTTAAAGTAAAAGATAAAACTGTTAAATTCACAAGCAGATGGTGTGGCTTGTTTTCATTCACCAGTTTGGATTCTCTTCTCTGAGGACAGTGTCTTCATGGCCCCTTTTGAATCTCACAAAGACATGTTTGTTTGAATAAAAAGGATAGGGAAATGTCACAAATGACTGTGCGAAGTCAATCCAAAATGGCAGTCACTAGTGATCATTATAACTCTTTATCACATGTATTGCTGTAATGCCCAAAGTTTTCAGTAATAACTTAGCCCCATTGTGATAGATGTAAAACATGCAGGAAAATATGGTGTGGTTTTATTTCATATCTTCTGTGATGTAAGATCCTAGGGGAAATGCATACCTGCCACATTATGAAACTGTCAGTATTGAGTAGTGGGGGAGGGGGAAGGGGGGAGGAGGGTATCAAAAAAGTATTATTTTGATTTTCAAGCTTCCAGGCATGAGAAATAGTGAGCCTGATTCTGCTCTGACTTGTAGGGTATTCATCAGGAGTAACTCAGCTGAAGTCTAGCATAAAATTGGTGGGAGCAGAATCCAGGCTATTCCCTGGTGGCATCACAATTTGAAAATGCACTGTGGCTAATTGGACTCTTGATCTTTATAATCTAATTTTATTACTTAATGTTTAGGAATTCATTATTTTTTCATATGGTATACTGTATTCCACGGTATCTATTGGAACACACTGTAGGCCATCTTGTGACTGCAGAACCTCAAAAGACGAGGGTAGAAATCAGTAAAAAGTAGAAGTAGAAGAGCTGTGACCAGAACATTCATTTCTGTTAACTCACATTCTAAAAAATGGGTTAATGTAAATATCACCAACTTCCACCTCATCTTGCATCAGAGGAATGAATTAAATACCTACTTGACATTGAGCTCACTGAATGATTTTGAACTACTGTAACCCTCCTCCCCTTTGTTTCCATTTGTTTATTTTCATCTGTTGTCATATCAAGTGGGGGTTCTCAAAAGCTGCTAATTTCATGATGTAATGAAGTATTAGTTAACCAGAAATAGATAATCTGTTACATGATCTCAATAGTTGGAGCCAAGTTATTTTCAATCATACAAGGGAATAGAAACTAGAAAGGAGTACTGAAGATACGGAGGTCTCTATTTTAGGCAAAACTGGTGAGTTTTTTTAGAACCACCTGTTTGTCTAAACCAGGGATCGGCAACCTTTGGCATGTGGCTTGCCAGGGTAAGCACTCTGGCGGGCCGGGACGGTTTGTTTACCAGCCGCGTCCGCAGGTTCGGCCTGTCGTGGCTCCCACTGGCTGCGGTTCGCTGCTCCAGGCCAGTTGGGGCTGCGGGAAGCGGCGCAGGCCGAGGGATGTGCTGGTCGCGTGCCAAAGGTTGCCGATCCCTCGTCTAAACCAAGTAGAAAACGTAGCAGGGGAGGGATCTACCATTTGGTTAGTCTGTGGAGCACCTTGGCACATCTGCAGTGTGGCATAAATAACAATCACATACAAAAACACTGTGTTAAAGAGAACATTAAGGTTGCAAAGTAAAGCACTCGACTGTTAGGAAATCCTAGAATTAAGGTTGCCTGTGCAGCTTGGCTCACTTGATTGTATGCAAGAGGATAATCTTGCCCAACATCATATGAGATGTCTATGGCAGAGCCAGGAATAGAGTTCTGTTACTGTTAATCCTGGGCAATGAGTGAGACACAGATCATATAGAGAAAATAGCATGTGATCATGTAATTAAAGACTATGTCATAATGCATATATGTTGTGGCCTTGGCTGAGCTCCCCATTGTGGTCAGACTGCTGTATTGGACCCAAACTTTTGGATCCCACATTCCTTTAAGTCTTTTGGGTCTGAACAGTGTCCAGATGCTCAACCTCTCTGGCACACTTCCTGGGCATAAACCCCCTGTGTAATACCCCCTAAGGTACAGGTGTTCGAGGCCCAAAGACCAGTGCTGATGCCCCAAGCCTCCCCAAAAGCCTACCTTCCCCAGTACCTATGTTCATGGGTAGTCTGGTTTACCACTCAACACTTTGAGGATATTGTGACAGTTAATCCAAAGGATTCTGCAAAGGAACTTCTACATTAGACACTTTACTCATAGACCAAGCAGAAGAGTTACAGATCTAGGCAAAAATAGCAAATGCCGGCCTGCAAAACCCTCCCCTCTAGTGCTGTCAACGGTAGGTGATCGCAGGCCTTGAACCTGGGCCCTCAGGTCCCCAGGCAGTGCTCAGCAGCTTACCTGAACCAGTGGAGAATGCAATAAGTAAAACTCTAGCTCATAGAGGTCTCCACCCACAAAGCTCCTGACTGGGGGAGACATCCAGCCCCATCAATGAGCTGGAATGCTCTACTTAAACAAGAAAGAGGCACAGGAAGTTGTCTGAGGAATTTGGTGAATCCCTGACTGGCTGTTGCTATGTACCCTGCCTACTTGTCTCATTCCTTAGCCCTGCCATCTGCCTGTTCCTGTCCTTTTTATCTCGGACCACTGTCTGTTCCTGGTCACTGCTTTCCTGCCTTGCTCCAGGTCACTGATCCTATGCCCTACCATTGACACTGACTCCAGCTTTGACCCTTGGCTTGACTTCTGACTCTGAATCTGACTTTGCTTCCAGATTCCTGACTCTAACCATTAGGCATGACCACCCATGCCCTGGTTCCTACACCACCTTTCAAAGGCCCCTTGGGTTTTGGTTAGTAAACTTTCAGGGTCTTAGAGGGTCCCAGGACCCTCTTGAACCCTACTCCTCCTGCTGAGTCATCTTATCAGCTGATGGATGGCTGGTGAGAGAACTCTGGCTGAAGAAGATCTGACCCTTAAATAGAGTTCTGGCCTCCTCTATCAAGTGCCCCCTGAGCAGCTTCAAAACCACCACCAGGTGTTCAGTTGCTTAATACCTCTTCCCCACGGTATAAACTGTGAAAAGGGGATCCCCCTGGACTGTAGACAGCCTATTGCACTGTGTGGACCCATTTGGAATGGAGGACCATCAAGATTCTTAATGGCATTCTCATTGTTAGTGTCTCTGCAAGCTGAAAGGATTCTGACATCTCCATGAGGTCCCAGCTTAAGATGGAGGCTACGGTGCAAAAGTAAAGGGGACAGGACGGTAAAAAGGCAAAATGGCATTCACAAAACAAAATGGAGTTTGCAGATTGATATAGACAAATACTAATCTGTCACAATATGCAAAAGGGGGCTGAATTAAGGTTGCCGAGACACATTAATTCTGGCATTTTCTAACTTTTGAGTGCTTGACTTTACAGACAATGTTCTTTTCTATGTTTTTTTTTTCCAAAAAGAAAACTGAATAAACAAATTCAATAATGTGTAACCCATGTAATCACATGGGTAATTAGCAGGGTTGAAACCAAGGGCTTTTAGACTGACAGCACAGGCCTCCACCACTTGAGCTAAAGGAGTAGCTCGTAGCAGTAGAAGGCTATTATCCTCTATGTGGACCAACCACCAGTGTGTGCAACACATACTTTGCAAGTGGCTTGCATAACTATTTACTAGATAGAAGAAGAGTATTGAAGATCAGAAATTCTGGGTTTTATTCCTAGCTCTGGAGGGGAGAGTAGTCTAGCCATTATAGAAACTATAGTTAAGCAAACACATTTTTCACATTTGTCTTGAATAGTACTGTGGCTATGTACATGAAACTTGCCATTTTAGATTCCATTCCCAACTCAGACAGAAGTGACCTTGTGTATCCTCTCAGTTATTTGTAAAATAGATAAATAATCCTTGCCTTCCTCCTAAGTAGGTGTATGACCCTGGGCTCAATAATAAGGGCTGTGAAAGGCACAAAATGAACACCCATTAGTGGATGAGCTAGACAAGCATGCAAGGAGGTCTCCCAACCCAGTATGCCTTCTTCTAGGCCAAAGGTCTCTGTGTGGCTGCTGCTGTTACATCCTGCTCACAACTTTTTCAGAACTCTATTTTTGCACCCATCTTGTAGTTAGCTCGTGGTGCTATGAGTGAACTCAGTGAAGTTGGCAAACAGTGAACTTTGTGGGCCTGGAGCATGATCAGTGCATAGGGAATGCTCAGAAAATTTAGCAACACGCTTCTAACAAGCTCTACTTAGTAGGTGCCAACAGTGATTTTTAGTTTGGCTAAATTCCAGTGGATTGTCATGGAGACAGCAAAATGCACATTTCTTATTCTAAGATCATCTTCCTGCCCAATTTCAAATTCCTGTTCCAAAGCATGGACGTGTTAGAACTCATCAAAGAAATGGCTAGAGAAGTATTTTAACATTGGCAAAAATACCCCTTTCCCCCTCATCCTTGTTCTTGAAAATTGTTAAATTGTTTTCACTGAAACTTTTTTTTTAAATCAGCCTGGAGCAGAGAGGAAGCATAAACAATTTTAGCCTGAACACTTAAACTTTGGCAAAGTTATAAGCAACTGAAAGCAGGGGGGGTTATAATGGACAGTGTTAGGTAACTTTAACCTGACTTGTTGTTTCCAATCTTACACATAACAATAACCAATTAAACAAGGAAATAACTTTTGCTGATCCCATATATTCATCATTTTATAAATGATAACATGGGGCAGGTTTCATGTTTGAATTACCATTTGGAGTAGTAATACAGAAAGAGATCCTTTCAATTACAAATCCCAGTTACAAGATAAAAGATGCTGCTTATCTATTTATTTATTTTTTGGACTGTTAGATCAACAAAATATTGTAGCACAACTAATTCTTGGGAGCAATGGGCCAGAACCTAGAGTAAGTCTGTCCTCCAAGGAAGTAAACTGACCGAGCTAAACTGAGCTAAACTGAGATACCCATATTAACACAAGGTGGAATTTGTTTTCAAGTGAGACATTTCTAAAATAGGATTTTTTTCTCTGTATTTTGTTGAAACTTCCATTAGGAAAGAAGGTTAGAAAGCTTCAAAGTTCAACATTTTGAGAAGGAAAAGGAATGACTACTTGACAGGTTTAAGAAGTCAAGCTTGACAGAGTAGTTATAGCTGTTTGATAGAAAGACTTAAATGTGCTGCTCTATTGGATGACAGGCTGCAGAATTGAAAGATTATCAGAATAACACTTTTTTTTTTAATACTAGAAATTTTTTCACTTAATAGTCCCAGGGCAACTATGCATTATAATCAAACAATCTCAACATTTTTGTGCCTACTAATTTTCAGTGTTCTTATCAATGCATTGGGCAGCCTGTGTGTGGAAAGCACATTAGAACTGTATGTTAGCAGATGCATGGAATTTTTTTAGGAAACCTCTATAAATACATAAACTGTACTTAAACACAAATCATCCTTTTGGTTGGGAATTTTATATTAACTAAAAATAATTATGAATGAACCAGGTACATTAATTCTGCCATCATTTAAAAACTTTTTACATTAACATGTGTGCTTATTGGTGTTTGGGGACTGCATTGCTGAAATCTGAAGCCCTCTTTTTTGATACACTGTCTATATGCACTCAGTGAAACCACAAAATACTTCTCAGCACACTGTTCTCAACATGCTTAACTCTTTGTAAAGTGGCTAGGGGGCTTCAGTTCCTATGGTATGTAAATGAAATTCTCAGTCTCTCTTGATCACACCTGACAATTGTATCAAATTACATGTGATACTTTTCAAAAGCAAGGCATTGTTCAGTAGGAACTAAGGGCATCAAACTCAATTCACTGACAGTTACATGTTATTCTCAAAGCAGGTTACTAGAGTTTTAAGCTTTTGCTACAGCCTCTTATACCAATCAATAAATATAGCAGGTTTCTTGAATTGCACTTTAATGCTGCAAAAGAAAAGCACTTACTGTATGACTGGTACAGAGTTTACATTTTATTATCATTAGTATTAGCATAATTACTGTACCTCTACATCTTGGCATCTAGATTTTCTCTTTTGACCTTCAGCAGCAATACACTGACGTTTAATTTAATTTTCAGAAATATATCAGGTAAATAGTCATTTTTGTTCTCCACCTTCTCCCATTTTGGCTATTTTGGGATATTTTTGTCAGCTATAATATCTTAACTTTACTGTTTCTTCCTATATATTGATTGGGAACCATTTTTCACATAACTGAAGGATATATTTATTTTAAATGAAAAAGCAAATGATTTTTTAATTTTATTTAAAATGTATCTTTAATGGAAATGTATCTAACAAAAAAACCCACCAACTTTAAAATTCCCATCCTCATTTATAAAGCCTCTGTGGACAGGCATTAAGCCTATCACTCAGACTTCCTCAGCTTCCTCTTCTGCTCACTCCACTTACCTCATTGTGATTTCACTTACACTTATTGTGGTGCAAGATCCTTTTCCTTTGCAGCTCCTGCTACTGGAATAGCTTTCCTTTCTCTCTCCATCAAGGCCCCAGTTCAGGAAAGCAGTTGCTTAAGTCCCATTAACTTCAAAATTTAACTTTAAATATGTGCTTAAGTGCTTTCCAGAATCGGAGTCCAAATTGGTTTTCTTTTCAAACTTCAAATGAGAATGTATTTTTATTACAACAAAATCCATTGCCAGCAGCTATTGTTAAATGCTTTGTACTACTAATGGTCTAAACATGATGTTTAGAAAGTTTAAAACTCTAAACCCACAGACTAAAATCCAAGAGTCCACTAAGCTCTTCACCCTTCCACAATAGATACACTGAATTGTATACATAATTATGGACTGAGGTCTTCCCTTGAGCTAGAATAATTAACTAATTACTCCATTTATGGTTTAAAAGAAATAACCTTTTAAGAATCAACATAGTTTTTCTCATGGTTGCATCCCATTTATGACTTGTAAGTGAAGAGATGCAGTAATTATTATTTGCATTGCTGTCAGTTACAGTTATGTCTGTTTGTTAACCTAATATTAATTAAAAGTTGAGTTCCATGCAAATTTAAGTGTGTGTGTATATGTGTCTGTACATTATCCATGTAAAAAGCATGCTTCACACACTTTGTTACCATAGAAACAGAGATTCGTGATGCTAGATTTTAATTTAAAATTTCTGAACATTTTGCCTGCAGAGCCAAAGGAACTGTCTTCATTAGATTAGGTGGACACCAAAGCAACAAAAAATATTATTTGAAGCCAAATAAAATGATATTTATATATCTAAACATCTGTTTTACATAGAGGCCCCAAATCTGCAAGTTACTTAAGACCATACCTAACTAAGCATATGCTTAATTCTGTTGAATTCAATGGGGTTGTTCAGGCTTAAAGTTAGTCATGTGCTCAAGTACTTTGCTGAACTGGGCACAGAGATAGTAGAAGTATGAAATATTGTAGTACATTGTAAAACACATTGCGAGATACCTTGAAAGGGGTTCCTATACGGATAGGTACTGTGGTGGAAAACCAGACAAGAGCTGGTCTGGATAGATTCTAGGCAAAAATTCTGCAGTGAAGTAGAGAGGCAAAATAATCACCCCAAGGATAATACCATTTTCCTTATTCTAATGAATACCTTCTTCAGTTTGGTGTTTTTTGTGTTTGTTTCAAAGGACTTGTTCTGTCTTTACATTTATCACAGGACATTTTTCTCAAGTTTCTCTTATGAATAGATTCAAAGAGGGCAAAGCTCTGCATAACTAGACAAATAACTATTTCTCTCTCCTTACTCAAAATGAATCAATATTTTGCCATCTCCTCACTTCGACTGCAAAATGTATTGTACACCGTACAGAAAAAGAAGATACTGCTAGCTATAATAATATTTGCCAAGAAGACTTTGGAAGACAGTGGGTTTGCAGTTTTCTATTTAATATAATAGCTAAGTATTTAATAAAGGGCCCATATGTTAGAGCAAAAGAAAGTATTTTTGAGGTTGAGACGATACGTTGGACAGCGAACAATGCTTTTGTCAGCGGTTGAACAAACAGAATAAACCAGAGAAATAACATTATTTCATATAAATGATCAATCCGTTCATGGTCCTTGAGGCTCGTTTCAGAGATTTCTGCTGGAATACACCAGGAAGTCTGTGATTCATATATTGGAATCAAAGAGGTCCATTACAATCCCAAATTGGTAGGACCTCTATCTCTGAGCAATCTTTATCTAACAGCAGGTCTAGGCCCAAAATCTTCACTATATTACTAAAACCTATCCAACTGGTTTTACATACTATTGACAGAAGATTTCATCCGGTAACCTCTCTCATACTATAAGTGGTCTTTCACTTTGGGAAATTGATAGAAACTTGCAAATGATGAAATTACATTAGATATAATGATTCTTAAAATTAAATCAGCATTGACTTTTCCCATTGCAATATTTTCCCCATTACAGAGGTCTAAGAGAAGATGTAAGAGAGTTGTAGAGCACTGTAAAATAAAATGTCTTATTTTGTAGTAAAACAATCGTTCTGGATATCTCTGAAGGAGATGAACAGGGTTAACTCTAGATCCAGGAATGGATACACATAAAGATGTTTATTTCTTTAAGCAAATTAAAATTTTAAAGGCACTTATCTAGTGCCCTAGGTTCTTTTTACAAAATATGCAAGTGCACATCATAAGACACAAACTCGTTACTAAAGAGTTGTCCATTATACCTTAGTTTTCTTTCTTTATGACTGCTAGTGCTGTCCAATATCCCAACAATAATCAACATATGAGTGAAGCAACAATCATAGTGCTCCCCCAAAATCAAGCCCTTAAGCCTTAGCTGCTACTGCAAATTCTGAAGCACTGTGTATCGTATACTCTGCATAGTGCACCATGTAACAAGTAGACAGCCATATCCGCACCAGTGTTAGTTTCTGATTAATATCAACAAGTAGACTCATGTATGTACATTACAGTAATCTACTCTCCATTGGAAAGGCATGGGTAACTAGAATAAAGTCTGCATGAGAAAAAGAAAGTTACACACACCTTGCATAGCAGAAATGGAAAAACACAGCCTCTACCTGAACAAATAGCAGAAGATCACGATCTGTTAAGACACCAAGATTTTAAGCATGAGATGCAAATGACAGATTCATTACCCAATCAGAGGTGCCAAACTAATATCCAGCAACTTCTCTGGCTGCTATCCCCAGCTTAGTAACTAAAGCTGGTAAAAAATAAATTAATACATAAAACATTTTTGAATGAAAAAATAGCTTTTTTCCCCTGTAAAAGACATTTTTGTGGGAAAATTTTAATTTGATACAAAAATTGTCAAATTTTTTTTTACAAAAATACTAAAAAATGTGTGTGCATGTGTGTGGAGGGGTATTGAATAGCATAGTTCCTCAGCACTAATTGGAAGCTAACCAGCTCCACAAGTTTCTTTGAGCTGGCCATGAAAATAGGTCCTTTGAGACAGGAGCATCTCAACAGGAGACAATGAGTGGTCCATAAAATCATATAATCATAAGACTGGAAGGGACCTCGAGAGCTCTTCTCATCCAGTCCCCTGCACTCACAGCAGTGTTAAGTATTATCTAGACCATCCCTAACAGATAGGCATTTGTCTAATCTACTCTTAAAAATCTCCAATGATGGAGATTCCGCAACCTCCCCAGGCAATTTATTCCAGTGCTTAACCACCATGACAGTTAGGATGTTTTACCTAATGTCCAACCTAAACCGCCTTTGCTGCAGTTTAAGCCCATTGCTTCTTGTCCTATCCTCAGAGGTTAGCAAGAACATTTTTTCTCCTTCCTCCTTGTAACAACCTTTTATATACTTGAAAATGGTTATCATGCTCAATCTTCTCTTCTCCAGCCTAAACAAACCCCTTTTTTTCAATCTTCCCTCATAGATAATGTTTTCTAGACCTTTAATCATTTTTTTGCTCTTCTTTTGACTTTTTCCAATTTGTCCACATCTTTCCTGAGATACCGAGAACTGGACACAATACTCCAGTTGACACCTTATCAGCATGGAGTAGAGCAGAAGAATTACTTCTTGTGTCTTGCTTACAACACTCCTGCTAAACAGAATGATGTTTGGTGGGGTTTTTTTCTGGTAACAGTGTTACACAGTTGACTCATATTTAGCTTGTGATCCACTATGACACCAGATCCCTTTGTGCAGTACTCCTTCCGAGGCAGGAGTTTCCCATTTTGTATGCATTCAACTGATTGTTCCTTCCTAAGTGGAGTACTTTGCATTTGTCCTTATTGCTTTTCATCCTGTTTAGTTTCAGACCATTTCTCCAGTTTGTCCTGATCATGGCAGTAGTATAATCTCTATTTCTCTATCATTTAATCAAATCCTAAATATCATGCTCAGCCCTATGGATTGAGCTAATAAACAACTTGAACAAGTCCCATGGTTGTCATGGCAGCCATGAAATTCTGAGCTGATTCAGATGAATCATCATCATGCACATCATGAAGTCACTGAGCACTATCAGCCTTTACAGCTCCAGTGCCACGACAGAGAGGAACCTGATTAGTACAGTGAAGCCTTCTGCAGTTCAGTGGGGTTTTTCTGTACACCAATTACAACCCTAATTTACCCCAGGAACTCAGCACTATTCGCAGACGCTCATATTCTGTCCTGAGCAATGACTTGAAAGTTAAAGTTGTTCGTGTGTTAAAAACTAAATACAAATTCAACTCCCCCATCAAAAAATGACGGCAGCAGGATCAGCCATAGACTAGGGTTACCATCCGTCCGGGTTTCCCCGGACATGTCCGGCTTTTTCAGTGTTAAATGGCTGTCCGGGGGGGATTTCTAATGAAGTAGAAATGTCCGGGATTTCCCCTCCTGCGGAGTGCGGCGCGGCTGATTGGACGCCTGGCCTGATTGAAAGCCGCTCGCAGCCACTAGGGCCTCTAGCAGCCAGAGTCCCTCCCCCTCCCCCGCTCCCTCCTCCCCCACAGAGCAGCCGGCAGTGTGTGATTCCACGTGGAGCCTGCATTTCTCCCTCTGCCGGGTGAGCGGGGGAGCAGAGGCTGCAGGGGGTGTGTGTATGCAGAGGCTGCAGGGGCAGGGCAGGCGGGGGGGAGCAGAGGCTGCAGGGGCAGGGGGGTTGCAGAGGCTGCAGGGGCAGGGCAGGCAGGGGGTGCAGAGGCTGCAGGGCGAGGAGGAGCAGGGCAGGCAGGGGGTGCAGAGGCTGCAGGGGCGGGGGGTTGCAGAGGCTGCAGAGGCAGGGCAGGCAGGGGGTGCAGAGGCTGCAGGGGCGGGGGGTGCAGAGGCTGCAGGGGCAGGGCAGGCAGAGGGCACAGAGGCTGCAGGGCGAGGAGGAGCAGGGCAGGCGGGGGCATAGAGGCTGCAGGGGCAGGGGGTGCAGGGGCAGGGGGCGCAGAGGCTGCAGGGCGAGTGGGGAGCAGGGGGCACAGAGGCTGCAGGGGCGGGGGGGCGCAGAGGCTGCAGGGGCAGGGCAGGCAGGCGGTGCAGAGGCTGCAGGGCGAGGAGGAGCTGGGCAGGCAAGGGCATAGGGGCTGCGGGGCGAGTGGGGGACAGGGAAGCCCTTAGCAACCCCCAACCAAGATCAGAGTGGGAGGGAGGAGGGGGAATGCAGGGTGCTCAGAGGAGGGGGCAGAGTTGGGGCAGGAACTTTGGGGAAGGGGTTGGAATGGGGGCGGAGAAGGGGTGGGGTTGGGGCGGGGCCGGGGGTGGGACCAGGGCCCCGTGGAGTGTCCTCTTTTTTAAATGTTTGAATATGGTAACCCTACCATAGACCCTTGGAGCAGTCTGAGTTTAAGGGTGCTGTGGAGAGACTACTTCATTCCATATTTGAATGAGATAGTGACCTGAAGGTAACAAAGTGGGAAGTTGACTTACTCAGTAAACAGAGGTGAATCCATATTTTCCATATTTTAGCAGGCACAACACAGACTCAGTGCCAAAGACTGATTTTCCTTAGACAGAATTTATCATTTATAAAAATTAAAGTGCCATCATTTTAGGTTGCAAAACTTGGAGAAATATCTATAATGATATAAAATGTATTTTAATGGCTATAATTATGTTAGGATAGCTGCACTGCAGCATGCAGATAGGACTAACAATATGAGGAAGAGGTTCAGAAAAGCATTCAAACTTTTGGATGCTCCACCTAAACATTGCATCCATCACTAACCACAGCAAAGGCGGCATGTAAGAGCTGAAAAGGAGGTGTATGATAGGAATTTTCACACAGTACTGGAGAGACAGCCCACTCTGCATGCACCTGGCAGCGGCAGCTCCTATCCTGTGGTGTTGTTCCTGGCTACCCACTCCAGGAATTGCAACAGAACACATGGGGTCGTGAGGCACTGAAGCCCTATGAACCAGGTCACAATGCTACTCACTCAAATTTGCCTCTGTCATGATGGCGGGGTGCCCAGAACGTATCTGAATAGTGCTGTGACCCTGTGAGCCAGGTTGGAATGCCCAGAGTGAGGAGCAAAGTCCAGCATCACTGGACAGGAACTGCCACTGCCAGGTGAGCGTGGGGCGGACTTGCTTTCCAGTCCCCCTTTGAAAAACCAGCCTCTGCAATTGGGTATATCTACAGTGCATTCAGAGGTGGGACTGAAGCATGTAGACATACCTGAGCTAACTTTGATCTAACTCGCTTGAATAACTACAGCAGTGAAGCTTCAGCAGCATGGGTAGCAGTACGGTGCATCTAAGCCTACCCGGGACCCTGGGTAGGCACATGATTGGCTAGCCTGTGCTGCAGTTTCACTGCTACTGTAATTCAAGCTAGCTGGATCAAAGCTAGCTTAGGTACGTGTGCTGCAGTCACTCCTCTGATGGCTGTGTAGACATACCGTAAGGGACATATCACATAATGATTAAACTCTGAATGGAAAATGTTTCAGTTTCAGGTACATGGTCTTCCTGGGTTATATGAAATGTGTCATTTGCTACAGAGGGCTATAATCCATAACTGCACGAGTCACAAACAGGGTACAAGAAATGGAGACAAATATTTATATTTCAAAAACACAAACTTGTTGGCTAAACAGGACCATGTAGTTTTGGATGAAAATTACTTATTTCTTATCCAGAGGTAAGTATGAAGGATATAGGATGATTTTGTTAGATATTAGGATTGATTCAGGAAACAGGGAGTCTATACCCAACTGTGCCACAGCCTTCTTGTCTGACCATTAAAGCCACTTAGGGTGACCAAATAGCAAGTGTGAAAAATTGGGATGCGGGGGTAATAGCATCCTATATAAGACAAAGATGATAATATCAGGACATCTGGTCACCATAAAGTCATTCAATATGTGTCTCAGTTTCCCAATCTGTAAAAGAAATGGCAATAGTTTACTACTTCAAAGTGATGAAAACCAAATTAATTAATGTTCAGAAATTGCTTTGAGATTGTTTGGATAGAAGCTGCAACATAAGTGCAAAGTATTATTATTATTATATTGTTAAGAGCTGGGTTAAACCTGGTTATGGATTGAGTTAAAACCTCGTGAAACTGATATGAACGTAAGATTGTTGTAAGGTACAGTTAAGAGCCCATGCATAAAAAAAAAGGCATAATGGAGTCTGCACAGTTCCACTGGGTATTGTTCGGAAGAGAGGTTAGTGTGTGCATGTGGGTGTGGGTGGGGATGGGGGTGGAGGTGGGTGTGTAAAAAGGAAGGAGCAGACAAGAAACTGAGAGAGACTCGGAGGGAGAGCAAGAAAGCCAGGCGGCACCCTATAAGCAGAGCATGACCTTGAGTGCAGGTTCTGGGTCAGAGATGCTGCCTGAAAGTAGTCTGAAAGTAAGCAAAGAAGCTATCCCCTGCTTTTGGGTCCTGCTGCATTCAAATAAGCAGGACTTTGTACATTTCTTGTAAATAAACAAGATTGCATCAAAGAAAGTACCAGACTCCATCATTGATTTTTTACTCCCCACTGAAACATCCCAAGGGTCCTGAATTCTGTTGGGCTGCTCAGGTCAAAAACAGGTAATATCTTCTTTACAAGATTAGTCCCTATTCTGTTCAGTAAAAAAGTGTAGGAAGCCCATTCCAGGTTAGAGAGTCATAATGTGGAATGAGTTTAGAAACCCATATTTGGCAGAGGCCTGGGTTAAACATGAACTATGCTTGATAGGAGAGCCAATTTGAAAACCTTATTCAGTTCAAACACTAAGAGTAATACATCTTGTACATTATGCTGCCCTTAAAGGACTTGATCCAAGACTCTCTGAAGACAACAGAAGCCTTTTAATTGACTTTAGTAGAATTGGAAGGAGTCCATAACGCACAGAGATACTTATTTTTTCTTGCTTTCTCTTTTCAAACAGAAGTCAGAATGAGCCCCTGAATTAAGACCAAGAATTTACCAAGGGCCATAGATTCAAAATAAATAGCAGGGGGTTCCAGAAAATCCATTCCTACTCTAGCTCCACACCTCAGGCCAGCACTGTATATATGGACATATCTGCCAATCTCAGCTCTATAACAACCATTTATTTCTAGTAGTAAGAAAAGGGATAACAGAACAAAGATGAAAAAGTACCTTTTTGCTTGAATTAAAAGGATTATTGTCTACCTCCTGAGTGTCCTTTATTTACAGATGCAGATGAATAGGCCACAGCTGCCATTTAAAGACCCACCTTCCTTTTTGCTAAATTAAGAGTGCATCGCTTTGTTTCTCAACAGAATGATCCACTTTCACAATCTGATTGCATCATGAAGCTTACACGTATACCAAACATTCAGCAAGATATGAAAATTGGAGAAAGTAACAGGAGTAATTCAATCTTTTATGCAGATAATCATCAGTTAAAAGGTTTTCTTTAAGAATGCAAAGAAGACTGACCCCAGATTTCTGATCTGCTTCAAACTGTCTAGGTTTATAGATCTACCTTTTTTCACTCTTTGGAGGAAGTGTGTGTGTGTGCGGGGGGGAGGCGGGGCATGGCCAGGAATATCCATAGGAACAAACAAAACATAGAATCATCAAAAGTTTGGGATGGAAAGTACCTTGAGAGGTCATCTAGTAGTCCTTGCCACTGTGCTGAGACAGTACCAAGTATACCCAGGCCATCCCTGACAGGTGTTTGACTAACCTGTTCTTAAAAATTTCCAATGACAGGGATTCCACAACTTTCCTTGAAAGTTTATTCCAGTACTTAACCATCCTTATAGTTAGAAAGATTTTCCTAATATCTAACTGAAATCTCCCTTGCTGCAAATTAAGCCCATTACTTCTTGTCCTACCTTCAGTGAGACATGGAGAAACTTCCTCTTTAGAACAGTCCTTAATACATAGGAAAACTGTCACCCCTCAGCCTTCTTTTCTCAGATTAAACAATTTTTAAACCTTTCCTCATAGGTCAAGTTTTCTAATTTTTTTCATCATATTTGTAACCTTCCTCTGGACAGTTTCCAATTTGTCCACATCTTTCCTAAATTTGGCACCCAGAACAGGACACAATACTCCAGCTGAGGCCTCACCAGTGTCAAATAGAGTGGAAAAAATACCTCCTGGTTCTTGCAAATGATACTCCTATTAATACATCCCAGAATAATATTAGCCCTTTTCACAACTGCATCACATTATTGGCTCAAATTAAATTTGTGAGTCACTATAACCCCCACATCCTTTTCAGCAGTACTACTGCCTAGCTAGTTATTGCCCATTTTGTAATTGAGCATTTGAATTTTACTTCTTGAGTGCAGTACTTTGCATTTCTCTTTACTGTATTTCATCCTGTTGATTTTAGACCAATTCTCCAATTTGTCAAGGTCATTTTGAATTCTAATCCTGTCCTCCAAAGTACTTGCGACCCCTCCCCTTGGTGTCATCTGCAAATTATATAAGCATACTCTCCTCTCCATTATCCATGTCATTAATGAAAATGGGAATAGTACTGGATCCAGGAGGTGAAGTCAAAATCAAAGCCAGGTGTTCAAGAGTTGGAATGATCATGGAAGCTACAGGAGAGCCACACTGTTGCCTGGACACTTCCTGGAATGCCCAATTGGTTTATATAGGGTGAGGAGCCAATCAGGAGTCGCGACAGAGCCATAGAACCTCTAACCGAGAGGGTCCCAGAGGAACATACCCAGTGGCCCTTGATGTAGAGCCAGCCATCCTGGACCTTGTGTTTCCCCTAGCTTGGTGCCTCAAGTTCATGGGGAGGAGGATCCATCACTGTACCTGAGCAGATCAGTGACATGAGGTGTTGGGGAATTGTGGCACCAGGACTTAAGAACACATGGGCACTCAGTGTCAGGGTGGATCCTGGGTGGCAAAATAGTCCCCTTTTTGGGACAAGGCATCTTGTTCTGGGCTCCGAGGTGGTACATGATGGTGACATTGAAGCACATGAAGAGTAGAATCCAACAAGGCAGCCTCTGGTTCAGTGCTTTGGCTCGGTGAATGTATTCTAAGTTTTTATGACTCATGTAAACCTGTACTAGGTACCAAGCACCTTCCACTCTTCGAAGGCTCCTTTGGGGACTAGAAGCTCCTTATGTAGAATTTCATAATTCTGTTCAGCTAGAGTGAGCCTCCATGAATAGTAGGCACAAGGAAGGAGGTACTGTTGGGGACCATGTCTTTGGGAGAGTAGGGGCACTCACCTAGGATGTAGAAGACCCAGGTTCAAATCCTTGCTCTGAAACATGAATTTGAATCCAGCTGCCCTAACTGCCAGGCTTCAGGCTATTTTGGGCTAGGTCTCTCCTGTTGCAGCTGTTCCAACTTGTACCATTAATTAGAGCAGGAAGTTGGGTCTCCTCCTCCCAGGTGAGTGCTCCTAACCACCAGGCTATCAACTATCCTGCAGTGGGTTTCTTTTAATCTCTCCTGTTGCACATTGTATAAAATACATGAATAGTCATTGGGTCAGAAAGCAAGAGCAAGAGAGAATGACTCTGCTGCCTTTCTGCTGGTTAGGGCACTTGGTTGGGGGGACAGTCAAGTTTGAATCCCTGCTCCAACAACTATGTATACAAAGTGGAATGGCGTTAACAAAAGAGATTGAGGGAAACCCACCCCACAGTACTTTACAGCCTACTAGTCATAGCACTCACCTACACAGAGGGAGAACTAGGTTCAACTTCCTATTTCAGGAGATTTGAACTTGGGTTTCTCACATCCCAGATTAGTGCCCCAACCACTGGTCTAAAGGTTAGACAGGCACCACTTCCATCCATTTTGTGAATGGCACCTAAGTCCCCTTGTGAATCTAGCCTGTCATTATTTTGGGGGCTGAATATATTTAGCAATTTTATGTCAAATTCACAAATAGTTTTGGGTTGACAGAAATGGCATTTTTTCGGCAAATAAACTATTACTTTGAAAAATATCACCCAGCTCTAGTTACTAATTGCTTCTCTGTCTCATCTCAGTGATGCTATTTTCTCGAGAGAGACTGCTGCTGGCCTGTTAAAACACATAGCTATATCTCTCTGTCTATTCCCTGTAGTGTTTCTTACCAAAGCGAATTTGTCTCAGCGGAAATATGGCCCGTTTCACCTCACAGTTTCTTAATTAGAAAAACAGAAATATTTTTGAAAATGAAAGTGCCATATTAGAGTTAACAGGAAAGTTTGAATTCAGCTTTATATTAAGGGATAAGATCTTCCTTTGTGCCTTTAAATCCATCCTTTCTTTCCTTGCTCTCATGTGGATATTAGATATCAAACTAAATAAAACTGCCATAAATAAATATCCTTCCTTACAACTTCTTTAAGACACATTTGTGTGGAGTGGCATTGACTTTGTGCTCCCATTTCAAACAGGGATGTCTTCACATTCGATGTCCAAACAACTGATTTCTTTTCTAAAGTGCTAATCTGATGGGGGTCAGACATCAATTAAATTCCTTACAGTCGCTTATGCACCTTATTCAGCATGTTTCTTGATGGTTTTCTAGAGTGTCTATTCTGCGACAATATACATTATGACTTCATGCTGGAACTCAAAATTGCTCATCAAAAGCCAATAAATTGTCCAGATGTATATTTGATATCAACGAGCATAAGGGGAAATAGGATGGAGGAAAGTAGGAAAGGGATGGGGGTGAAACTGACATATTTTTATATACAATATAAAACAGACTCCAACGAGAGACTGCTGAGCTGGAATTGATATGCAAACTAGACACAATCAACTCAGGGCTAAACAGGGATTGGGAATGGCTGAGCCATTACAAACATTGAATCTATCTCCCCTTGTAAGTATTCTCACACTTGCTTCTTATCAAAGTGTCTGTACTTGGCTACCTTGATTATCACTTCAAAAGTTTTTTTTCTCTTACTTAATTGGCCTCTCAGAGTTGGTAAGACAACTCCCACCTGTTCATGCTCTCTGTATGTGTGTATATATATCTCCTCGATATGTTTCACTCAATATGCATCCGAAGAAGTGGGTTGTAGCCCACGAAAGCTTATGCTCTAATAAATTTGTTAGTCTCTAAGGTGCCACAAATACTCCTGTTCTTTTTGCGGATACAGACTAACACGGCTGCTACTCTGAAACCTGACATATTTTTCTTACTATAATCATGTGAAAATTCTCTGTTCACCAGGACCGGGAATTCAAAATCAGTTTACTGACCAGTTAGTGCTTTGTTTTAGTAGAATGCAACCCAAGCATATTAAACTGTCAGATCTCTCCTGTCCTACAATAAAGATTACCTTTACTTTCAGAAAAGGCTTATTTTCACTCTTCACCTTTAAATTGACTCTGTGCAAGATAATATTATTGAGGATTTGTGATAGAGTAAACAACATCTTGTAATTTTACAGATGTCCTAAAAAATGCCATTGCTATTTTGGGAATTACATTTCCTCCCAATCTCATTCTCCCCTTAACTATCTGAAACTGTTTTAACATTTGCTTCTGTCTGTGTTCATGTGTTCATGTGTTCATGTGCGTGTGCATAAACACACACACACACGAGGAACAAAGGAATAGTTATACTGGATCACACCCATAGTCCATCTAGTTCAGTATCCTGACTCCAACAGCTTCAGAGGAAAATGGGGGAAAAAAACATGCAGTAGCCTGTTATGGGATACCTTCCCTGGGGGCAGGTTTTCTTCTAACCAGGGGTGAGCAATAATTTTCGAAGGGTGGGGGCACTTCACGAATTTTGGTAAGGGGTCATGGGCCGCACATATCTACTATATTAATGGAGGTGGTGCAGGGTCTGGGAGGGAGTTTGGGTGCAGGAGGGAGCTCCAGGCTGGTGCAGAGTGTTGGGGTGCAGGAGAGGGTGAGGGGTGTGGGCTCTGGGAGGGAGTGTAGTGCAGGAGGGGGCTCTGGGCTGGTGTAGGGGATTGGAGTGTAGGAGGGGGCGCAGGGTCTGGGAGGGAGTTTGGGTGTAGGAAGGGGTTCTGACCTGAGGCAGGGAGTTGGGGTGCGGGAGGGGTTGTGAGGTGCAGGCTCAGGCTAGGAGGCACTTATCACAGGCGGCTCCTGGCTGGCAGCACAGCAGGGCTCAGGCAAGCTGCCTGCATACTGTGGCCCCATGCTGCTCCCGGAAGTGGCAGCGGATGGCTGCTGCTGGCACGTCTCTGTGTGCTCCTTGGGGGGAAGGGGACAGTGGGTCTCTGTGCGCTGTTCGCGCCCACAAGCACCACCCCGCAGTTTCCATTGGCCAGAAACTGGCCAATGGGAGCTGTGAGGACGGTGCTGGGGGCAGGGGCAGTGTGCAGAGCCGCCTCTCCCCCCCGCCAGGGGCACGCAGAGATGTGCCAGCAGCAGCCGGCTGCTTCCAGGAGCAGCGTGGGACCATGGCAGGCAGGCAGCCTGCCTGAGCACCCCGCTATGCTGCAGGACTTTTAGCAACCCAGACTCGGAGATCGCGAAGGGGGCAGAAGAGGCTGGACAGAAATGTTAGTCATTGTGGGCTGGACAGAAATGTTAGATGGGACATATTTTGCCCATCCCTGTTCTAACCCCAAGTAGTTAGAGGTATGATGAGGCCCTGAGCCATTTTGCTTTATATCCCTTCCAAAGCTCTTGGATTATTTACTATAACAAGTCGGTATAGTCTTGTAATCTATATAAATGTCTAATTCCCTTTGAAATTCTGCTAAACTCTTGGCCTCCAGGATATCTTGTGGCAATGAGTTCCACAGTTTAATTATCCACTATGTGACAAAATATTTCCTTTTATTCATTTTGAATGTGATATCTTTCAGTTTTACTAAATGCCAGATGTAACTTTTGTTATTTTGGCTTTTCAGTCCACAGTTATATGCAAGAGAAACATCAGCATCTAAACTATGAGTTGTGGAATGACATTTTAAAAAATATTTTTAAGAAGGATATAATATAAAAATTGTACATATTTGATGGTATCTCTCTCTTCCTTCCTCTATATGTCACTTGTATTTTATTAGACTGTAAGTTTATTAGGGGTGGACCATGACTTCTTACATGCTTGTACAGCAACAGGGCCCTGATCCTGATTGGGGCCTTTCTGAATTACTGCAATAACAATAGTAAACAAAGCACATTTTTCTCAGGTCAGGTCAAACAACATTTTAGGTAAAAGAATTCCTACCTCATGACCACATATCGTTATGAGATGATAGTGAGCTGAATGGCTATATGCCCAAAACCTGAGAAACCAACAACTTTTTATTTTCTCCTCTTTGTAGAAGCAGAACCTAACACTTGGGGGGAGGGCTAGCTCAGTGGTTTGAGCATTGGCTTGCTAAACCCAGGGTTGTGAGTTCAATCCTTGAGGGGGCCACTTAGGGAACCGGGGAAAATCAGTACTTGGTCCTGCTAGTGAAGGCAAGGGGCTGGACTCAATAACCTTTCAAGGTCCCTTCCAGTTCTAGAAGATAGGATATCTTTATTTATTTATAACCTGATCATTCAAAAAGTTTCTGGATATATCTTACTAGAACAGGGGTGGGCAAACTTTTTGGCCCGAGGGCCACATCTGGGCATGGAAATTGTATGGTAGGTCATGAATGCTCATAAAATTGGGGGTTGAGATATGGGAGGGGGTGAGGGGTGCAGGCTCTGGGGTGAGGAGAGAAATGAGGAGTTCAGGGTGCAGGAAGGGGCTCTGGGCTGGGGCAGGGGGTTGGGGTAGGTGTGGGGGGGTGAGGGCTCCGGCTGGGGATGCAGGCTCTGGGATGGGGCTGGGGCTGGGGGGTTGGGAGTGCAGGAGACTGCTCTGGACTGGGACAGAGGGGTTTGGAGGGTGGGAGGGGGATCAGGGCTGGGGCAGAGGGTTTGGGCGCGGTGGGAAGGGCTCCGGCTGGGGATGCAGGTTCTGGGATGGGGCTGGGGATGAGGGGTTGGGGGTGCAGGAGACTGCTCTGGGCTGGGACCGAGGGGTTCGGAGGGTGGGAGGGGGATCAGGGCTGGGGAAGGGGGTTGGGGTGTGGAAGGGGGTCAGAGGTGCAGGCTCTGGCCAGGCAGTTCTGCACACTGCCCTGTCCACAGGCACCGCAGGCTCCCATTGGCGGGGCAGGGGCAGCATGCGGAGCCCCCTGGCTGCCTCTACGCGTAGGAGCTGGAGGGGGGACATGCCGCTGCTTCTGGGAGCATGCACACGCAGCGCGGGGCAAGCCCCCAACCCCACTCCCCGATGGAAGCTGGAGGGCTGGATTAAAACATCTGAAGGGCTGGATTCGACCCCCGGGCCATAGTTTTCCTGTCCCTGTGCTAGAAGAACCAAGAAATGAAACCTGCTACACATTTTTTCAAGGAGATGAGGAGTCCTATCTCAAATGAGGACTTATGTTGGATGCCACTGTCTAGCTGCTGAAGCATGGCGGCCAACCTAATGATTGGAGCAGGACCTCGCCTGGTGGTTGCGGTGGCAGTTCAGGTAATGACGAGCATAGATCCGGGCATCAGGCACCGGTCCAAAGATGAAGCCAGAATCAGGGTTGAGGGGACAAACTAAAGGTCAGAACCAGAGTCAGATGCCAACGCCTGAGCTAGAAGGGTAAGCCGGACTTGTAATCAGAGATATAGCCAGGGGTCAGAGCTGGGAGTCAGAAGCCAAAGCCTAAGCTGAAGGGTAAGTCAGAGTTGTAGTCAGGAAAGTAGCCAGGAGTCAGAAATCAGAACAAGCAGGTACAGGCTGGGGCTGGAGCAGGAACAGAGTTGTGACCACGGCAGGGCTTGGAGCAAGGACTGGATGCAGGCTGGAGTAAGGGCTCGAACAGGAAGCAGAAGTGAGAACCGGGTAAGTGCAGCTGTGGGCATGGTGCACATTGAGCAGCCACTGAGCCGCGGCTGTTGCAGCTGGAAGGCTAAGGTAGCAAATCTCTGCCTTCCCTGCCCAATCAAAAAGCTCAACCATTTGAAGGAGGCTCATTGGGTCCTGCTGAACTTGCTGGGTTTCCTAGTGACCAAGCTGGGAGCCAACTGTGTCCCTGACAACAACCAGTGGAAGTGGAATTGACGGTACCGACGTTTGCCTCATACTGAGACTATTGCAGAGATTTCTATTAATTTTCATAAGGTTTGGTTAGAAGTGAGATCCACAATCCAAGATGGCTGAAATGAAAACCAGATTTTCAGAAAATGTCAGCAGTTGGAGCTGAACTCTGGATGCACAATACCACCAAGCTGATGCAGTGGACCACAGGAGGGAGTCAAAAGCCTGTAGTATAGTGTATAGTATATATTTCCCTCGGGATGCATTTTATGAAAAGGTAAAACATTTTCTTCTATTTTTGGCTTGAATTTTTGTGAAAATCGAAAGATGTATATGGGGGAGAATACCTGAAAATCAAAAAGTATTTTCTGTTCTGCAGAAGCAGAGCGAGGACTCAATCTTAGAAATTGTAAGGTTGCCTGAAAGTACAGAGGAACCCAATATTAATCCAATTTCAGGAATAGGCCTTTCATCTTTAACAATGTCATCTCACTGCTCATCAAGTGAGTAGTCAGCTGACAACAGCAGCAGGAACAAAACAGATTTGAGAGGTGAGGGGCTATGGCTTTACATGCAACTGCGGGATTCTGTACACTTGTGCATTATCAGTATTTTGAGCTTAATTCAATACTTTAATTTCTATATCTGTGGCTAATGCTGTGCAACAAAAAGAAATATTGAAAAATGGTCAAAGGATGAGTGTTCCTCATCCAATAGTACAAGTTTGTGTTAAGAAGAAAAAAAACATAACAAAATAGATTGTTTAAGAGTTATCAGAGAACAACTCTGGTCTTTTCCTTACTACGAAAGCTAATGTGAAGACACATGTTTTTCCTGCTAATTACAAAGACAAAACTGTTGTAAAATTCACATCTCACTTCACATATATTGAAACCCTTTGCGTGACTTTAGCTGGTACGACATGAAACAAAATTACACACCAGAAATAAAGTGTATGTCACCTCAATAGCTACAACAGCAACTGACAATTTTTTCAGCATGGTCTCTTAGAAAACTTTCTGGAGCACCTGAAGTGACTGGAATTTTCATACCAAAGTCAAACTCTATAACTGGAAAAAACAACAATAAAATAGTTGGCTTGGTAATTCAAAAGACAAGAATCCCAGTAAGCTCTTGGAGAAAATAATGGAAGAAAAGGACAATTTTTAATTGGAATTTCCCCATAATTCTTCACCAGGGAAGTTTTAACTAACCTGTTTAAAGAGAAAGATATGTATAAATGTTTTTTTAAAAAATCTCTCTCTTTACCAAATGCAGGATGGCTGTTTTTTCCCCAAATTTCTTATTGTTAGAATCTGGATACAGTCATGCCAATTTTAGTCAATCCATGTTAGATGGGTTTAATTGGAGACATGAAAAGAAAGGAAGGATTGACTATTATGGCTGACTAGGATTTTATACCTTATTACTAGGGCTGTCAAGCGATTAAAAAAATGAATCTCGATTAATCACACGATTAATCCCACTGTTAAACAATAACAGAATACCATTTATTTAAATATTTTCATATGTTTTCTACATTTTCAAATATATTGATTTCAATTACAACACAGAATACAAAGTGTACAGTGCTCACTTTATATTATTATTTTTGATTACAAATATTAGCACGGTAAAAAAGAAACAAAAGAAATAGTATTTTTCAATTCTCCTAATACAAATACTGTAGTGCAATCTCTTTATCGTGTAAGTGCAACTTACAAATGTAGATTTTTTTGTTACATAACTGCATTCAAAAACAAAACAATGTAAAACTTTAGAGCCTACAAGTCCACTCAGTCCTACTTCTTGTTCAGCCAATCGCTCAAACAAACAAGTTTGTTTACATTTACAGGAGATAATGCTGCCAGCTTCTTATTTACAATATCACCTGAAAGTGAGAACAGGCATTCACATGGCACTGTTGTAGCCGGCATCGCAAGATATTTATGTGCCAGATGCACTAAAGATTCATATGTCCCTTCATGCTTCAACCACCATTCCAGAGGACATGTATCCATGCTGATAATAGGTTCTGCTCAATAACCATACAAAGCAGTGCCGACCGAAGCAAGTTCGTTTTCATCATCCAAGTCAGATGCCACCAGCAGAAGGTTGATTTCCTTTTTTGGTGGTTCGGGTTCTGTAGTTTCCATATCGGAGTGTTGCTGTTTTAAGACTTCTGAAAGCATGATCTACACCTAGTCCCTCTCAGATTTTTGGAGGGCACTTGAGATTCTTAAACCTTGGGTTGAGTGCTGTAGCTATCTTTAGAAATCTCACATTCTTTGTGTTTTGTCAAATCTGCAGTGAAAGTGTTCTTAAAATGAATAACGTGCTGGGTCATCATCCGAGACTGCTATAACATGAAATATATGGCAGAATGGGGGTAAAAGAGTAGGAGACATACGGTTCTCCCCCAAGGAGATCAGTCACAAATTTAATTAATGCATGATTTTTTTAATGACCATCATCAGCATGGAAGCATATCCTCTGGAATTGTGGGTGAAGCATGAAGGGGCATACGAATGTTGAGCAAAACTGGCACATAAATACCTGCAATGCCGGCTACAAAAGTGCCATGCGAACGCCTCCTCTCACTTTCATGTGACAAATATTTGTAATCAAAAATAATATAAAGTGAGCACTGTCAACTGTGTTGCAATTTGAAGCAATATATTTGAAAATGTAGAAAAACATCCAAAAATATTTAATAAATTTCAATTTGTATTCTATTGTTTAACAGTACGATTTAAACTGCTATTAATCGTGATAAATTTTTTTGAATTGTTTGATTAACTGAGATTAATCAAAAGCCCTACTTATTACTATTTCATAGGAACGATTCTATTTCTGCTTCCTTGGAGTCAGTAATCATTCAGTCACCACTGAGTGTCTGGCACAGATCAAACATAAAAAATAAGGTGAGGACTTTTTTTTGTTTTTAAGAATATTTTAGCCCTCCATGATGGATCCTTGCCAATACATGTATTAATTTTCAAGGTCTGAATTATACAGGTCAGACTAGATGATCACAATGGTCCCTTCTGGCCTTAAAATCTATGAAGTATGATAAGGCTGGTTTGATTTTATATTTTTGACAAGGTATATAAGTAAAACATGCATTCAAAATCACTGAATTGTTATCAGGATTATTTATGGTCAGGACAGTATCTTGTCACATTAGCACAGTAACCCACCTTAATGGGTCATCAATCATCATCATTTCTCTCTTGCCTCTTTAGGGTCCAATTCTGAGCACACCCACATTGGTGTTATTCAGGAGCTAGTCATTTTAGGTCAAACAGTGCTTATGAGAACAAAAATCAAACCTTCCAAATCCAAGGGCCAAGTTCTGCTCTCAGATGCATTCTCAGTGCTCCTCTTGGGTGTGATTTAACTCTGCTTCTTACTACAGCCTATGCCAAAATGGCAAAATCTAGCTTTATATTCTTAGACCCTGTCTATATACCAAAGTTATACAGTTTTAACTACATCAGTATAATTAAAATGGTACAACCAACACTCCCCAGTGTGGATACAGTTATTCTAAAAAAAAAAATGCTTATTTTGGTAAAACTTACTCCGGAACAGGAATTGGGGACTGTGGATTATATCGGTATAATTATATCAGTAAAAAACTAACCAAAATAGTTACACTGGTACTCAAACTGTGTGTAGACCTGGCCTTAGTGATGTTTGAACATGCATCTGGTAACTTGGTATCTAATTGGGATGTGCAAAAAATAGTAAACAGGCTTTTAAGAGACAAGAGACTAGGTAAGACATTAAAAGGAAATCATAAACCAAATATAAATGTAATAGCAAAATATGTAAAAGGGTTGATCTTCTCTTTTACTACATTATGTTAACTACTCCTTGCATGTGTTATAAATGTCACTTCCAGGCTTCCAGCCGTTCTGGAATGGATTTGTTTTTAAGACACTCGCTGAATAAATTTATAGGCTAATTGTTTTGTAATGTTCAACAGTATGTGTTGTTTTTTGGAGGGTTTTTTTTTTTTGAATGCATGTAATTGAATAATCAAATCCTGTTTGTGCAACAAGTATCCAAACTGTGACAGTAAAACACAATTTAGATATTATGAAGACTTCATACTTGTTTAATTGGTTTGTCTGTGTTGTATATTTTCATTGTGCAGGCAACAGAATATTATCCCTCTGATTTACTTGAACTATTTATTATTATTCAAGGCTCATACAACTTTTAGGTCTAGTTTAGAAATTGAATTTCTATTGCCATAAAGAAAAGTTCAATTTTTATCATTTTGTACTATGCTGCAGTCTACAGTACCATCTCCAACTTCTCTAGTCCACATTCCTAATTAGCACAACACCCTTATTCTTGGCTGTATAGACATGTTTTTATGCCTCTCCTTGCTTATGTCATCCATACATTCCTGTTCTCTTTTTAGTCTGTTACTCTTCATGTAAGTCAGGCAGCGTGAGGGCCTGATTCTTCTGCCATTCTGGTTTTACACAACTGAGTAAATCCACAGACCTCAGGAAAGTTACTCCTGATTTATACCAGCATGAGACAAAAACCAGACCCTAAGTAATAAAGGGATAGGAGTATTTTCTAGTCACAAATATAAAGAAATCAAGTGTGAAAGAATGGACTTTCTAGGCTACTTATTCCATGCACTAATTAGTTTCAAAAACCAACTTAAAAGTAGTTTCAAGCACTACAACTGCCTCTGAGTCCTCCTGCTAAATTCTGTGGATTTTTATTAGAAGACCTATTATATCACTCAATGCATCTCCATGCCAATGAAGGACTGTTCGCTATTTTTTTTAGTGTTTTGTCCAGACTGGTTTTAATTGCCCAAAGCAATTGAGCTGCTAACATTTCCTTTTCAAGATTCAACAGCTCACTGTCAAGATAACCACAGCAAAATCTGTCATTAAAAAAACCTTTTTTTAAATTAAATTGTAAACTGTTCCATGTATTTAGACAGTGCATGTTTGGACAGCATCTAGAACAATGTGGTCCCAGTTTTGATTGGGACCTTATTGTACTACTGTAATATTAAGAACAACAACAATAGTAATTGGATTTTCAGCAAGCAGTTGTCTAGTAGAAGTGGTCTTTATTTAAAGGGCAAACAAAGCTTACTAGAAACATATGAGATACATTAAAACAGTCACTATGGTGGCCTATTGTGCATATTTCATTGTATATTTCTTAACTTTCTGTTCTAAAATGTTCATTCCGATGACAGAGAAAACCCTGTCTCTCCCTGATTTAAGCCTTTAGAGTAATAGTTTATTGTCAATGGTTAAAAATGAAAATGTAACCAATAAGAGACTAAATCTCTTAAGAAAAGCGATGACTTCTGTCCGGGCAACTGTATGTGTGGAAGACATATGGGAAACCTCACCTCACACTTTTGGGATTACTGCTGTTAACTTTCAATTTTACTTGCATTTTTATTTTTGATGACAAATGTCCAATTTTAAGAAGCCTGTTATGGCTAATGTCTGGCGTGGCACAGTCTCCTCAGTGAAACATGATTCCCAGGGTCTTTTCCCATTCAGATATGTAGCTTATCTCTTCCGGTCTGAGAATTGCTTTTGGGTTGGTTGGTTGGAAATTTTCCAATGTTATTTTGCTGTAACTATTGTGGAATTAGATTCTGTTGTAGAGTTTTTACCGCAGTTTATGTTATTGAACATATTTGTTCGGTATCTCTATAAACTAGACTGGCTCCCTAGGACATAGCCCATAGGTGCTGCACCACCCCAGGAGCATCTCAGGGAAAGAATTATGGCTCAGAGAGCCACAATCTTTTTCCTGCTTTCCCCTTAGCTCCAAAGGGTTAGTAATTGACTGCTGACCAAATTACAGCTCCACCCCTTGCACAAGCACTACTGGAGGCACAGCCAAGGCTTTACCTATTTCCCACTGCGCTCTACTCAGCTGCTAGACAGTGTAAGTGTGCCTAGACCCAAGGTTTGAGTACATTGCCCACGGGCACAAAAGGGGGTCTCTCTAGTTTCTGTTAAAGCCCTGTATGGGTGCACATCCTGAGTCACAAGCGGTTTGTTTGTTTTTATTGGTCTTTTTTCTTATCTAAAATTAAGAATGAATAGATTTAAAAAATCCTGGTTGCTCTAAATTGCTGTTTGGGGTTCTTTTGTGCAAAGGAATTTGATTTCTTGCAAGTTTTCTTCTATTTGTCACTTTGCAGTAATCTTGCCTTAAGCAAGCTATCTGGTCCACTGACAGATAACAGCATTTCCACCGTGTCCGTCAAAAATCTGGAAAGTTATCAGTGCATTTTTCATACTGTTATACCGTAATCTTTCTGCAGAATGGTTTGCACTGGCAGTTCTGCCAATTTATTGATCTCAGTTGTCCTGTGTAGCCACATAATACATGTGATAGCAGTATAAAGGCACAGCTCCTTCAAGAGGTACTGTACTAGTGAGAAGGTGCTCCCTGTCTCTGAAAAGCATCCTGAAGTGCAATATGCTGGAAGTGGTTATTGATTCTTTGAAAGGAAAAACAGAACTCCAATATCATTTTTGACTAGGGATATATAGCTTAATAAGAACTTCTATAGACCTTCTATGGATGGAGGAAAAAAGAGGCAGGGTTTTTGTTTGTTTTTATTAATTTTATTGCTTTAATCTTGATGGCATCTTTGCAGTCCTATAGTGATATAGGGCCAAATTCTCTGCTAACATAACTAAGTTGGCTTCAGTGGAATGATATCACTGAGAATTTGGCTATGAACTTATTTCTTTTAGGTTTAGGAATTTCCGGTAGAGGACACTTATCCTTGTTTAATAAAAGCAAATGTGCTCAAGGAATGCTGTGCTTTAAACCTGGGCTTTAATCATTGTGAAAGATGAACATAAAAAGAAGTAAAAGGAATAAGCAGTAATAGTGTTCCAGATCAAGATATTTTACCCTAGGATACACCATCTCTTATGCAGATATCATCATTTATCCTGACTCACACACATCCGTTCTCTGACTTTCAGGAAAGCATTAACTCAATTCCCTGATGCCAAATTAGGACACAATTAGAGATGAATTCAAGATGCCAAATTTGGATCTAGATGCAGAGTTCAAATACCCCAAAGTTCACAAGCGCTGAGATCCAGAATTTTAATTTGTCCTATTATAATGAAGAGACATTTGCAAAGATCAGTCTAGGAACTGGGTTTGTATTTCAAATACCTTCTGCCTTCAAAATTTGGGAGGGATTAAACCTGTGATTTTAATTTGGGTCAATCTCTAGACAAAACTCAGCACGGACAATTTGATTTTCAGTTAAAGAGTTTACTCAGTTCTCTTCAAAGTCTCAGTCTGTGCATCATTTGGTTTCTGAATCCTGCAGTTCCTCTTAGTCTCAATCCTTGGATGCTTCTTATCTTCTGTATTCCAATAAAGGGATACTCAGCAGGTGATTCTAACTGTTGAACAGACTGCTTTCATGTCATCTCAGTTTATGTGTGATTTTTCAGCATCAGGTTGCACATAATAACTATTCTTCAGCTCACTACACTTACAGTTTGCAAAAACTTACTCAGCAAGAGAAATAGAAAGTGAAACCATGGAGCTAATTAAATTTACGTTGTTTGCTACATTTTCATCAACACATAGCAAAACTACTCTATAGTGGCCATCTAATAATACTGGGCCAGACTGTGATACCATTATTTTTGTGCAATAAGGTATTATTCAATGTGAGTATGGGCATAGCCATCTGATCGCTGAGAGATTCGCATTTAAAATTCAAATGCCAGAACTTACATAGTCATTCTGTTTAACACTGAGTTTATTTTCTTTTGTGTGTGTGTGGGGGGGGGGGGGGGGGGGGGGAAAGCGGGGATGGGAGAGAAGAGAATTCAATATCACCCTCATTACTGAATACTCTAGCAAGAGAAAGGCAAGATTCTTATGTTCTCTAAAAAATGATGTTTAATATTAGATCTTTAAAATGTTTTATTACTTATTTTGAGGGTGTTTGTTGAAATCTCTTTTTGTGATATAGTTACAGGTGTGTCTGAATGTTGCATTCCATACATAGAAATAAATGTAATTACTAAAGACTAATGTGCTGGTCTTCCACAGCATGACTATATTTTGTAAAGCGTATCCCTCTCCTAGATTCCAATCTTCCCCAAATCCACTGAAGTAAAATAAGAAATGCAATTTACTATTATAGAACAGACACTTACCTGGACAGATTACTAGCGTACTTCTTCATATTTTCTCCTGGTTACCAAGGAGGACCCAAGTTGTGGAAAACAGGGAAATACCTCTATTTTTTAATAATATGTACATGTCTGTTTATGAGAGGTTACTTGTGATGGAATTAGATTAAAAGGGGTTGTTAGTTAGAGGCACCAAGCAGGACAGGCAAAACAATGGCACATCTAAGAGTACTGGAGGAAACCATGGGGAAGGTGTTAATTGAGGAATATCCACTATCTGGCTTCATCCCAGCTAGAATGGTTGACTTTTCCCAAGGCAAAGCCTAGGATCAAAGGAAGATACTAAAAGACTGCAGGATCCCTGGCCTACAAAAGGGAGAGAAGTGTGTGAGTGAGTTAACTGAAACTGCCCACAGAGCATCAGTGAAAACTGACAGGGAGACGCTGCCACAAGCAGTGTGTAGCTTGGTCCACAAGAGAACAGGGAGCACCAACTCTAGGTCATGTCTACCTAAAGTCTTGAGGGGAATGGCAAGCTTCAGTCTGACAGTATGCATATTGGTCTCTTTACTGTTTTAAATCCATTTCTCAGAGTGCTGTGCACCTTTGGAAAAAGAACAGGAGTACTTGTGGCATCTTAGAGACTACAGCCCACTTCTTCAGATGCATAGAATGGAACATATATTGAGAAGATATATATACACATACAGAGAGCATGAAAAGGTGGGACTTGTCTTACCAGCTCTGAGAGGCCAATTAAGTAAGAGAAAAAAACTTTTGATGTGATAATCAAGATAGCCCAGTACACACAGTTTGATAAGAAGTGTGAGAATACTTACAAGGGGAGATAGATTCAATGTTTGTAATGGCTCAGCCATTCCCAGTCCCTGTTCAAGCCTAAGTTGATTGTGTCTAGTTTGCATATCAATTCCAGCTCAGCAGTTTCTGATATGATATCCGAAGAAGTGGGCTGTAGCCCACGAAAGCTTATGCTCAAATAAATTTGTTAATCTCTAAGGTGCCACAAGTACTCCTGTTCTTTTTGCGGATACAGACTAACACGGCTGCTACTCTGAAACCTTTGGAAAAATAAATTATTCTGTTTTGAAGAAGCTGCTTCTGTGTTATTGTGTACTGTTACCTCCCACAGACTCCCAAAGGAAAATTCTTGCAGGTGCCAAGCTCACTGGGCCTGCAAGGTAATATGGCTGGCAACTGGGATGGGGGTTGTGTGTAACCTGGAGATCCAGTTAGAGAGTGGTTGTATTGTGTGGGGTCACACCCCAAATAGTAGTAAAGGAATTGGCTTGTCACTTGAAAGTGATACACTTAGGGGACTGGAACAGGGTAATGGCAGCCAACCCAAGGGCCTGTGACACAGGTATCTCAAAACAAATCAGAATGTCAAATGATGAATTTCTGATTCACGGTGACACAAATTTCTGATCTGCAGAAAATCAAACTAACCCTAAAAATCTAACCAGAGGCAGGCACAAAAGAGGAAAAAACAAAACTATCACAGAGGCTATTCTATTAACAAAGGTATTTTAATTGTGTTTTTGTGTTGCTGGATTAGATTAAAGAACAGAATTGAAATTTATTGTACTGAAGAGCTACTCCATTCTCCTTTAAAATGCAGAACACTTTGTATTGTTATTAGCAGTGAATCAAAGTCAGATTTCAAGCCTGAATTTATGTGACTTTACTTTTACTACTCTATTTTATAATCATATGTTTTGCAACTTGGAGCCAGCATTTTTAATTATATTACTGTCATTTTGTACATCTCACATAAGCAATAGCATTAGTGCCATCAAGCAGAATTGTTAGCACATAATGCATGTGTGAACTCACGCCAAGCTTGCCTTAGATAGGGATTCCCCTTTTATGACCATTGTACGGCACAGAGACAAATTGCATTATTTGAGCCAAATTCATCATTGACTTCAGTGGAATTATTCCAGGGATGAATGCAGTCCTCTTTCTATGAAAGACTAAAAGCCATTGGACAAATCCTGAAGTCTTTCCTTAGTCCTTACACACATACTATGGTAAGGTTGAGATTTAAGAACACAAAATCCAGAAAGTTTAGAATCAAGGTTCTTATGGGAATTTTATCTTTAATGCATTCAGCATTAAAGGTCCAATCCTGGAACCAGGGAATGCAGCAGTAAGGAAAGCAATGTCCTTTTATTGAAGCCTAAATCTGCTCTGAACTAAACTGAGGTTCAAGGACAAGGGATTGCAGAGGAGACCTACTCTTCCTATGTGCTTAGGAGCCATAGGATTGTTCAGAGTGGTGTTGGGAACAGGAAGTTCATCTAAATGTACCACCTACTGCTTTAGCAGCTTTCCATAGATTCTAATAGGGTGACCAGACAGCAAATGTGAAAAATCGGGACAGGGGTGGGGGGTAATATGAGCCTATATAAGAAAAAGACCCCAAAATCAGGACTGTCCCTATAAAATCAGGACATCTGGTCACCCTAGATTCTAATCCTTTTGCATCAGTTGGGGTGGTCAGTGCATTTCATTGAAAGCCTAAAGTAACCCTGCAGAATTCCTGCAGGAGAAAGGGAAGGTCATAGATTCTCTCCAGCTGTCTCTCTGTAGGGGGCTGATGTGAGGGTAGCTCTGTGTCGTTCCTGATTGCAAATGGATCTTTAAGAATCTTTCACCAATCGGCCAATAAGGGAGAGCTTTGCTTGTACCCTGCTGGGACATTGGGCAGGCAACATCTCTTTGGGGGAAGAGGTTTTCACAGTCACAGGTTCTGCTCCTGGAAAGGGGTTGTTGTTGAACAGCTGTGAAGGTGCAGAGTGGCTACCACTGGAAGCATGTGGAGGCACAGGATCTGCATTAGCATTGACTGATGTGGAGCTCACAGAAAGGGGCTTTCATTACAAAAATACACACAATTGTACAAAGCACTATTCAGCAAATAAATATTTTACATGTTAACGATGTGGAGGTTGTGATGAATATGCAGTGCTTGTAATAATTTATTAATACTATATGTTGGCTTAGTTATTGGAATAGTGTTTCTATATCTTGCTTTAATTATTTGCCATTAGGAATCTGTCAGGCAGAAAAAGAGATGGTGGCTCAAGATGGACACCTACCAGTTGGCTCTTAAAAATCCTTAAAGGATAATGCCAGAACTATTAATTCAGACTTGGCTTGGTCCCTGCTGAGCCTATTGGACTGGTTTGACAAGAAGGGCCCAAGCCTTCCAACACTGCTAACAAAGACTCCTGGCAGGTTTAGAAGGACACTTTCTCAGGGATGCAAGGAGGAAACCACCTTGAAACCAGATGGAGACACAGAAATAACCCACAGGGTGTGTGTGTGTGTGTGTGTGTGTGTGTGTGGGGGGGGGTTATCTGGAGAAACTAGGCTTGCCTAGGTCACCATCATGGGATGATAACACTTTAGGTCAGACAAACAGACACATGTGTAGGTTGTTTGCTGTTCTAGAAACTGTTGTTCTCTAAAGCTTTGTTCCATTGGCTAATAAACATATTTGTTTTAAGAAAGCTGCTCATTACTATATCACTGGTCACAAGCACCTGAAAGGAAGAAACACAGGTAGCCAGTCAAACCTGCAGGGTGACAATGGTTGGACAGGGTGATGTCACCAGGTCTTAGTCTTAGAATGAATAATCACCCAGAGACAGGTAAGGGTGAGAAGACTAACACTTGAGGGGGTGAACTCAGAGAGACGAGAAAGGGGACAAAGGTAATGCTAGCCCTATGACCATGACAGAGTTAAACACATAGATCATAGTCTGGATGACGTGCTGTGAAGAATGATGCTAGCCATGAAGTGAAGTTGAACAAATGCAATATTGAACTTGCAAAAATGTAATAATAAGCTTAAATTGTACAATGCTAACAGTCTTATGAAATGCAAAGTTATTTTTAAATGATAAAGATTTTATGATGGGTTTTCAAAGTAGTAATTATTTGCCTCTCTGTATGGAGAAAAGGATTAAATGTAATAGGTCTAAAGACTGCTGACATTTCTAAAGAATATATAAAATGGAAATATTTACCAGGATAACAGATACAGCAACTTTAATTTCCTCTTGTGAGAACAACTGGCGTTGTTTTATATAGAGTTCTCTTAAGTGTTCCACATAAAGATGTTTCAAATAAAAATAAAATGTAGCTTAGAAAGTAATTTTAAATATTTATTGATATAATTAAATTTTATTCATGTTCTTTATTATTTGTATTAAACATTCACAAGGATTCACTTCCCTTTTCATCTTTATTAGATGTGTCATAATTTGTTACGTATTTTCATGAACTGATGAATATGAAATGCTTAAAAGCATTCTTTTCTTTTAGTTATAATGACTTTGTGGAGCACTATTAATATTTAAATAAGCAGTTACAGTTGCTGGTTGAAATCTTTTCTACCATGTTGCCTAGCATACAGTACAAAGGTCATTCTTTATATAAAAGAACTAGTTTAATCTTCAGGTTCTTTAGGATGATCTGTTAAATACTATTATTCCAAGCAGTATGTCCAGTGTCCTAGGAACCTCTCACACAAATTCATCTGTATGTTCTGATAATATATGATATTGTAGTCACTGTATATCCTATATCTATGCCTCCACTGGATTAATCTGTATGTATCAAACACTACTATTTATTATGGATGGATGAATTGTGACTCCAAAAGTTAAAGTTGAGTTGAGTTTTTGTACTTAAAGAAGGGATTGAACCTCTTTGTTATGTATGAAAAATACAGCATTATTCTTCCCCAAATTACAGCATTTGTTCTTTGACTACAGAATGAACTTTCTGAGAAATTACAATTAAATCTAGGGTTGCCAACCTCCAGGATTGTCCTGGAATCTCCAGGAATTAAAGATCAATCTTTAATCAAAGTTTGTGTCATATGATGAAACCCCCAGGAATATGTCAAATCAAAATTGGCAACCCTAAGTAAACCTCAATAGTGATGGCAGAAGGGAGGAAGAAAGCGGAAAGTGTGCATGCATGGGGGTATGAAAGAGAGGCAGGGAAGGGGAATTTGGGGTGCAAGACAGGCTGCATATAAATTATGATTTAAAATAAACAATGTTGATTTTTATTATTTAAATCAGATTTTACATTTTCATGTTCTAGTCGTTCACTTCCGATTTTATTGTCTTAACTTGCTAATTGTAGATGTTGTTTGCAACTGATACCACCTTTATTCATTATACATTTTCATATAAAGCTGCAATAAGCAAAACTGACTTGGAATATACCTTGTTAAGGGTGGGGCATAACCGTCACCTCTAAGTCAGGATGAATGTAAAGAAGTGACTGAAATAATAGTCTCCAAACCCAAAACACAGGCATATGTCTCTGCCCCAAACAGAAGCAAATGTAAAACTGCCAAGAAATTTCAATGACCTGAGTGGAGGGCTTCACGTGTATTGTTTTGACCGGGGGGGTAGAAGGGGGAGAGAGAGAGTGCACGCGTGCATGAGGACAAGCTATGTGACCCTTAGAGAAGCTTGCATCAAAGAAAATAACCTATCATCAGTTTCTCCTTCAAACTGGAACAATCTGCAACACCCTGACTTTGACTAGCTGCTGGAGTCTAAAGGGGTAACAATACATAAATAATTTAGGATAAATTACATAACAGGGATATTGTAATTATCCCAAACCAAACATTAGAAACTCAGGAAATTCAGAGTTAAAGGTAACCTTAAAAGAAAGGCAGATAGGTTATTGTATGAATGCACAGTTAGGGCACTCATACAACCTTAGCTCTGCCCTATAGCAACATCCAAAAAAGAGGAAAGTATAATGTGGCTTTAAAAATCAATTTAATCTGGAACCACAAACACTAAAAAGCCTTAATCATAATAATATGGTTATTGCTTGGTGGAGATAAGTTTGTTAAGCAATTCAGAAGTAGCAGAGGGCAAACCTCAACCTCAAATGATATACTAATAGTTTTATGTATGTAATATCTTTGGCATGGTCTACACTTAAAACTTATACTGGCATAGTTATGTCGGTAGGGGTGTCAAAAACCACACCTCCTATTGGCATAGTTATGCTGACAAAACCCCAGTGTAGGCACAGCTATGCCAACAGAAAAGCGTTACTGTCAGCACAGCTAACTTTGTTTGGGGTGGTGTTCCCACACCTGCAGAGAAACTCCTTCCGTTGGCGTATGCTTTGAGCAGGGGGTTGGACTAGATGACCACCTGAGGTCCTTTCCAACCCCGATATTCTATGATTGATTCTATGCTGCATCTACGCTGGTGGTGATGCTGGCATAGCTATACCAACATAGGCTCAGTAGCAGACTATGTAGACAAAGCCTTTATCTCCTAAAACAGAGAGGGTAAACTGAAAAAAAGTGGGCTGTTTTGATGCAGAGGGTTTGGCTTCCACAGCAGCATGAACTTGCCCTGAATAGACCAACCTCCTGCAAAGTGATTATTCGTGCATTTCCTGAATAGCCAAGAACAATTTTTGCTGTCACAGGCCAAAAGTCTTTGGCTATTTATACATTACTAAATGAGTTCAAACTTAAGCCTCCAATTAAAAGAGATACATATGTGTATCTCGGCAATAACACACATCAAGGGTGTTGTATTTTGGGATTTAGAGTCTTAACCCTATGTCCTAGTTCTGCTCCCATTGGACGCAATAAGAATTTTGCCATTGATTTAAATGAAAGTAGAAGTTGTCCACAAGTACATTAAAGTAAAATGAAGACTTAAGCTAAGTAATATGACAAAGTGACTGGAATATAAAATCTAGTTGGCTGCAACTCCAGTTATATTAAGATGAGTTCAAAATACTCCTTTAACCACACTACAGTATAAACATCTTAATTTTTTAGAATAGGTTTGCCTATATATTTCAGGAATATAAAAGCATTTCCTGTACCAAATGAAAAATTGAAATGCCCTCCTATTCCATCTCAGCTGTATATGATCACTAATATACTCAGAATTAGAGAACAGCTCCTCCTTCAAGTCAGAAAAAACAGGAACTAATTCTCTTCTTTGATCCAGAAATTACTCCATAGTATAGTAGATATTGTTAAATATAATGCTCACACAGGAACAAATGCAACATGCTATAACTGATCCTCCTGATTCATAAAGTAAAGGTGTTGCTATGGGTATTTTTTGTTCAAATAATAATAATAAAAAAATGTACAGATCTCAGAAGACAGTATTTACAAACAGAAAAACTTAAGTACATCATCAAAATCAAAAGTACATCCAAAGCAAATAGTATCCAGTTTGTCATGGCAGCCTATCAGCAGCCTAATTGCATGACACATACATTCAGAGGAAACTTGAGAGATGCTAACACAAGTGTCTGACTGAGGTCTCTTAGGGGACAGGTGTTACTGTTGAAAAAATAGTCTTTATGGGTAGAAATTGGAGTCACTGTGATTGCTGTCCAAAGGGAAGATGGCAGAAAATATTGCTGGGTATTGCACAATAAAACCCAATTTCTTCAATATTGAAGGTAATAGTTTAACATTATATTGATAGTACAAATATTATGACAGTATAAATTCCCTAAAATACTTTATGAGAAAGAACCATAAAAGAATTACAGCAAGTCACTTCATTTTTAGACTAACTACCAAGCAGTTTTTGCGTATTTTCATAAAGACAACAAAGCAACTATTTGCTTTGCTATGGGCTACATGACAGGTATAGATGCATTATTATTATTACTAATAAATACTATAGTTTGTTATTTAATAAAACATTAGTACATAATTTTAGTAATCATCCATCATTTGCTATTTTATTAAACATGTAATAAGCTTAAGCCTTTGATAAGCTTGTTAGTTGACTATCATGGCTCTTTCATGCATCAGCTTCATCATTCATAGCTATCCCCACAAATGAGTCATCAGCATTGTCAAAGAGCTGATCAGTCAGTGTTCAGGAATATGCTCCTTTTAGAGGCAGAAGTACCATGCACATTTGTGTTTAAAGAAATGCCCTTAGCTTTTCAAATATCAGAGCGGTAGCCGTGTTAGTCTGTATCCACAAAAACAACAAGGAGTCCTGTGGCACCTTAAAGACTAACAAATGTATTTGGACATAAGCTTTTGTGGGTAAAAAACCCCACTTCTTCAGATGCATGGAGTGAAAATTACAGATACAGGCATAAATATATATTGGCACATGAGGAGAAGGGAGTTACAAGTGGAGAACTAACCTTGAAGGCCAATTCAGTCAGGGTGGATGTGGGCCACTCCCAATAATTGATGAGGAGGTGTCAATACCAAGAAAGGGAAAATTGCTTTTGTAGTGAGCCAGTCACTGTCAGTCCTCATTCAAGCCAAAATTGATGGTGTTAAATTTGCAAATGAATAGTAGCTCTGCAGTTTCTCTTTGAAGTCTGTTTTTGAAGTTTTTTTGTTGAAGTATGGCTACCTTTAAATCTGTTATTGAGTGTCCAGGGAGATTGAAGTGTTCTCCTACTGGCTTTTGTATGTTACCATTCCTGATCTCTGATTTGTGTCCATTTATCCTTTTACATAGAGACTGTCCGGTTTAGCCAATGTACATGGCAGAGGGGCATTGCTGGCACATGATGGCATATATCACATTGGTAGATGTGCAGGTGAATGAGCCCCTGATGGTGTGGCTGGTGTGGTTGGGCCCTATGATGGTGCCTCTAGAGTAGATATGGGGACAGAGAAGGCAACAGGGTTTGTTACAGGGATTGGTTCCTGGGTTAGTGTTTCTGTGGTGTAGTGTGTAGTTGCTGGTGAGTATTTGCTTCAGGTTGTGGGGCTGTCTGTAAGCCAGGGTTGGCCTGCCTCCCAAGGCCTCTGAGAGTGGGGGATCATTTTCCAGGATAGGTTGTAGACCACTGGAGAGGTTTTAGCTGGGGGCTGTACATGATGGCTAGTGGTGTTTGCAATCAGGAAGAAAATGAAAAATCCCATTCACTCGAATCTGAGAGAGAAGGTTTTTGCCTGTTCTTTTAAGAAGAAGCTATGCTTGTCAGAGAGAATTTATCTGCAATCCAATTCACAAAACTTTTAAGCACCGGCATAAATTGTTTAAATTGGTTTCCGCAGAGCCCACTGTATCCTGCTACAGTATGCTTTCTGACAGCAGGCTTAATTTGCTTGGAAATCAAAAGTACAATCCACATCCTTTCTGCAATGCAAAACATTGTGCATATTTAATGAGCTAACATTTTAAACCCTTACTGTGTAAACAGCACCCTTAAGGTTGATTGGGATATGATTTAAATGTAAATCTTTTTCCCCCCACTGTTAGTATCTTTCAAAATACCATTAAATACATTTTACGGCAATTCAGCTTAATACATTCGCTAGAAGAGGCCAGATAATTAAATATGTTTTTCTTGTAAAATTGCATAAGACTATCTAATTTTATGAACACAGGTTGCAGTGCATATTTATGTGCATTGGAAATTATCCATTTTGTCAAAATGTAACATGAAAACATTGATATGACATCTGATGATAAAGGGCTTGATCGGCGTCAGCTTCCAGATGTCCTGTTTCTAATTTTGGAGTGCAAAACAAATGGAAAACAAAACAAAACAAACAAGTCAAGGTTTCAGAACGAGTTTGCTCAGTGAGAGGTATATTTCAGGGTAGTCTATTCTCGGAGCCCTCTTCATGGGAGGTATCAGACCAAGTTTATTTTTCTCTGTAGAAGTTTATGCCTCATCTTTACACTTGCCAAAAGTTTCACTCATTAAACCATGGTCATTTTAAGAAAATAGACAATTTAGATACAAAGAACGAAACTCACCCCTATGCACCACTTAGAGCCTATATCTGAAAGCTTAAGTTGGACTTAAATGATGCATGAGGCTTGTGTTAGCCCTCTGCACTATGGATTTCAACCAATGTTTTTCTCTGACTTCCAGGTAGCTCCCTCTATGACAGATGAACCATCAGAAATGGCTTCTTAGAGCCAAATACTAGGATGCAAAAGCCTAAATTGTGCCTGAAAATATCTGTTTTTTAATCTAGTGCTTGATCTAGTATGATGGAGCTTTGCTAGGTGCAGAGCACTCTCCCCAACAGGAAATCAAACAGGCATTTTATATGTACAAGAGTTTGTGGGATTGGGGCCTGTGCCTTTAAGGGCTGAGCTTCCCAGAGTCTGGGCAGGGTGCTGTGAAGCTCTTGTTGTCATGCACAGCTAGCTGAAACCAGGCACAGAATAAAGGAGATCTCTCACAAGCTCCTTAAGCTCTGAGTACTCACTAAACACCATATGGTACCAAGAGTAAAAAGGAACTGAGAAAAGACCCTGAGTGGAAGAATAGAGCAAGTTAAAAGCCCCATCAGAGCCAGCACTCAGGAAATGTGGAAAACTAGAGAAAGTTTAAAGGACACTTCACTCTGTATCTGTAAGCAAGGTTGCCTTATTTTTGACAATAGCCTGTTCTGAAGCACTTGATGCGTTTAATAGTTTCAATTAACTCTGGCAGAGGCGGCTAACAAACTATATTACAAAAATTTGAGCAGTACTGCACCCCATGTAAAAATAAACAATCAGAGAGATGTTTTTAAACAGAGTATAGGAAGAAGAGGAAATCATAGAAGAGTTTGTGACTGATCTGAGTCCCTGATAAGAGACTGATTGGGATCGGGAACAAAAAACTAAGAGAGAGATTACTAAGAGACCAGAATTAACCCTTGACAAAGTAATTAGAATTTGCCAAGCAAAAAGAAGTCACCCAGTCCAGAATGAAGCTTATGGAGTGTGAAGAGTTCTCTGACACTGTAGATCTAAGAGAGGATCCAAAATGCCACAAGAAAAGGTACCTGAGGCAGAAAGGCATCTAGAATCCAAAGCTGAAGTCCACTAAAAACAGAACATGGAACTGCACACATTGCAGCAACCAGCACAAGCCATGCGAATGCCCTGTATATCAGAAAAGATGCAAGAAATTAAATGGATGACATCTCCTTGCAAGAGTGTGCAGGCACCAACAGCCTGTGCACAGTATAGACAAAAAGGATGATGACTACACCAGTAGCACAGAGGAATTATTATGGGAGCCACGGACAACATTGTAGCAGATGATGATTTGACTATCACCCTGAGAGCAAATGGGACATTTAATAAATGTTTAAGTTGGACACTGGGCACAAGTGTGTCAAGCCCTTTGTCTTATCAGGGGGTGGGGTACTCTTTGGATGGGTAGGGGACCAAACAAGGGAGGAAGAGTTTGGGGATGTCTTCCATAGGAAAGCTCTTAGTAGAGTACAGAATCCCACAATTCCCACCCCTAGGAAAATTCCCCTCAGAGGAGTTGGATAGGCTCATTATTTTGGGAATCAGAGTGAGTAGGAAAACCAACAGAAGGGGTACTCTCAGTCATTGTAGGAAAACAAAGATGGAACCCCTTCACTTATGTATGGACCCAAAATAACAGAATAAGCATGTAAAAAGGGAACACTTTCCACTACCTACAAGGGAACAATTTGGCTGATGCCAAATATTTTTCTACACTTGATGTGTCACAGCAGGGTTCTGGGAGAGCCCTTAGAAAAACAGAGCACATGTTTGTGCACATTTCACACCTCTTTTGGGAGACACTGTTTCCACAGACTATCATCTGAATTGTGTTTGACACCCAAGGTGTTTCACTGGCAAAATACAATATTTTTTGATTGTACAGAAGGTAATAACATTTACATAGATGACATTTTGATCTGGGAAAAAACAGTAAAAGAGCATGAACAGAGGCTTCAAGCAGCTTTGAAAGGACCAGAACTGCTGGGATAAAATTAAACAAACAAGTACATTCCATGTAATGGAAATAACATACCTGAAAGGTAAGTTAACTCAGCCAGGTGTGCAGGTTGATCACAGTAAGGGGGAGGCCAACACCAACATGCCTTCCATAACAGACAAAAAAGGGGTACAAAGATTCCTTGGAATGGTCATGTAGGAAATGTGTGTCTTAATCTAGCTTCTAAAACCAGGAATCCGAGCACTACTGTGACACAGGGGATGCAAATATTAATGAGTCTGAGAAACTGAAGGAGTTAATTCAAGAGGACTCAGTCCTGAGGTGCTATGATAGTAAGCACAAAACTAAGTTGTCAATGGACACCTCTAGGGAAGTGGTCACTACACTGTCTGCACAAATAGGTTTTAAACCTGTTTGCTAGTTTCAAAGTAGATTTTGTAGATTTAACAGGTGCACCCAAAGATTTTCCATCTTAGATCCCATGGACATAACACTGGCCTTGAAAATTTTCTCAAGGGAGAGAGCTTTATGGTGGGATAAATACAAACTACGAAATAATTTACTATATATTTTACTGCTATAAAGTTCTTAATAAAATGTAAAGTTAAAAATAAAATGGTGTCCTAACTTCCAGCAGGAGAAATATAATTCCCAACAAGAGTTTTAGTTGTTTTCTCTGATTCTATGAACTTTAATGAATTCTTTATCTCATTTAGTATATGTATTTATAAAATCTCTCACCACTTTTGGGCCCAGCGCAGTAGACAAAATATCCATGAACTTCTGAGATGGGCTTGGTGAGATGATGGCACACAGTTTAAGAAGGTGAATAGAATAGAAATCAAAGCAGATGCTAGCTCTGCAAGATCAGCTTTGATGCAGAAGTCAAAAGTCACACAAATGCGTTGTGAATTTGTGTGAAAAAATTATACCAACAATAAATAACCTTAAAGCATTTGGTTGTGTAAAGATTTCATTCTCTCTGTTATTTAGATTTATGTATAATTAACAACTTCTTCCCTCTCCCCCTTCCACATTTGCCTGGCCTCGCCTTCTCAGATTTTCCTGACCATTCTGCAGTTGTGCCTACAAGCCTCTTTCCCATCTCTCCTATCGTCAGGCAAGGGCCTCTTGGTATTGGTTATGTCTGCTCAACCATCTTTCCATGTCTTTCCATCACTCAGCTCTGAAGGTAGACTGGTTCACTTTTACTTAATATCTCTCATCTAACATAAAATGAAGTAGTACAAAATTACACCAGTTATACTAGAGCTGATAGACATTCTACACTTTTTGCAGATGTCATGCAAAGCACTTGGTTAAAACAATGTGGCATGACCATAATGCAAGAACGTGTTAAAATAAGACTGTAGATCTCAAACTGTACATATATAAGACTATCTAAGAGCCTAGAAAACGGGAAGATATAGTTGTTGCTGTTGTTGAACTTTTATATTGTAATAGAGCCTAAATGTCACAAGCAGGGTGGGGCGCGTTGTGCTAGGCACTGCACAAAGATATGCTAAATGACAGTCCCTGCCTCAAAGAACTTACAATCTAAAAGACAAGATGTGAGGTAGAAGAGAGAGACATGCAGATCAGTGAGGAAATCACAAGAAAATCACAATGTGCCCAATTCTCTTTGTACTGAAGTCAATAAGAGTTTTGCCATTGACTTCAGTGGGAGAAGGCTCAGACCCAAAGTTATCAACAGGGTCTCTTACCCCTTCTGATTCACAGTCATAGTCAGATGTAAAGAGAAATTTATTCTCAGCTGCAAAGTGCTCTCTGAAATGTTGAATTTGGATCCACAACTTGCAAACGCCAAGACATCTTTTATGTGTCTTGGGATATTATTTGGACAAAACAGTGATTGTTCTCCTCCTTTTTACCCTCTTCCTGAATAAACACCCTTCTTCCAGAAGCTGCATCATATGGATATGCATGCATTTTAAAGGAAAACTTTAGAGAAAGCTTATTCAAATACAAGTGTCTTAATAGCAGGAGTGTAATGAATGCATATTCGTTCACAGATATACTATTTTATCATAACATATGCATAGTCAGTTATGGCAAAACAGACATCTACCTGAGCTATTGACTGCAGAATTAATTCATGGTTCCCTGTGAAATGTATCTGAGTGCTCATGCTAACTTTGCTGCACAAATTTATTCTTGTCTGACAAGAATGAATTCAGTGATTTTGTATTATTTGGAAACCAAAATATCAATTATATTTAGGGTGCCTTCCTGAATAGACCACATACAATCTTAATCATCTAATATATTTTATTTGTATATTTGATATTTTAAGGTATCACTTTTCGTATTGACAAATCAGGGATTTATACCATTAATTGTGTTATATGCATAAATCCCCTTCATAGTACAGAACTCCATAATTTATACAGGTTTGAGATCATCTTATTTACTAAATAAAGGATTAAAAAATCCCTCTTTTCTCCAGCAAATAGAGGGCAGTAGGTTTGCTTTAAATAAACCTGCCTTTCAAATAAACTCCTGTAGCTTGCAATCCTGTCCACATTATTTCATAGGATGCTCTGGGTGGAGCCAGATCTTAGAAGAAGTGTTGAATAAATCATTTGTTGCTGAGTGATTTTGAACTCACTGGGCTCCATTCCATTTGGAAAGTCAGTGTTTCAGACCAGTGTTGTACAGCAGTCCACTGCAGACCAGGTCTCCTGAGGCATGATCTTTGACACAGCAGGGAGCCATAAATAGGATCCAGCCAGACCAGCATAACAGGTTGCTAGCTAGGCAGTGTTCCTTTTCATATCCCCCACAAAAAATAATTCATTTCTTCCTTCTAGCTGGAGCTGTTGATTCATGCCTTGGGCAAGGAAAGAGAAGGTAGACAGAGGGGAGGGAATTCACAGATCTGTCATTTTGCACCTGCTCCTGTTCCTTCCTCTACTCCAAACAAAGAAAAAAGTTTGAGGCTGCTGTCACTGCAACAACATGAGCTCCAGGCATCTATCAGCAATAAAATGAACTTTTATCCAAAGTGTACTTAAATGGCAATTATTTCAGGTCACTAGTGTTATCACTGTACTGTTCACTGTAAACAGACAAATGCAAGTGACAGCAGGTCTGCTGAAACGCTCTGTTGTTATGCATGCAAACAGTGTAGAAATCTTAGATTTCTTTGGGCATTTTGTTAATTCATTTAGTACACATAGTCCTACATACCTTCTCTAATTAAAACAATGCATTGCTTATTACACCAAACCCTGCTGAGTTTCAATATCCCATTCAAAAAGACAACCGCTTGTTGCTTTTTGTAAATTAAATCCTAGCTTTGTTAAACAGCAGAAAACCCATGTTGAGTAGCCCATTCTCTTTCTTTACTTGCATATTTTCTACCTTCTACACTCTGCTCCCCTTTTTCCTACAGTCAGGCTTCTTCACAGAACACCTAATCCAAAGCCCATTGAGGGCAATGACAGTCTTTCCATGTTTTATGGGTCAGGCCCCAAATGATGCATACAGTAAGCAACACATGGGCAATCTGCATGTTGTTTTGTATCTTTACTATTTTCCCAAGCAAGTCATTAATAGTCTCTCCAGCCAGACACTAAACCCCAGACTATCTCCTTTGAAGTACAGTGTGCAATATCTTGTTCATAGGACAATGTGCATCATTTCTGATCCTTGAAAGATAGAGAACTAAACAAAATCTCAAAGGAATGCTATTAAGTTTAAATAATGTTCTAGTATAATTCCATACCTTGCTATAAAAAGATTTTTGGAGAGGAACGTTAACATCACTTCCCCATCCACTACACCACCAATGGCTAAGGCTATCAAAACTATTGTGCCAATAAATTACGATCGTGTACTGGCCACCAAACATGACTGAAGGTAAAAAACCAAGAGGCTTCTAATATCAGTCAATACTCAATGGTTTTGTAGCCTACAGATGAAGTGTCTACTCCATATTACAAAGGTGTATTGTCCATCCTCTGGTGGACTGTGCAAATGAAGTAGTGGAATGCCCAGTCCTTGTATTTGATTCAAACTACGTTATAAAAAGAATTGGAGAAAACAGAGCAGGGAACAATCATGCGCCAGCAGGAGTGTGGATAAGGTAATTTACTAGGTCTCTTCCATCTCTAAGACTCTATATTTGGCACAATTGACGCATAACCCTTAACTGAAACACCTTCTTGTTATTGCAATTGGAATTTGCACAAATCTTTTATTTTCAATTACCCACAATCATGGTTCTCTTTATTTTAAGGCATAATTAAATACCTCCTCTGAGAGAGAGAGAGGAGAGATTTGAAATATATCAGTATATTATATATTTTAGGCCAGACTGTGGTCCTGCTACAGCAGCTGCACAAGATAGTAAGGGAGCATAAGGCACCTCTTTATTACCTTTCGACAGCTAACACCACTCAACATGGGAGGGGAAGCAGGTTCCACAGAGCCATTACATTCCCTTCATGCACAGCTGTGGGCAGAATATATGAGAAGGGGCTGTGAAGAGGCAGAGTTTTGGCTCTGCCCTGTTCACCCAACATGCCAGGCAAACATAACTGCATCAGCATGTCAGCAGACATATGCTGTGCTGCATATAGACACAGAACAGTTTATTTCCTTCCAGGAGCAGCTGGGAGAGTAGGAGGGATATGATCACTAAGTTACACCCTCGCTCCCAGGCTGCTTCAGGGGCAGAGCAGCAATGCACTGCTCAGGTGAATCATAAACTCATGATCTAGCTCTTTATTAGCATTTTCCTGTTTGATTTGCTGGGAAAGGGACACTGAAATGTATTCTTTCAGTGGCCTAATGGCCTCTGAAAATATCCAAGCAGTTACAGTATCTTATGCATTTTAGGCAGTTGTCATGTACTAGCTTGAATTTTACAAGAATTTGCTTTCTTATCTGTCTTCTTCAAAGAATGCAAGATGGAAACTGTATTTCTAACATAAGCAACTCTCAGAAATGCCAAGTATTATGATACTGCAGTGCCAAAAATGTGGTAGGCACGGTACAGATAAATAGGAAGATGGTACTTGCCCCAAGTTTACATTATAAGAAGATGCACAAACACAAGGATGGAGGAAAGGAACACAACATATACATCCTGAGCTCAGAGTAATGACTATGTTCATCTTGTCTTTTTTTATATACATCAGTGCTTAATTTGTAATGAAAGAGGCGCCGGGGCTCAAATAATTAGATGCCAGGGCTCAAGCCATTTTTTTTACATTCATACCTGATGCATCAAGCCCAGAGGTGCTGGGGCTCAAATAATTAGGTGCTGGGGCTCAAGCCATTTTTTTACGTTCATAACTGATGCATCAAGCCCAGAGGTGCCGGGGCTATGAACTGCCATGCCTAAGGTGCTGGAGCTCAGCTCTGGCAAGCCCTGGCCCAAATTAAGCACTGATATACAGTATTCCCAGCTTCTCCTCTATCTGCCTCTCAACCTAGCCATATTTACAGCAGTTGGTTAATTCCTTGTAGATCTTGTGTAGAAGTAGACATTTAGGAGGAGATTGAATGAGGAGAGGTTGGTGGCACCGCCACTGATGTTATCAGGGATCATTATATCTTTTGAAAATAAATTTATCCAAAGTTGTAGGGATTTTTATAAAATAATATTCTTTATATAAACAAAAATAACTTTCCCCTGGTTTGAAGGATATAGGCTTTAGTGTGTATCCTCCAAACTAGGGGAAAAGTTATTTGTCTTTGATGTAACTCTGCTGAACTTAATGAGTTACACAAGGGATGAATCTGGCCCATTATTGATTATTATTGTTACATAATGCCAATAGATTTTAAAGACTGGGAAAATGAGTGAATGACATTCATGTATATTTGACAAGCTGTTCTTTGGGTAGAAAATTCTAACTAATGTGTTTGATCAGAGAATCAGACTTGAGTGAAACATTTGTGTAGAACTTTAAAATATAAAATATTTAATTTCATAATTTTCTCTTGGCGTAATAAATTAAAAATATTTATATTATATAATAAGAAACTCTGGATGACTGAGGCAAAGAAGAACACATCCCAGTGTTTTTGAAGGAGAACATAATTTAAAAAAAATCTTATTTTTTTGCTTCCTTTACAGTAAAATACATAAATTGCAGCAGAATCAGCCTGCGAGAGATGTTTGCCTGGTGCCCACTTGTTGTCACTCCCCCACTCTAAGGAAGTGCAACTGTGGGAGCCAAAGAGATGGCACAATTCTGTGCAATAATGAAACACCCACAGCAACATATAGCATTTAGAGAAGGTCAGGAAAGGAATACCATGTCCCCGAAAGCATAGCGAGAGATACACCAGAAGGACCTATCTTAGAATAGCTTATGCTAAACCGTGCTCAGAGTAAGGATGTACCTGATGCCTACAAAGTAGAATGGCAAGGAGAAAGTTATGCTTTCCTGGCATTTCTCAAAGGTCAGGTGTTGCTTTTTGGCTGGAAATAACATGAAAGAAAGGAGTAATGATCAAAGAAACAATAAGCCTGCTTCACCGATGGTCCGTATTACTCATAGAAAAGAACCATATTGACTATGTATCTGGCTAGCTTGTAAATACAAGAACTTGTATCGATTTCACTGTTCATTCTAATCACAAGTACAGATTATATAATTGTTACAGGAAGGCTGTAGTTCCCTTTTAGGGCCAGATTCAGAGCTAGTATAAACTGGAGCCCATGGATGCAATGGACTATCACCATTTACACCAACTGGGGATCTGGCCCTTCTATATTTTTAGGGAACCTCTATATACAGTTGTCAGGGATAGCATCCTTATGGGACAAATGAGATTATGATTAATAATATTTGTATGCCTTATACAGAAAAAAACGCTTTACTAACCTGTTTTGTAGCTGTTGTTCTTCGAGATGTGTTGCACATGTCCATTCCACTCTTGTTACATGCACATCCCAAGCACAGTTGGCAGAAATTTTTCCCTCAGTGGAACCCATCGGGGCAGCTCGAGCTCCCTCTGCTGCCACATGCCACTGCATGCAGGTATAAAGGGTGGAGCTTCTCCAAACTCCGTTCTGTTCTTTCTTGCCGGAAAAACTCTGATACAGAGGATTAGTAGGGCAGGTCACTCAATGGACATGTGCAACACACCTCAAAGAACAACAGTTATGGAACAGGTTAGTAACTGTTTTTCCTTCTTTGACTGATTGCACATGCGCATTCCACTCTTGATGACTCACAATCCATGAAAACTTGTGGTGGGATTAGAGCCTATCTGAACAAGGACTGAAGGAAAGCTCTTCCAAATCTGACATCATCTCTCGCTTGCTGAGTGATGGCATAATGGGGAGCAAACATGCACCGAAGACCCAGTTGCCACCTTACAAATGTCTAGAATAGGACTTTTAGTCAGGAAAGCAGCAGAAGCCGCTGTTGAATGGACTGTTACTCTGCTCGGCAGGATAACACTAGCCAAATTAAAAAGAACAGGAGTACTTGTGGCACCTTAGAGACTAACAAATTTATTTGAGCATAAGCTTTCGTGGGCTACAGCCCACTTCTTCAGATGCATAGAATGGAACATATAGTAAGGAGATATATATATATACATACAGAACATGGAAAGGTGGAAGTAGCCATATCAACTCTAAGAGGCTAATTAATTAAGATGAGCAATTATCAGCAGGAGAAAAAAAAACTTTTGTAGTGATAATCAAGATGGCCCATTTCAGACAGTTGACAAGAGGTGTGAGGATACTTAACATGGGGAAATAGATTCAATGTGTGTAATGACTCAGCCATTCCCAGTCTCTATTCAAGCCTAAGTTAATGGTATCTAGTTTGCATATTAATTCAAGTTCAGCAGTTTCTTGTTGGAGTCTGTTTTTGAAGCTTTTCTGTTGCAAAATTGCTACCTTTAAGTCGGTTACTGAGTGACCAGAGACATTAAAGTGTTCTCCTACTGGTTTTTGAATGTTATGATTCCTGATGTCAGATTTGTGTCCATTTATTCTTTTGCATAGAGACTGTCCGGTTTGGCCAATATACATGGCAGAGGGGCATTACTGGCACATGATGGCATATATCACACTGGTAGATGCGCAGGTGAACAATGACGTGGCTGATGTGATTAGGTCCTCTGATGGTGTCACTTGAACAGATATGTGGACAGAATTGGCATCAGGTTTTGTTGCAAGGATAGGTTCCTCGGTTAGTGTTTTTGTTGTGTGGTGTGTGGTTGCTGGTGAGTATTTGCTTCAGGTTGGGGGGCTCTCTGTAAGTGAGGACTGGTCTGTTTCCCAAGATCTGTGAGAGTGAGGGATCATCTTTCAGGATAGGTTGTAGATCTTTGATGATGCGCTGGAGAGGTTTTAGTTGGGGGCTGAACTTGAATTTTTAGTCTCTAAGGTGCCACAAGTACTCCTGTTCTTTTTGCAGATACAGACTAACACGGCTGCTACTCTAAAACTAGCTAAATTGTAGCAAATGCAATACGCGAATACACAAGGCTATGCAAGATGGCATTCTCTGAGAAGAAACGGAGAGCCCCTTCAATCCTGTCTGTGATCATCACAAAGACCTGGGAAGAAGCTACCTGGACTTGTTCAGATAGAATGCCCAAACTTTCCTGACATCCAGAGTGTGCAGCCTTTCTTCATCTTTATTCAAGTGTGATTTCGGAAAGAACTAAGGTACATAAATCACTTGGTTGATGTGGAAGCTAGATGCCATTGTTGAGGCAAACTTTGGATGAGGATGCAGATAAACTTTGTATTTTAATAAAAGAGTGTAAGGAGGGCCAGACATCAAGGACCCCAACTCACCTACCCTCCTAGTAGAAGTGATGGCCACCAAAAATGCTATCTTCATTGAAAGATGCACTAAACAGCAGGTAGCAAAAGGCTCAAAAGAAGGACCCATAAGCTTTGACAATACCAAGTTTAGATCCAATGGGGGAACAGGATCTTGTACCTCAGGTACAATCTTTCCAAAAATCTTACTGATATTCTATCAGAAAAGATAGATTGATTACCTACCAGAGGGTAGGTCAAGATAGCCACCAGGTGGACCCTGATGGAACTAACAGCCAAACTTTGCAGTTTTAGTACCAAAAATATACTGACAGCTGCACTTGGGATGCGCACGTACAGAGTGGAATGCACTTGTAGAATCACTCGAAGAAGAAACCTAACTTCAGCCAATGCAAAGTAGGGTTTGTCTATATTTAGTGTCTTGGACAGCTTCAGGCACCCTGTTGACACTTAACATATGCAAACATCTCCTTTAGGTGTTCACTGGTATTTGGATCACCAGATCATAGTGCATGAAATGAGCTTATTGCATTTTCTCAGAAGAATGACCATCCATTTCCTACCGTGTTATATAGGCTTGCCTATGTAAGGGAATTCAAGGAATTAAGAATAACTATATAACCATACATGAGCTACCTAGAACTTGGGCCCAGGGCTAGGTAGGAAGGATCATCTAGTGGATAGGGGCACTGGCCTGAGACTGAAGAAACATGGCTTTAATTCCAGACTTAGACACAGACTTCCTATGTGACCTTAGGTAAATCACTTATTTACTCTGTCTCAGTTCCCCATCTGTAAAAGGGGAGATATTGCTTCTTTTCCTTGCAGCTGTGTTGTGAAGAAAATCCATTAATGATTATGAGGCATTCTGGTGATGAAAGCTGTATAAGTATATAGATAAAGAAGTAAGCAGAGCTACGCACTGTCTTACTCTTTCCCTGGAGAGATGGGTGGTTAAGTGGACAACCAGGGATGAGGAATATGAGGAATAGCTGAGAGGGAGGCAGGAAATAGTAATATGCTGGTTTAGGCTAGCAGTAAATTTCTACCTGCTTGAAGGAAGCAAAATGCTGTCCTCAGTAATGATTCTTCTTACAACAATATCTAACTATAAATGTTCTCACCAAGGCTATATCCACCTCTTAATGTACACTGTCAGAGAGCCCCAAGAACAAAGTCCAGTGGAGATGGAGGGAGACACAGAAATAGAAAACGGTTATAGATTCCCCTTTGCTGGGGGATCTAGTAAGGGGCATCACAGCTCACAATGTGGCAGGTATGGGCAGGGTGGGTTGAGAATGTGCTGATTTGGCACATCCTGTCAACCGGTGGGGAGTGGAGAAGGGATGCTACCTCTCCTGTGCCACCTTCCGTGAATTTGGTGCTTGTATTATACCCATTCCCACAGCAGATTGTAGGGCACGATCCACTGAAGAAATAAACTCATTAGATAGTGAACAAGAGTTTTCTGGTATCAGCTTGGTGGCCTGTGAGACATGAACTAGTCATACTGCAGGTCTAAGAGAATAGGTGTTCTCATCAAAAAAAGCCATTATTAACTGTTATCCTGGATAGCAGACATGGTAATTATGTGGCAGAAGAGGCTCCTCTGGAGACCCTTGCTAATATTCTGTTATCAAATGGAAAGGAGGGCTAAAATGACGTCCTGTCTCTGATAAAGTTCAACCCCTTTTCTGGATGCTGGTAAATCATTCCTGACAGAGATGATGCATCCCCATAACTCATACAAATATTTCTGTATAGCAAAACATTTGCTTTTTTATATACGGACCAGATTACACAGAAAGGCAAGTATGTAAAATATTTCCCACAGGCAGATATCCAGACTTCCCTAAAATATGCCTTAGCCCCTTTTCCTTGCCCTCTTCCCTCCCTAGTATCTACCCCAGACATAACCTTTTAAATTACCACCTACTGAACACTGTGGTGGACTGTTCAAATACAGGATTCTGTATATGTTTCACAAATAGAGCCGAACATTTTCAGCCAAGTGCCTTTAAGATGTTTGTCTATTGCTCTGCCTCAATTCTTGCTTTTACTTACAAGAATGTGGTAAGCAAATTACTATTTTCTTCAGTCCCTCATCCAGTGTCTCCACTAGCACATGCAGCCCTAGTTCATGGGATATATCACAGGAGGAGGAGAAGGAGTTTTGTGGAAGTCTTTGGGAAAGGCCAATGAGTAGATCAGCATAAAATATGAATGGCCCTCTCACCAGCTGGAGGTTGTATGTTCTTATAATTAATGAGGTACATTTCATAGGGTAGTGTGTAGATACCACCTTTGCCATATTTATTCTGTAGATTAAAAACCACAATTTCTAGTGCTGATAGCCTGGACTTTTTCTGAACTCTAAACTCATTTTAAAATTATTACAGTAAAAAGCAAACCTAAATTATAAAATGGTGCTGATTCTGCAGAAGACAGCCATAAATTAAATTTTATTTCATTATTTTTGCATTGCATAGCAAGATATTACCTACTAAATGCAAAAACTAGAATTAATGCAATGTTAAGTTTCTGAGGCTAAAGACTCAAAGCTTTGGCAACATATTTTATGGTATGCATTAGTACCACAGAGTAATATGCTGAGGTCTGTTAACAAGTGGAGAGAAATAGAAAATATTTCATCTGTACAATGTACCCAAGTTAATATTGTCCCAGACATCACAGGAAGATAAGACCACAGGAATGTGGTTTAACTAATCCACAATTTTATTAAATAATACATCTGGGGAACTATCTGCCAATATCTCATCCAGTGCAGGCCATCAGCTCCCCATCTCTCTGTACTATCTGGGAGAGGGCTGCCCTCAGGCCCCTACCCATCTTTAACCTGGTCCCAGCACCATTGCTGAGACCCCAATGCCCTCCCTCATATGAGGGTTAAGTGGGTGGGGAAGAGTGAGTTTTCTCCTTGCTATATTAGACATTATGATCCCCAACTCTGTTCCCCACCTTCTGCACGAGATGCCTTCTCCTAATTTGCTTTCTGTTCTGGTTTATCAGGAAACCAGACACCCCTATTGAATGTTTACCTGTACTGGGCACCTGCCAAGTTGTGACAAAATGAATTTTCCAACATCCCATACCCACTAGGTCCCTGCGCTGCTGCGGGGGGAAGGGAAAATTCACACTCCATCCACCCAGATCAATCAGGCAATAAGAGAAAATTCCTTCCGATCCCCCAAAAGGCAACTTGTGTGATGACCACAGAAAGGTCCCAAAATCTGGTTGTATGCTTATCCCAAGTGGCGGATAGGAATGTTTGCTCCTGGTCTCAGATTGGCAGTGGGAAAGGCTTAAAACCCCTCTTCTTGGGTGTGCAGGAACCAATAGGCTTATGCTACATCCTTCTGTGCAGCCAGCTAACCAAAAAGCTCCCCTCCTTCCCTTCTTAAACCCATGAGAAGTCTGAGTAGCCATAAGGAAGGAAAAATACAGGTAGGCAACCCTTAAAGAGGTATTCTGTCCCCTGATGGTTCAGACAAAGCTTCTCCAACACTGAAAAGGCCAGGGAGGGCAGTACTGGGATGTAATGTCATTCAAATAGTGGATCATCCTGTAACTTTAGGGGTTGATTGTGCCCAGTCATAAACTGGTTTGCAAAGGGGAAGGAGAAGGAATAAGTGGACTCCCCCTGTTTCTCTCCCCTCACCCATTTATAGTCCTTATAGTCATTTATAGTCCACTCTCCTAACTATATTGCACACTTAAGTCTAGGTCCGCTGCCAGCACCAGATTCCCTAGGCATGGCAAAGAGGGAAGGGAGTGAGCCACATGGCCTTACAGAGAGGGTTGGGATGTGCTCCTTCCGCATTGCAAGAGACAGGGCACCTCGACATTATCCCCTATAGAGGCACAGTTTAACTTAACATTGCATTAACACTAGATTTTGCATTCAATTTTCTAATATTTTTATGGTTTAATAATATGGTTTAATTTTTATGGTTTATTAAATAATCTGAGCGGTAATAGGCCTGCACATTTTACTAACCTTTTTGTCCTGCTATGATTCCAAAACTAGGCTGAGACAGTCAATATGTACAGCAGTTAGTATCAGTATTCAACTCTGTTTTTTGCTGTTCAACTAAAACATTGATTTGCGTTGACCTGGCTTCTTAACTTTTACATTTTAGTTATTGAATTTTAAGTCATTTTGCATTAAAAATAACCCCGTGACTAAAGCAGAATATGGATTGTGTTATTCTGTTTGTTTGTAAAACATGACTTATAGCCTCATCCTTGTTAACACACATTCATCTGATCTATTATGATCCTTTTGCTGCGTTATATCATTCCTAGTGTAATTTCCTCCAGAAACCATTTAATTGATAGACAAGAAGAGAGAGGCAGAAGAGTGTAAACACATTCTGATGAACTTTCTTTCCAACCATGGAATCCTTGCAATATATATTCTTTGGATGAAAACAGCTAGTCATCTGACTAAAGGGAGTTCATCTAATAATTTTATTCTGCCATGATGAATACACACGAATTTTACTGGAAATGAGCCCTTTTCATATAGCTACATCACATAATAAAACAACAGACTCCAGAAGTTTATAAATAGATTAACACAATATCTCTGTCTAGGTTTTTATATCATGCCCATCAGCATTGTGTATGAATGCCTCCAAAAATGTCAACACATTGAAAATAAGTTGTGATTCAGAGCTATGGAACATCTCAATAACTTCTAGAGAATGGTTCTTTTCCTACTCCAACCTCCTTTTTATCCTTTCAGTTTCTTTATGGGTGAGCAGTTGTCTTATCATCCCTTATCAATTCTTGACTAGCCCTCAACAAAGCAAAATGCCCTTGAAAAGGACTTATTTCCTTATATTCAATCAATAGTTAGCTCAGCGTATTTTCCACTGTACTGGGCCTGAAGGCTTGAGTCTCCACCTGCATATAATGCTATGTGGGGATGTTAGTTTGTGCCAATTATTTTCTCTCTCATGGAGTTTATATCCCTTTTTCTTTCCTCAATATAAAAGTTCTTAACAGATTACAAGGTAGTCCAAAGCAAGAGTTTACAGAATAATACCAGTACAAACCCAGCTTTCAACATGGAGATAAGCTGTCACTTCTTTAGTTCAAAATGCACATGATGTGCCGATGCAAATATCAGAACGGCCTGTAGCATAAGCCACAATAAGAAGCAATATATGTTCACTATACCTGAACACAGAGATAAGCTGGAAAAAGACAAAAAAATATATTTTTTAAATCAGAGAGGTCACCGAATCAGTTATGCTGAAAGAGAAGAAGAGAAAGACTTGCTAATACATACACATGTACACAATTTTTTATGATAAATTGTGGTGAAGTACAACAGATTCTTAATTTAAAAGAGAAAACTCAGAGCAGCAATGCTTCTACAGAAACCACTTAATCATGGTCTGCAATCAATAAATGAAATTTATAACATTAGAAAAGGACTATCTTTTTCTGCAAATGAACAATATGCCATGACACGTGAACAATTTTTCAATCCACCATGTGAAATAATGGTTATTTGCCAGCAGGATAATTCCTAATTTATTTTTCTAATAACCCAGTCACTGAGTAGCTATAATACTTATTGATTGTGATTCTTCCAGATCAATAGCACATTGTCAGAGCAACCTTTCAGTTGTTCCATCAAAAAAAGAAATCTGATAAAGTAGTACTGCTTGTGTGGCATAAGCAGCAAGCTCTTCTTAATAAGTGGTCATTATGTAACATTACCAACAAAGTGAACACTCCCTGTGCTATTAATCTATACTTTCTAGAGTAATTTCTGGACCAAGTATGGGAAGGCTTATTTATAGAGTCAAAAAGGCTTTCACTAACAAGAACCTGTCACAGGGTGATCACTGTATATCCACACACACCGCAAAGACACCAAGAGGAGTTGTGACTATCTTTCTCCTTTCTCTTTGTTCTGTATATCAGGATGCCTAAAAGTGATTGTGCAATAGTGGCATAGTTTGCACATCTTAATTCTGGGGCTGCAATGAGCAGGATCAGATTCCTGGCTAAGTTGGAGCAGCGCCAGTATTGCCAATCTCAAGCATGCAAAAATCATGAGTCAGGTGTTCAGAAATCCTGAGATTTTAAAAAATAATAAAACGTTTACATTATGTTTCATTGGCTTCCAGTTTCTGAGCCTTTAGGGCACAGTCATTGCATGTTTTCAAGCTTTTCTAGGCAACCAGAAATTTGCTTTTTTTAAAAATGAAAACTGAGATTTTCAAATATTCACATGACTCCAGAAGCTTCTCCTGCTGTGTCTTGATTCCAGCAGCTAGTGTTTTAACAAGACATCAAATATCATGAGACCTGTGATAAAATTGAGGGAGTTGGCAACACTGACACACCTGATGCTAACAGCTCCAAGAGGCTGAAACTGTTGTTAGGGAAAGGCACAGAATAGGTTTTTCAGTGGGAGCTGGGCACCTAAGTCCCTTAAGTTTCTTTGAAAATCCCAGCCCTTAGAGCCTGAATTAAAGCAAGTCTCTCCATTCCACTTCAGTGGGTTTTGGATCAGACCTTTAAATTCTGAAAACTTCTTTAGAATTGTTAGAATGAAAAGTAATAAAACAGGACAAAATATTTAGGGTAAGTCTACACTTATGACGTTGTGTAGAGTACAGATACGGCACACCCAGATAGCACTGGTATAAATAGCAGGATGCATGACGAGGCATGGCTTAGGCAAGTAGAGTAGAGTGCCCTACATGCTTGAACCCTTAGGGTATATAATACCCTACAGTGCTCTCTACATATCCAAGCAGTGTCTCCCATGTGTACACTGGTACTTTTATCAGTGTAGTGTCCTGCTTCTGGAACCTTTCCCTGCTGCAGTGAAAGACTCCAGCAGTGGGGAAAGGCTCTGGCAGAAGGGAGTCAGTGGGGAAAGGGTCTGGCAGTTCCCCTTTGTAGGAGCCTTTCCCCACCACTTCCCTCCACCGGAGCCTTTCACTGTGGCATGGAGCTACACGTGTACCCTACATGCCAGCGCCAGTGTAGACCAGGTACAGTGAAGTGTAAATCAATCCACCCAGATTAGCATTTTGAACTTTTCAAATCTTTTTCCATAGGTTACACGGCAAACAAGTAGAAAAAGACTACACACTCTTTGTCAATGAATTAATGGCAAGAGTGTTCTTTAATCAGTAATAATGATTCTGAGTTACAGAGCAGTGTCTATTTATGACTCTAAGGAATCCTAAACTGACCGGAAAACACTCCTTATAAGTGGGTCAATAATAAACAGAGTGTTTCTGTTTAAAATTCATAATTTTTGTTTGTTTTAAGGCCTTGGATTATTGCGTGCTTTATGCACGCTTTGCTTTCTGTTTGTGAAAGACAGGAAATAAAGCAAAACCACAGGTGTTCTGTCACCTAGGTAAGTGTCATTGCAAAGTAATAAAAGAACTGCAGTCCCCATCAGAAAACAAACACCAAAGTTTTACTCTGTTTAGTGAGTCATTTTACAGCCTTTTCACATTTTGCCCTTTATGTAAGTCTCTCTGTATTGAAGGTAGCTCACTTTACAGATATTTACAGCCTTATTGCCAACTCAAGTGAACATTGCCACCAGCAACATTTGTTTTTACACAAATACAAATTCCTTGCTATCCAAGGGTAACCTTTTAGACAGACAGAAGTAGCCACACAACCTATTTATAAGAATAGTAACATACTACATTGATATGTATGTGATTGCATATGTAAGGGCTGGTCTACACTGGGGGGGGGATCGATCTAAGGGCTTATCTATACTTACGCGCCGGTTCGGTGGCAGGCAATCGAACTTCTGGGTTCGATTTATCGCGTCTTGTCTGGACGCGATAAATCGAACCCAGAAGTGCTCACCGTCGACTCTGGTAATCCTGCTCGGCGCGAGGAGTACGCGGAGTCGACGGGGGAGCCTGCCTGCCGCGTCTGGACAGCGGTAAGTTCGAACTAAGGTACGTCGACTTCAGCTACGTTATTCACGTAGCTGAAGTTGCGTACCTTAGTTCGAATTGGGGGGTTAGTGTAGACCAGGCCTAAGACAGGGGTCGGCAACCTTTCAGAAGTGGTGCCAAGTCTTCATTTATTCACTTTAATTTAAGGTTTCGCGTGCCAGTAATACATTAACATTTTTAGAAGGTCTCTTTCTATAGGTCTATAATATATAACTAAACTATTGTTGTATGTAAAGTAAATAAGGTTTTTAAAATGTTTAAGAAGCTTCATTTAAAATTAAATTAAAATGCAGAGCCCCCCAGACTAGTGGCCAGGACCCGGGCAGTGTGAGTGCCACTGAAAATCAGCTCACGTGCCGCCTTTGGCACACGTGCCATAGGTTGCCTACCCCGATCTAAGATATGCAACTTCAGCTACGCGAATAGCGTAGCTGAAGTCGAAGTATCTAAGATCGAATTACCTGGGGCTCCACACGGCGCGGGATCGACGGCCGCAGCTCCCCCGTCGACTGCGCTACCGTCGCTCGCTCCAGTGGAGTTCCGGAGTCGATGGGGAGCGCGTTCGGGGATCAATATATCGCGTCTTAAAGAGGCGCAATATATCGATCCCCGATAGATTGATTACTACCCGCCTATCCGGGGGGTAGTGAAGACGTACCCTAAGTATAAACAAACACATCTTAGTTGCAACAGAATTAAGAGTTTTAAAAATTATATTTTACATTTTCAAGGCTGCAACAACCTGTGCTTAAACTATTGTGTGCTGCTAATTGCCAGTGTGAAATAAATATGATAACCTACAAACAAATTTAGGGCAAGGAGTGTTCTTTCAGTCTCTTCTTGTGGAAAGAATAGTACATTTTATACTAATATACAAATCTACAAGAATATTTAGAGAAGACAACACAGTTTGGTACTGAAAACAAATCATATTACATAGTCTAATTACATTATAAATCCACATTATTCTTTTTAGAGATGGCTGATGTTATGGAAGTGTTTGTTCAATATATCATGATGCCATAAATTAGTTCCAAATAAGTTGTGGGGTTTTGTTTGATTGTTTTGTTTTCTGTTTTTATCCAATTGAAAACCTGTTTTAAAACTAGATTTAGGAAAGGAAGATAAATATTTGAACCACCCTGTCCCTCCTATCTCTTGGAATTTAAAAATGTGAAAACTGATAAAGTGACATTAATTACCATTGTTTTCTGTGCAAAGGAAATGCTGTTTTTGTATTGCTCTCACTGAAATTTTTCTTCAAGATAAAAAATAAAAAAAGTCTGATCAACAACGCAAAAATTTCACATTTAGATGGATATGATAATAAAGTACATTCTATCAATTTTACAGTTGGGATGGTACAACTTTTATGAAAACTCACTTCTGAGCACAAATTGTTTAGGTACCTCCTCAGCCAGTTTTGATGTATGAACACAGCTTGTGTGCAGAGCTATGTTTGCATGTGTAATTGAAAGACTGGGGGAAATGCTCACTCCTCCTGCCAAGGTACAGAACAGACGGCACACTGGAGAAGGAGAGAAAAGCAACTACAGCAGGAGTCAATCAAACCAGAGTGTGGGGGAGACAGCATCTGGCATAGACTAGGGAAGCATGGGAGAGGGGCAGCATCCCAGAGAGGATGAAGGGGTTAATACAGCATTGGAAGAGTAAGGAGGGATGTGTATCCTGTGTAGGGCTTGGAGCTGGTCCTCAGAACCATGTATTATATCGAACAAACAGGTAACTGTGAATTATGAAGCTATCATTCTAACTTGGGCTTGTGGTGACTACAGAATCACGCCTGCTTTGCTCTTATGGTTTATGATCTAACCAGAGCCCCTTATGGAAATATTGCCCCATAAGTCAGTTACCTGCTGTGTATTTTATACTGTTTGTATGTAGCCAAAAACATTTGTTCACATCACATGCAATTCATATCAAGTCACATTTGAATTCAAGGGCCTCCTGAGGTGAAAAGCTTAAGCAATAATCCACAGTACTGCCAAGCCTACCAAAATATTTTATTTATTTATTTTAAGGGTCTAGGTTATTCATGTGGGAAGCAATGCAAATACATTTTCAAAAGACTTGCAGCCACACAACTCCCATTAAAATCAGTGGGAGATGTCTGGCTAAATTCCATGCAACACTTTGGAATTTGAGGGGGAAGTCTCTAGCCATTAACTGTGATGTAATTTAGTTTGAAAGCTTAATGAGAGAGGGAAAATAACATTCGGGGGCAAGGCATTTACATAGCCCACTTCTACTGCAGGTGTCTAATTGGTAGTGATACAGGTTTCATTAGAATACGCAGCAGGTTGTGGAGCTATCTAAAATGCCACAGAAGATAAATGCATTTCGTTATCACCAAATGTAACGGCTTGAACTGGGAATCTACAGTTGTAATGTACTGTATAGTACCCACCTCATATCCTTAATTTCATACTGTTCTGTGGAAAAAGTGAATATAAAAAGAATTATTAACATCATATCCTTTAGAAGGAAACTAGTTTAAAAGGGAAAAATATGGAAATCTAAAATAAGGGCGGGGGATGAAAGCAGTCCATTGCCTTTATTTAACAGTTCTCTAGGTAACATTAAGATAGTGAGGGAGGTGGGTGGCATGAAGAAAACATGCACTCTGAAGTTTATGTGGCCTCCTTACTTTCAAACACAGTGTGAGAGTGTAAAGAGGGTTTATACCAAAATCTTCATGTGAGAAGTGAATTCCAAACTACTCTGTCCTTTTACCCACATGAATGTATGTGGGAATTTTCCCAGATACCTAGGATTCCGGTCTGAGAGACAATCATCCATAGTTGGCACCAGTTAAGACCTAACGGCCTGAAACCATAAGGGAGGGGAAAAAACCCATAAGATGGAGTTGTGGTTGTAAGTACAGACTCATGCAGTTACAGTTATAAATATGTACTCATAAACAAAGCGAAATAAAACAGTAGAATATCATAGTTCAGAGTTAAGGCTACAATTTAAGACACAAATTGAAACATAACAAAGTATGTCCCCAAACAGCGCATAACCCTGCCCTCAGATTTCTACCAGCTTGTGCATCCGCAAAGAAAGTAGGTATCTATCTATGGCAAGAATTACAATATCTCATGTTGTTTCACATTGCATCCTGGATAACTTGGCTGTTATCCTTAAGATCCCTACAGACACAGGGAGTCTAGGCAGAGTGGATAGGAATGTCTGTATACTTTCTAATGACTGCCATGAGGTGACAATGCTGGATGGAAGTGCTGCAAGCCCCACAACTGCCCTCTGTCTCAGGAGAGTGGGAGAGAGGAAGGAGGGAAATGAAGAGGAGACTGAGAGAGAGAGATAGAACCGGGAAAACCAGGTTGGACTCCCTCCTGCAAGGGCTGCCATGTAGTAGATCAGCTGCATTGACTTCTTGTCTCCAACTAGGTCAAACTGCCTGTGAGACCTACCTCAGCAGCCTGCAGGGGTCTTTCCCTTAATGCTGTGTCACCATGCATGGGCAGAATTCAGTGACTAGCAACTGTATCCTATAGCTGAGGTAGTGCGCCCTGGAAACAGACTTTAAATAGTGCCAGTCCTAAACCAAGGGGATTGCACTGAAGCATCATAGCAGCTTATCTTCTAGTCAGTGGTCACTGCTATCTCAAAAGACACTAACTTTGTTCACTAAGATAAAAGGAAAAGAAAAACAAAGGACAAGAAAAACGTAGCTACTGCAGCTGGTACAGGTTCTTTCTACCTGGAGACAAGAACAGGAGCCAGGCAGCCAATCATTAAAAAGATAAAAGATAAAATACTGTGCACTTACATAGCAAATTCTATCTGATTATCTTGATATGTTTTACAAACATCAATTAATTTAGTCTCAGAAGAACCCTGTGAGGGTGATAAGGATTATTATTCCCCTTCTACAGGTGAGTAAACTGAAGCAAAGAAATTAAGTTTCACAGGAAGTTTGTGGCAGACTGAGCCACGGATAGAACTAAGAATCCAGACTCTCAGTCTTGTCCTTTAACCACAAGACCTTCCTTCCTCCTCACAAAGCCAAGATGTTAGCGTAGAGGGTGAACTGAGGGCTGGAAGCTGGATTCCTGTACATCATCAATGGATGTACTTCTAACTGCAGAATCTTTATGTTAACACGTACAGATGTGTACACTTGAATTACACCTTGAAAGTTATCAGAGGCGTAGCCGTGTTAGTCTGGATCTGTAAAAGGCGACAGAGTCCTGTGGCACCTTACAGACTAATAGACATGAGTCTGACGAAGTGGATATTCACCCACGAAAGCTTATGCTCCAATACATCTGTTAGTCTATAAGGTGCCACAGGACTCTTTGTCACCTTGAAAGTTGTTAGCAATGGGCATAGGCAGCAGGTGGCTAGAGTGGACTCAGCCCCCCACCCCAAATCTATCTCTGTCTGTCGGTGCCAGGACCAGGGAAGGGGTGGGGCTGGACATCACTTGGGGAGGGCCCTGCTTGGATGTTGGTGCTGCCAGACAGAGATATATTGGGAAGTGGGAAGGGTGGGAGGCTGAGCACACTCTAGCCCTAGCTGGTGATGGGGAGGACAAAGAGAAAACTGAGGTGATTGTGGGGGATGGCGGAGAGTTCCAGGGGAAGAGGGGATCCTGAGGTGATTGTGAAGGTTGGGGGAGGAGAGTCCTGGGGGGGGGCATCCTGAAGCCCCATGTCCAGTGGCACCAGGGCCAGGAAGGGAGGAATGATGGGGCAGGGTGTCGCTGGGGAGGGCCCTGCCTGCGCACAGATGCATGCATCAAATGATGCTGTGGCAAGCTCTGAATTTGTGAGTGGTGAGAGGCAATAGGCTGGAGTGGGGAAGCTGACCAAACCCTCTGGGATAAGAGATGATGCACCGGGGAGAGTGTAGGGTGGGCGCAGCCCCACAAAGAATATTTTCACCGGGCAATTTTCTAGTGAAGGGGCTTGCTAAAATCATCCCCCTTTCCCACAGATGGTTAAGTAGTAAGAATAGAGGTAAGTATCCTATTATTCAAAATGGATCAATTCCCACCCCCACTCCCCCGCCGATTAACAGGAAGAAACTTATAAAAGCTTGTCACTGGTTCAAAACTCCTTTGAGCTCTCTGTGTATTTTATGGGACTTCTGGAAGACATCTTCATTTGTCAGGAAGTGATTTTTCCATATCACATAACACTTTACTTACATTTCCAATAAGCTAGTATATTGTATTCTTTGCAGGAAATGGGCAGTCATTTATGATGAAAAGATGGGCAAGTACCTCAATAACCACTTGAGAGAACACTAGAGCACTGAGATGGAGAAACTTACAGCATAGGTGCTGGAATATGTGCTGCTGCAGCCCCTGGTTTAAAGTAGTAATAACAACTCAAATACATGGTTTCCGCCTTCAGCACCCCCACTATAAAAATTGTTCCAGCACCACTGACTAACAGACCTATTGTGTCCAAACTCATTTCCAATAAGAATGATTGTTCTGATCTCTTTCGGGTTTACTAGCTGCCAAACAGAGAAAAACCACCAAAATCAATGTATCATCCACTCTTTGGGTTCCCTGTTCCCACCAGTCCCAAGAATAAATGAGAGATTTTTAGCCTACTGCTAACATTTCTTTTTTGCTTCTCATACTTCATATTAACCAGTTGGGGAGTGGTGCCACAGATCCTGCATGAAATCATCATTCTTTGGAACGTTATTATTTTCAATCTAGGCACAACTAGTGTTTGATGTAGACTGCATATGTATTCTGCATCCCATATCTTGCATATTAATCAGCAGGGAACCAAATAAAGTTCTTGTAATATTTCAGGAACTATGTATATTGTCTTTTCTATTTATTCTCCCTATATCTTAGGGTATGAACTTTCTATACAGTTTGACTGATTTAGTGTCTATTCTACTTTCACTTCTGCTTTAATGACCTTCTCCATCTGCCCCCTTGCATTTTTCACTCATCTTTAACAGAAACTTCTTTAAAACAAAAATCACATTTGTTATTTGAAATTTTTGTATACTACCCTGCTTCACCTCCCATTTTAATTTTTTTTGCCTTAGCACAAGTTTTGCACCTTATTAAATTATCCCATTATTCACACACCCTATTTTCATTATCTAGTAATGGTTTTCTAAAGCATTTTATAAATAGTAAATTAGATAGAAATGCTGCAGTGACAATGCAGACCTACAGGGCAGGCATATTACATGTGATGATAACTCTCATGCAGTCTTAAGTTCTAGTTTCAAAGAGAGAAGTCTGGCCAGATAACTTAGGTGACCTTTTCTAAAGAAGAGGCATATTTTTTTAAAATTTCTACCTGGGCAGCTACCAGAGTTGGACAGAAGAAACCAAGTTTTAAAATCTAATTGAACGATGGCATCTCTAAGAATGCATTGCTATACTCTAGTATCAGCAGTTGGTATGAGTTCAAGTTCTGCTATGGTACCTCAAACTGTTTTGAACTCACGTGCATCAACACTGAGCCATCAAGTTGACTATTTTATGTAGCTGGAGCTATGACTTGAGCTGAGTGAAAATTTTCAGCCTACACCTTTTTTGGTGAAAAAATGCAGATTTGGCAAAATGAAAACATTTTGCAAATTCATGTTGGTTTTCTTGAAATACCGTTGTCAATAAATAAATAAATAAAATAAAATAAAAAGCACAAAAACATGCACTACCAGAAAAGATAAAACATTGCAATTGGATATTTAGAAACAAAATATTTTGATGTTTTGGCTTGAACATACTTTCTTTTGTTTCAAAATTTTATTTTGTTTTTTAATTCAGGAATTTTACAAAAAAGCTTTGATCGAAAACATTTTTTTTTACTTTTTGATTTTCCAAAACTTTCAAATTTTTTGTTTCATAAAGTGAAGCTGGCTTCCCCCCCCTTCTACCCCCATTATTGCCAGGAAAACAAACAATCCATTATTTGCACAGCTATAGTCATTTCTACCCCCACTATTCAAATACTCCTTTTAATGAACTGTCAGCATGTTGCCTAGTCTTACTGACTCTCTGTCTATTGATTCCTGATTATTTAAAAATATTTAATGCGTCCAAGCAGTACAACTCATAATTTTTTAAAAATCCAAACATTTATTCTGTCTTTATAAACTATGGGATAGTTTATTCAATAAATTTAGCCCTTTTGCAAATTATTCATAAACAGGCTGTGATTTTCATGAATTTGTATGCTATTTGCAAGCATTTGCGTGATTGGTTTATTTATAAACTGGTCAATATCAGTATTTGCAATTTATTATTCATATTGTATGATTAGTCACCTAAATCACTTGGTATTGTTTCTGTTCCCAGACTGGATGACCTAAGCCTTATAAAAAGGAAGAGTGCCTTTTCTGTTCGTGAATTATCCATGAATATTCACAATTATTTGATGAATCTATTGTGGGAATGATGAAAAAAGTCTTTTAAAATGACCATGAGCTCCCTTCCACTGCAAGCACTATAGTAAACATTTATTCTTTCTAGTATTTATGATAATTTTGCTTTGCATGAACATTCTTGTGAATAAAATTTCGCTCACTCTAACATTTGTGAATAAAAGGGGTTGTGAGTGCCAATGAAGTGTATCAGCAGATAAAGTCACAGGAATAGCTGCAAATACTTTTTTTTCCTGTATTCACTCAGCTCTAAATTAAACTGTGTGTATACAGTAAATATTACACAAAACCACACACTCACAGAGACATGCCTGCCCTTATCCCACCACACATATGTGAAGAGACACATCCAAGTTGTAGGGTGACTTTTCCCTAGTGTACTTGTATTAAATTACAACAGACAAATTGTTTCAAGGTATTAAGTAGGACTGCATTGGAAAAAAGGTTGTTTACAATTCACTTAAATTGTATGTTTTATGAGACACAAAGAGCAGCAATGCTAAGAGGGAAAGATATAAAATACAACAGAAATATTTTAATCGTCATGCATGCAGCTGAAGAGACAGAGGACACAAATATCCATGCTCTTTAAAATGTCAAGTTGAACACCTTGCTGTGAACCAGATTGCTTACTGTATGGGCCTTTCAACTCTAAAAAAATATCAAATGCAAAAAGGACAGCATGACTAATTATTCTAAGTTTATAAAGATAGCATGAAAATGGTACCATTTCCTTATAATTAAATCATTTACTAACATTTATGATGAAATGCACTTTTGAAGTTTTATACTTGAGTCTCTTTTATCAATTAAATGCAAGTCAAAATGTCATATACCAGAGACCACTGCTGTGCTAAAGGGCTCAGTTAAAGATTCAAAATCAGATTTCTTTATGCTCAGTGTAAAAAAAATGATATCAAACAAGTCCTATTAATTTGTTTGCTATGTTATCTTGTTTTTCCTTTTCTCCCCCAACTTCTAAATTCCTGGAAAATCTGATAAAGAGAGTACTTTTTTGCCCCAAATTCTGGTCTCGGTAGCAGATTTGTTCTTCCCATTAAAATCAAAGGGAGTGTTGTTCATGCAACTGAGGACAGAAGTTAGCCCATTGTGGGCCAAATCTAATTTGCCTTACTGATTTGTCCCATTTTTTTTTATTGCTTCTGTTCTCGATTGCTATCTAAAGGAACAATTCTGCCTCTGTTACTCATGTTCAGTAATGTCTAACTGCACAAGTAGTACCACTGAAATTAATGGGAACAATCTGGATATGGCTCAAGAACCACAGATGCAAAACACATTTGAACTGTGTGGCTTCCATCTCTAATTTTAGAGCTGTTTTGGTGGCTATGAAAGCCCATATAAGTCTGTCCTCTCGTTTGTTCTAAGGTTAGATAAAAGTAATCAGTTTAATATAATGACCTTGCTTCTGAGTCCTAGGTTACTTATTATGATTGGGTTTGCATATGTAAATGTAATTATTTCTTGTTTGAGTGGCAGATGGTCACAAACCAGACCTGACAGTGCACAATGAACTCTGATTCAGGGGTTTAGGTGGGACTGAGGGAACATTCATATTTCCATAAATATCATTAAAGCCACCGAAAAACACCGCTATTGGTCCAGATAATCAAGGCTTCTTTCGTGGAAGAAAATTCTTTCATTTATTACTTTGTTCAGTAGCCTATAAAGAACAAGAGGGAGCCTGCAAAGTGCTGAGTGCCTCTATTGAGGTCAGGGGGAATGGAGGGTGTACAGCACTTCAAATAAATAAAAAATAAAATAAAATAAAATAAAAGCAGCCTAGGTTCACATATTGGACCTTCATAGATTTTAAAGCCAGAAGGGATTATTATGATTATTTAGCCCAGGGGTGGGCAAACCTTTTGGCCTGAGGGCCACATTGAGGTTCCAAAACTGTATGGAGGGCTGGGTAGACAAGGCTGTGACTCCCCAAACAGCCTGGTCCCCGCCCCTTATCCGCCCCCTCCCACTTCCCGCCAACACCCCCTGGTCCTTGTCCCCTGACCGCCCCCTCCCAGGACCCCCCACCCCTAACCGCACCCCCTGGGACCCCACCTCCTATCCAACCCCCCCACTCCCGTCCCCTGACTGCCCCAACCCCTATCCACACCCCCGCCCCTGACAGGCTCCCTGGGACTCCCACACCTATCCAACCACTACCGGTTCCCTGACTGCCCCCAGGGACGCCCTGCCCCTTATCCAACACCCCTGCTCCCAGCCAGCCACACCGCAGCCATGCTGCTGCGCAGTCTAGAGCACCAGGGCATGCCAGAGGCTCTCGCAGCCGCGCTGCCCGGCAGATTCTCGCACCCCCGCCGCCCAGAGCACACACAGTGAGCTCAGGCTGCGGGGGAGAGGGGACAGCAGGGGAGGGGCCGGGGGCTAGCCTCCCCAGCCGGGAGCTCAAGGGCCGGGCAGGACAGTCCCGCAGGCTGGATGTGGCCCGTGGGCCGTAGTTTGCCCACCTCATTCTAGCCTGACCTCCTACATAACACAGGGCAGAGAATTACTGCATCAAGCCCATTACTTCTATCTGAACTACAGCATCTCTCTCTTAGAAAGATATCCAGTCTTAATTTAAAGACTGCAAGTGATGCAGAATCCACTCCATTCCTAGATAAGTTGGTTAATTACCTTCTCTGTTATAAATATGCCCCTTCAATTGTCTAGCTTCAGCTTCTGACTACTGGATCTCAGTATGCCTTTTACTATTAGATAAAAGAACCATATACCATCAGCAATCTCTTTTAACTGCGGGTACTCATAGTAGACCATGAACAGGTCATCTCTTAACCTTCTCCTGGATAAACTAGGTTGAGCTTCTTATGTTTCCCACTATACAGCTAGTTCACCAGATCTTGGATCATTGTTGTAGATCTGTTCTGAACCCTTTCAGTTATTCAACATACTTTTTAAAGTGTGGACAACGGAACTAGACATAATATTCCAGTGGTGGTCTCAGTAATTCCATGTACCTAAGTAATGCCACCTCCCTACTCCTACTTGATATTCCTCTATTTATACATCGAAGGATCCTGGTTGCCCGCTTAGCTACAGTATCCCACTGGAAGTTCATATCCCATTGGTTATCTAACATGATCCCAAGGTCTTTTCCACTATCACTGCATCCCAGGACACTAAGTATGACCTACATTCATTGTTCCTTGGTTATGAGCTTTCATTCGGCTATGTTCAAACACCTGTTGTTCAATAAGTCCACTTTACCAAGCAATCCAGGTTGATGTGTAGAGCTGACCTGTCTCCATCATTATTTAAAAGTGCATCAATTTTTCTATCATCTGCAAGTTTTAGCAGCAATGCTTTTATATTTTCTTTGAGATCACTGATAAAGATACTCAAGAGCATTTGAAGAGCATTTGGCCAAAAACAGATCCCTGAAGTACTCCACTAGAAATGATCACAAACTATTATTTACATACTTTTTAAAATACTTTAGGAGAAAGACAAAGGAAACTGTAGATCCTCTGCGTAGTGGAGAAGGAGAGCTAATAACTGATGACATCAAGAAGGCTGAGGTATTTAATGGCTATTTTGCTTTGGTCTTCACTAAAAAGGTTAATGGTGTCCAGATATGCAACACAATTAATATAACAGCAAAGGGGAAGGAACACAAGCGAAAGAACAGGGTGAAAACTATTTAGATAAGTTAGATGGATTCAAGTCAGCAAGGCCTGATGACATTCATCCTAGGGTACTTAAGGAAGTGGGTGAAGCAATCTTAGAACCTTTAGCAATTATCTTTGACAATTAATGGAAGATGGGTGAGGTCTCTAATGATTGGTGAAGGGCAAACATAGTACCCACCCTTAAAAAGGGGAACAAAGGGGACCCAGGGAATTATAAACAGTCAGCCTAACTCTGATACCTGGAAAGATACTGGGACACATTATTAAGCAATTTGTAAGCATCTAAAACAGGGGTCGGCAACCTTTCAGAAGTGGTGTGCCAAGTCTTCATTTATTCACTGTAATTTAAGGTTTCACTTGCCAGTAATAAATTTTACATTTACAGGAGCTGGCGGACAGAACCCCAGACTGGCAGCGGGCTGAGCGGGGCCAGTGGCCGGGACCCCGGCTGGCAGGGGCCAGCGGCCGGTACCCCAGACCAGCAGTGGGGGCCGGAGACGGAAACTTAGACTGGCAGCAGGCTGAGCCGCTCAGCCCCCTGCTGGTCTGAAATTCCGTCCGCCGGCCCCTGCCAGCCGGGGTCCCCACCGCCAGCCCCGGTCAGCCTACTGCCGACCCGGGGTTCCATCCATCTAGGCTGGCAGTGGGCTGAGCGGGGCCAGCGGCCGGGACCCCAGGCCAGCAGCAGAGTGCCACTGAAAATCAGCTTGCGTGCCATAGGTTGTCTACCCCGATCTAAAAGATAATAGGGTTGGTTATAAGTGTTACATCTGAATCCAACAGAGAAGGAGATATACCCAGACAGAGGGAGCTAATGGAAACAGAGCAGTCTCTTGTGGAGACTTTATTGTTCTGACTGAAAAACTGAAACCAAAATGAGGCTCTTTCTCTAAGTGAGCAGAGTCCAAATATTTAAAGATATAGGACTTGACAAAAAGGAATATCCAGCATGGATTTGTCAAGAACAAATCCTGGCAAAGCAACCTAACTTACTCTTTTGACAGGATTATTGGCCTAATGGATGTGGTAAAGCAGTGGATGTGATTATCTTGATTTTAGCAAGGCTTTTGACATAGTCCCACATGACATTCTCATAAGCAAACTAGGGAAATGTGGCCTGGATGAAATTATTATAAAGTGGATGCACAACTGACTGAAGGACCATACTCAAACCGTAGTTATCAATGGTTCTCTGTCAAACTGGGAGGGCATATCTAGTGGGATCCCGCAGGAGTCAGTCCTGCATTGGGTACTAGTCAATATTTTCTTTAAGAACTTGAATAATGGAGTGGAGAGTATGCTTATCAAATTTACAGATGACACCAAGCTGGCAGGGGTTGCAATCACTTTGGAGGATAGAATTAGAATTCAAAATGACCTTGACAAACTGGAGAACTGATCTGAATTCAACAAGATGAAATTCAATAAAGACAAGTGAAAAGTATTTCACTTAGGAAGGAAAAATCAAATGCATAACTACAAAATGGGGAATAACTGGCTATGTGGTAGTAGTGCTTAAAAGAATCTGGGGATTATAGTGGATCACAAATTGAATACGAGTCAATAATGTGATGCAGTTGTGAAAAAGGGTAATATAATTCTGGGGTGTATTAACAGGAGTGTCATATATAAGACATGGAAGGTATTTGTTCCCCTGTTCTTGGCACTGGTGAGGTCTCAGCTGGAGTGCTATGTCTAGTTCTGGGCACCACACTTTAGGAAAAATGTGGCTAAATTGGAGAGAGTTCAGAGGAAAGCAACAAAAACGATAAAAGGTTTAGAAAACCTGACCTATTAGGAAAGATTAAGAAAACTGGGCATGTTTAGTTTTGAGAGAAGAAGACTGAGGGGAGATCTGATAACAGTCTTCAAATATGTTAAGGGCTGTTATAAAGAGGAAGAAGTTCAATTGTTCTCCATGTCCACTGAAGGTAGGAAAAGAAGTAGTGAGCTTAAGGAGCAGCAAGGAAGATTTAGGTTAGATATTAGGAAAAGCTTTCTAACTATAAGGGTAGTTGAGCTCTGGAATAATTTTCCAGGATGGTTGTGGAAACCCCATCATAGAGGTTATTAAGAACAGGTTAAACAAACACCTGTCAGGGATGGTCTAGGCTTACTAGGTCCTGCCTCAGCACAGGGGTTAGACTTGATATCCTCTCAAAGTTCCTTGCAGCCCTACTTTTCTGTGATTCTATTATTCACAATTATAAAAAATAGGCATGCCATTTATTTATTAAAATTAGAGAAGGGCAGATGCAGTCATGTTTGGCTTGGGAGTTGGATCCAGATGCCAAAGTCAAAATTTCCCCGAATTGGTCTATATCAAATTATGCATCTGCCACCCAAACCCAAATGGCAGGAAATGCTCAGAAATAACCGTCCACCACTCTTCTACTCCTCCTACACATTACAATATGGGTCTTCTGAGAGCATGTGCAGAAGAAGTAGGCTTCTCCCCACCCCCAACTAGGAACAGTGTGGAACAACATAGTCTAGTCCCCATTGCTAGCACTACCCATTGCAGCTACATATACGTAGAAAAACTTGCAGAGTTGCTAGGGAACCACAGAGGTGCTTTTGGGATTTGTAGTCTCAGCAGGTAGCACTAGCAAGATGGAGCAGAGTTACTATACTGTGTGTGGGAGGGAGGTGTTAAGGCCATTTCTCTACTCCACTCCCAGAAGACTGCTGCTGGACTGGATTGGAATGGAATGCTGGCCTGACCTAGACCTCTATGGGAAGAACAACTGTATTGCCAACCCGTCACATTCAAGGGCAGGCCTCAGAAAATCACGAGATTGGCTTTAAAATCATGAGATTTAAAACATTTGGGGTCTGATTTGCCTTCTGGTATTTGAACCTTTAAGAGTTATGATTAGCATTTTCCAGCTGCTCTCTGCAACTGAGAGGGTTGGAAACTTTCTTTCTTTTAAATGAAACTGGGATTCAAACATAATTACATGCCTCCCGGAGATGGGACTTTAAGAAAAAAATCAAATATTGTGAGACTTGTGATAAAGTAGCAAGAGTTGGCAACACTGAAACATGTGTTTCATTTGCATGTACAGTATACTCCTGGTTATCTGCATCGCATGGGGGACATGGATTTTATTTGGCTAATCAGGAGTTCAGATAAATCGAGAGGGCAGGAGCCATTCAGCAGCAGGGTAGCTTTCTTCACAGCTGGGAGCTCCTCCTCCTCTCAATCCTGGCCGAGGGAGACCCCGGCCACAACTCTGCTCTGCCCTGCCAGGACTGCAGCGTTCCCTCTACCTTGCATGAGACACAAAGGGGACAAGGAAGGGATTTGGATAATGCGGAGGTTCGGATAACAGGGTTTTGGATAAACAGGAGTATACTATATATTACACCATACAATCCTACATATATATCAAAGGGTCACTTTCATATTAATTCATAGATGAGTCAATATATGAACTAAGTCCAATGTGTAAATCAGACATAACTTATACAGAGCTCATGTGTGGGTTACATATACTCATTTTTCATATGGGCAGAAGAATGGGATGTAGGAGGGAAAGCAATAAGCCACCATCTCTCTGAAGAATCCAGGTGGGCTATTCACCCTTTTGAATAGCACTTTGGTGAAAAATGTTCAGAAGTTTAAATATACTTAGATACTTTTCCTGAATCAGATCTGTGATAGATACATTTTCATACCAATACATTGTGTGTGTTTGTACTGGTTTTTTAAAGAGATGAGCTGCAAAAATTTCCATATTGAAGAGAGCTAAATGCTAGTAGAACACTAAGGAAACATTAGGAAAATGAGATGTCATAATTTGTGATAGTACAGCACTATCTCTGGGTATGAAATTTAGATTACCAAAGACTTTTGTTGTAGTTCAAATAGTAGGCACAACTCTATATGTATATATTAAAAATCTATTATCAATTTTTTAGTGTAATACCATATGCCAACATTTATGCAGTGGCTCAGTCATATGGTGCTCATTTATATAATTTATTCTGCTTTGTAAATTAATGGATTTTAAGCAAGGTACTTAAGTTGTTCCTTTCTGGGCAAAAATAATGAACATACCATAACTGGCTGGAGGAAGTACTATATATTAATCTCTGCTTGTCCATTGCTTAGACAGCTTCATCCAAGCTACATAAAACCAGTCCTGCTTCCACTGAAGTCAAGGGTCTTATATGCAGAAGTTTGCAAACAGGGAAACAGATAGCTCATTTAGGTCTGACAGTGAACATTGAGCTGATTGTTTGCTGCTGCTTCCTGAGTTAAGACAAAAATAGAATGTTTCCAACTGTTTAGGATTAAATAAATTAAGTAGAAATACTTGTATCTACATTCTGCACTGTGTTTGGGATGCTGTGGCATTAAATGAGGCTGTGAATTATATGGGCCTCTAGAGTGCCATAGACATATTCTGTGGAGGGTTTTGTTCTATAGTTACATGTCTTTTATTTTACCCTATCCAGCAGCTGACAGAAGCTTGTTAACTTAGAAGAAGGAGATGCTGCATCTCACTGAATCCAGCTGTATAAATATTGTATCAACATCATGGATGTTTTGCCTGAATACTGCAGCACATGGTGTATAAGTATCTAAGCACAGAGGTATAATTCTTATTTGAGCTAAGGGAGAGAGTAAATGTGTCCAACGGGGGAGGGAGAGTGGGGTGCGGTTCAGTCAAACAAGTAAGTAAATGATAATTATTTAACAAGTGATCAGCTCAGTACTTCAGCTAATTTTGAATTCTCTTGCTTTATTCCCTCAAGGGTGTGCTTTGTGATTCAGTCTTAAGCAGCATTAGCAAAGCCTATTATTATTACTGTCTGCAAGCATGCCTGGTCCAGAGTCATTTATGTAATCAATGTCAATTTATATTGGAGAGACTTTGTGCAAGCCTAAGAATCAGTTACGGAACTTGCTTTCAGAGTAAGAAATTACTAGTAGATGCACTTCATTTCAAACCGGTGTTTAATCCATCCTTTACTTACAAAACAGAAATTGTTTTTGTAATAGAGGAAGAGAAGGTGTAGCCTTGTGGAGGCTATTAGCAACTGAAGTGTAGGCTGCTCTGAGGCAGGCACATTATTGGGTATTTAGAAGTGAAAGATAGCATAGCAAAAATGGTCTTTCTGACCAGATCCATTTATAGGAGAATTTAAAAGGATGCTTCTGAGAGTACTAGGCTACAAAATAGAACCAACTTAACAGTAGCCCCAAAATAAATTCTCCAGCAGTCCATCCTTGTACAATATTTTATTTCAAAACCAATAGTTCCAGACACTGAAAGGTAAATGAATAAACCTTGCGGGCCAATTACTCCCCTCATTTGGTCAATAAAGGGTTCCCAGTGACTTGAGCAGGAGCTTCAGATACATCCAAGTGGAATATTTGGCTAGATGTACAAATTAATATTTGTACAAAAGTAGAAGCTCCCTGATACACTTCACTAATTCGCATCAAGCAAAAACAAACAGTGGCCTTTCCTCAATTTTCAGCAGATTTAGGATCATTTTGTGGTACTGAAGTCTCATAGAATTGGAACTTCTTGACTTCTACAGTATATACTATAGAACAGTGTTTCCCAAACTTGGGATGTCGCTTGTTTAGGGAAAGCCACTGGCGGGCCGGGCTGGGTTGTTTACCTGCCACGCCGCAGGTCCGGCCGATCGCAGCTCCCAGTGGCCGCGGTTCGCTGCTCCAGGCCAATGGGAGCTGCTGGAAGCAGCGGCCAGTACGTCCCTCAGCCCGCGCCACTTCCAGCAGCTCCCATTGGCCTGGAGCGGCGAACTGCGGCCAGTGGGAACCTCGATCTGCCGGACCTGCGGACGCGGCAGGTAAACAACCCGGCCTGGACCGCCAGGGGTTTTCCCTAAACAAGCGGTGTCCCAAGTTTGGGAAACACTGCTATAGAACATTTACTAGCATACCATGAACTCTTATAATATATAATTAAACTAAAACAACACTTTAAGTAAGGGCCTGATTCAGCAAGTTGTTGAACACTTTTTGCATGATGTTAAAGCACCCATTGTGTGTATGCAAGTACGTATATGTAACCCACTGACGAGTGTGTTATAGGTCCCTAGGGTTGCCAACTTTCTACTCACACAAAACCGAACACCCTTGCCCCACCCCCTGCCCTGCCCCTCCTCTGAGGCCCTGCCCCCCACTCACTCCATCCCCTCCCCCCCGCCCCGTCGCTCGCTCTCCCCACCCATACTCACTTGCTCATTTTCATCGGACAGGCTCAGAGGTTTGGGGTGCAGGAGGCGGTGAGGCTCCAACTGGGGGTGTGGGCTCCAGTGTGGGGCCAGAAATGAGGAATTCAGAGTGTGGGAGGGGGCTCCAGGCTGAGGCAGTGGACTGGGATCCGAGAGGGGGTGACGGTTCTGGCTAGAGGTGCAAGAGAGGGCTCTGGGCTTGGGCTGAGGGGTTCAGAGTTTGGGGGGGGGGGCTCTGGGATAGGGCAGGAGGTTGGGGTGCAGGGGGCAGTTAAGGGCTCTGGCTGGGGTTCCCAACTCTGGGGTGGGGCTAGGGATGAGGGGGTGTAGGAGGGTGCTCCAGACTGGGACTCAGGGGTTCGGAGGGTGGGACGGGGATCAGGGCTTGGGCAGGGGGTTGAGGCATGGGGGGGGATGAGGGCTCCAGCTGGGGGTGCGGACTCTGGGGTGGGGCTGGAGATGAAGGGCTTGGGGTGCAGGAGGGTGCTCTGGGCTGGGATCGAGGGGTTCAGAGGGTGGGAGGGGGATGAGGGCTGGAGTGCGGGAGGGGATGAGAGGTCCAGGATCCAGGCACTGCTTACCTCAAGCAGCTCCCAGCAGCAGTGGCATGCCCTCCTCCCCCCCGCCCCGGCTCCTATGCGGAGGCACGGCGAGGTGGCTCCGAACGCTGCCCCTGCCCCTAGTGCCGCCCCCGCAGCTCCCATTGGATGGGAACCACAGCCAATGGGAGCTGCGGGGGCAGCACCTGCAGACGGGATAGCACACAAAACTGCCTGGCCATGCCTCTGCGTAGGAGCCGGAGAGGGGACATGCTGGCTGATTCCCGGGAGCCGCGCACCGCGGAGGCTAGCAAGGAACCTGCCAGCCCCGCTGTGCAGTGCTGCCAACCAGACAGTCAACGGCTCAGTCAGCAGTGCTGACGGGAGCCACCAGGATCCCTTTTTGACTGGGTGAAAACTGGACACCTGGTCATCCTATAGGTCCCCCTCTGTGCCAGTTCACAGAGGATATGAGTTGTTATAGTGCCTAGCAACAGAGCCCTGGGTTTTTAGCTCAAGCTGTAGCAGTTCATGCTTTAAGCTCTGGCGGTTACCAATTCAATTTCTGGAGTATTGGCCAACATGGTGGCCTTCACATATGCAAAAAACAACCAGCCAGTGGTTTGAGCATTGGCCTGCTAAACCCAGCGTTGTGAGTTCAATCCTTGAAAGGGCCATTTAGGGATCTGGGGCAAAAATGTCTGGGGATTGGTCCTACTCTGACCTCCTGAGGTCCCTTCCAACCCTATTCTATGATTCTATGAAGTCAAGATTCCTGAATTAATTACTATAATTTTTATGCAAAACACATAAATGCAGCATTATCTGTGGAAGACTGAGGAGGTACCAGCCCTATTGACTCTTTTAGAAGACTAGGAGGATGACTGAGGAAACCACAACTAAAGTCTGTTGGGAGGTGCTGAACTAATGCAGGAAGCCATATAGGCCAGATACTGTCTATCTGAGGGGAAGGCAAAGCGGTGCTATGTGAAGTGAACACTATCTGATTTCAAGTCAAAGTATTTTGGGGTCCCAGATTTTTCCTGGTGCCCAGCTGTGACAGGTACATGTACATACCAAAAAAAAAAAAAAAGGGAGAGAGATTGACTTAGAGGCTAGCAGCATCCACTAGGAAGGGTGGCTAGGCTACCAGCACAGAATTTCCCTCAGACTAGTGTTAGGAGGTGAGCCTCTGGGGAAGATGCCTGTGCTGCAGTGCTTTAACAGTCAGAGGGAACATAGCAGGAACTCTGCTTCTGCTGGGCTTTGAGCTCCACTGATCAGGTACTTTCTTCCCTTCCTCGAAGAGCTTAATTTAAACTCTAGACTTTCAGTGTGTCTCAATATGTCACAATTTTAGATATAAGCATCAGGAGAATCATTTTATTTTTTCTCCATTGGCTATTTTGTCATAAATATAAATCTGTTATAACAAATAAAGGGAACAATTATTCTTTATTTGTATGATTTCTTCATTAGCCAGTGCAGGAGATGACATCACCCATGTGCTGTATTTGGAAAGCTTGAACTTTGTCAGTGTCTCTGTTTTGAAGCAACTGGGCTCTGAATAAAAAAGTAAACAGCAGCCATTCAACTGCAGAAAAGGGTCATTATTCACTGCTTCAAACACTTATAATAAAGAAGACTTTTACTTCAAACTTTCAAGAAAGTTATATCAATATCCTGAGATTAAGTGACATAATTTTGGAGATAATCAACATTTACATGCTTAATTTAAGGGATTTGGTTGTCTATTGATGTATATTTCTAGTAAACATGAAAATGTGCCTATGCAAATGTTTTAGGTGTCTTTGAAATAAATTAAAAATAGAAACTAATTTAAACAATGAAGCAAAAAACAGCAATTTCCTCATTCAACTCTCTTCACAGTACACACATTGCTGCCCTCACTTCCCCCCTTCTCCAAAAAGCAGGGGAAAGAGGAAAACTTGCTTTTACTGAAAAACTCAAGTTTCGGCTCACAATAAGTTACATATCCTCTTTATGTTTATATTCCAAAATATGTTTGTTGAAACACAAGAAATTATACAGCATTCTTTTGAAGACAAAGGTTTACAGTTGGGATTACTATCAAAGCTGGTCAGATCTGAAGGCTAATAGTGAAATTCTAGCCCCACTGAAATCAATGGCTAAACTCCCTCTGACTTCAGTGGGGCCAGATTTCATCTTATAAATTTCAACACTTCTTTAAGGTGACCTGACATCTCTTTAAGCAGTTCACTATTTATTTATTATTTAAAACAAATAGTAGAATAAACTACAGAATGAAAACTAGAGCAAACAGAAGAGTGGCCATCCCAAGCATTGGTCATCCTTTACAAACTTTTAGAAATAAACAGACTTCAGAAATTACATTCAGATAGGATGAACGTAATCAACCCCACTAACAGAATTACCATCAGATTCCCCATCCAGCCACTCCAAAGCCAATCTCATTGCAGGCCAGGGAGAAGTGGTGGGATTTGCTGCCATCCCTGGAGGTTAATAAATTCAAGCTGCTATGGAGCAAAATCAGAAATGTGTTCCAAAGGTAAGAGGCCCTGTAACCCTTAAAGCTAGCTTTTGTATTTTATTTTACTTAGCAGTAATGCAATGAACCTACAGGCCTATATCTGTAAGACTGGCTTACACAGTTTAGCATAAGACTTTGAGACCATGAACTTTGGCATAGAAATGGCCCAACAGTCATCCTGAGTTTCGGGGAACTGGGAACAGTGTGTTTAAGGAGGGAGTTTGTACAAAATGATACCAGGTAACCACAGGAACATTGAACTGGTACTAGGTTTGGATATTTTAGAATAAAAGGTTGGCAAATACTTAACTGTGAACTTGCCTGGGCCATGAATTAACGTATATGATAATAAGCTAAACTCATTAATATTCTAGCCTATAGGAGAAGGACATCCCAACATTATTAGGATGAGGAAGTTAGATACGGGCAAGGGAGGCTGGGCATCTGTATGAATATTCATGACAGCCCCTAGGCCCTATGATAGGTCAAACCATGATGTAAGAGGGAGATCTGGACCATTGGACTTGTCTGGCATGCCAAGGACTGAGCAGGGCCTTTATTTCTTACCATTAGATCCCTAAGGAAGGGTGTGAGTATATGAGCATATGTATGAGGAATGGTACAAGAGATAACATTAACTTTGCATTTTTGCTATATCTTTATGCGGTTCAGAAGTTTTTTGTCTTTACTAATTCTGCTAACAAAATTGCTTAGAGTTATGCTTTGCCCTCAGTGTGAGTGTCTTCATTGTGCAAACCAGGGTTCTCAACCAGATATTAAACTGGATAACTTTTATTCTGTTGCACCTGATTCTGGGACTAGAACCCTACAATCCCCCAGCTATTTAATCAGTAATTAACTTTGGAAATCAACAATCAATAATCACTAAAGAATTGGGCACTAAAGAATAGACAACACTTTACCAGAAGCCCCACTCTTTTACACCAATGGGATTTAAGTTCAGGTGTCTCCACTGAGTGCAACTGTGGCAGACTATCAGTCTTGTAGGCCTATATCCTGCAAACACTTAAGCAAGTTCTTAACTTTATGCATGTGAGTAGTCCATCAAAGTTAATGGCACTATTCACACACACAAAGTTAAGCATGTACATACAGGTTTGCAGGATTGGGGCCTTAGATGGGTAGATCACAAGGTATTTAAGGCTTTATACCAACATCTTAAAATCCACCAAGCATGTAGAAACAAATAGGCTGCTACTGCAGATTATAGAGCACAAGTTAAATGCAGTCTCAAAAAATGCTGTTTCACAAGCTGACCATTGAATTCTGCTCCAATTGCAGATATATCTGAAATATAGCCCCATGTAGCCACCATTCTTACACATATACAAAACGGTGTTGCAAAGAAGTGACACCTCAAGCTAACTCATAATTTGTTTTGTACTCAGGACAACTGTTTCCTTCACTACACCCACCTCGCAAATAAAGATTCACCATCACGTGCACCTTTTGAGGTAAGCAAGAATATTAGACAGTAAGGAGGACTTCCGTTCTACTTAACTGAGAAAACCATGTAAAAATCTTTTTAGACCACAAGGAGCTTTAAATGTACTGTAAGAAAGGCTTTAAGGCAGTTCCATTGTTGTTTCCAATGACCTTCTTATATATTTAGTATAGCATAGCACATTTAACTCTCCAGATCTTCCTTTCTCCATCTTAGTTATTGAATTCTATAGAAAAAAAGTGCTAGATATTAATATCTCAGCTAGAAAAACCAAGACTGCATAATACTGAGTTTTCTTATTAAAAGTGGCATTTTCATTAAAATCCTTTTCTTCCTCATGAAAAATCATGATGGTATGTTATCTGTTCTGATAAAAACGTGTTGCAGCAAGTAGGAGGTAATAAGACAGTTTAAGAAAAACATTAAATATGATGTCTGGCCAAATGCAATTTACACATTTGTTTTCTTGTTGGTGTGTTATTTTTAGCAACAAATACTGCACCTGAGGCATCAGTGTAATGCTTTCCACTGCAACACAAAGGAAGGAAAGGAAAGCTCTGTGTAATCCCATGAAGGAGGATAGGTTAGAGAGTCTGTCAAGAGCTACTGTGATTAGGTGCCAGTGGTAAACTCAGTGCATTATCCTACTAGTGGAAAAACACTTCAGCTAAAATTAGCATGGAATACGCAGAATAAATGTAATGACAAACCGTAAATTCTGGTTAGCATCAACCTAGTGCAGAATTAAGAGAGACTATCTACTTAAAAATCCTATTTCTGTCTGAAAATTTTTTACCTTCTGAACTGGGTATTTTAGTTTGGAAAAGAGGAGATTAAAGGTGACATGATAAAGGTCTTCACATACTTGAAAGACTGCCATAAAAAAGATGGAGAAAAGTTGTTCTGTCTTGCCACAGAGGACAGGACAAAAAGCAATGGGTTTAAACTACACCATAGCAAATGTAGATCAAATCTCAGGAAAAACTGCTTAACTGTAAGAACTTCACTAGAGGTTTTCAAAAGGATACTGGATAGCCATCTGTCTTGGATGATTTAGACACACCTAATCCTGCATCTTGGCAGGGGGTTAAACTAGATGACTCTTGCTGTCCCTTCTAACTCTATGGTTCTTTCATTCTATACAAGTAATGCCTACAACTGAAAAGGAGTTATATCCTCCCCCACCCCCCCGACACACATACACACCCAGTTTGTGTACTTTGTACATTTGACTATGATTTTTTAATAGTCACTTTCATTGGTTTTTTTTCATAATAACTTAGGGTACGTATACTGTAGCAGAGATAACTCAAAATAGATGCAAAAGTGATATTAATAAACTATATATTTTTAATATTAGGTCATTAAGCTTGTTTGTGCCTTTACTGAGGCTTACAAATATATTTATCATTACTTTCATGCGTAAGGGACTTGGAGAGACGTACCTCACATGCATATATTTTTGTTTATGTAATTATGTGAAATATTCAAGCTATCCAAAGGAATCCCAAGAGGCTTCTACATTATCCCCCAGGATAAGCAAATGTCATGAAGGTAAACATGGTTTTGTGGCTAAAGAGATGTTTATTACCTCCAAATGTGTTTATACAGACTCTAAAATGCAGCTTTATAAGCTCTATTTCTCTTTAATGTTCTATACTATTTTCTTTTATACTATGTTTTGAAAGATGCATATGTGTTAGTTACTGTGAGTAGCACTTTGTATAAAATATTTCATAAGAATATGTAATTACAAAATGTAAACAAATGGTAGGGTGTAACTCTAGAAACCATTTGATCAAAAAGCAAACAAACCTATCAGTGTTGAGAAAGAATGACAACATTAATGCATATGTGCAGTAACTAATATCATATTAGACTCCTAGAGACTCATAGACTTTAAGGTCAGAAGGGACCATCATGATCAACTAGTCTGACCTCCAGCACATTGCAGGCCACAGAACCTCACCCACCCACTCCTGTAATAGACCCATAACCTCCGCATGAAATATTGAGGTCCTCAAATCATAATTTAAAGACTTCAAGTTACTGAGACTCCACCATTTACACTAATTTATACCTGCAAGTGACCTGTGCCCGATCTGCAGAGAAAGGCAAATAAAACCCAGGGTCTCTGGCAATCTGACCCAGAGGAAAATTCCTTCCCAACTCGAAATATGGCAATCAATTGAACCCTGAACATTTTGGCAAGACCCAACACCAGACACCTGGGAAAGAATTCTCTGTAGTAACTCAAAGCCCTCCCCATCTAGTGGTCTATCGTCGGTCGTTGTCAATATTTGCTACTAACAGTTGCAGATTCAACAAGGAGTCTGGTGGCACCTTAAAGACTAACAGATTTATTTGGGCATAAGGTTTCGTGGGTAAAAATCTCACTTCTTCAGATGTTTTTGTAGATACAGACTAACACTGTTACCCCCTGATACTAGTTGCAGATTGCCTACATGCCATTGTAGGTAGTTTCATCACACCATCCCTTTCATAAAGTTATCATGCTCAGTCTTGAAACCTTAGGTTTTTTGCCTCCACTGCTCCCCTTGGAAGGCTGTTCCAGAACTTCACTCCTCTGACAATTAGAAACCTTCGTCTAATCTCAGGTCTAAACTTGTTGATGGCCATTTTATATCCATTTGTTCTTGTGTCAACTTTGGTGCTTAATTTAAACAACTTTTCTCCCTCCCTGGTATTTATCCCTCTGATGTATTTATAGAGAGTAATCATATCTCCCCTCAGCCTTTATTTAGTCTCCTCTCATAAGGTAGGTTTTCCATTCCTCTGATCATCCTAGTAACCCTTCTCTGCAACCAGGGCCGGCTCCAGCTTTCTTGCCGCCCCAAGCGGCGGAAAAAAAAACCCCGACTGAGCTGCCGCCGAAGTGCAGCCGAAGACTGAAGCGGAGCAATTGAGCTGCCGCCGAAGTGGGAGGTTTGTATCCATCACAGCTTAAGTCCATCCCTCTTCAGTAAATCTCTTTAATGGAATTTATGTACATGCTAAATGCTTTGATGAAAGGGATGGTTTGTAGCATTGGGGCATAGTGCACAAAATGTATTATTAGCCATGTCTGAATTACATTTCTTCCATCTCAATTATAGTTGAAGTATTTTTCAACAAAGAATTGTATTTTTCTTTCACATAACATCTGTTAAGTGCAAAATTGGTTTTGTAATGCCTCAAAATGATATTACATTGCAAAAGAAACCTTTTCAGTCAAATTATTCTACCTCTTATTACTAATACTAAAAATATAAGAAATAATGCATGTGTTTTATATATACATTTCAACACTAACATTTTTCTACTTTGCATCTGAAGACAGTGCTAAACAAGACTAACTAAAAGAAAACATTTACATATATCTGGTTAGTAATACTGTAAAGTTGGTAATTTGGATTTATAAACATATTTGTTCCTCAAATAGAAAAAAAAGGATACAACCTAAATTAAAAGCTTTCCATTCTGCAAGTAAAACAGAAGAACAAAATAATTGACTCCCCATTCTGACAAGCTAGGCTAGGGCTGCCACTTTGTTTCTACCCCTTAGATACTGATAGACTTTTGCCACATTATTTGCCTTTTCAGAACCTACTCTATTATGACCAAACTAATATAAATATGCTTATTGAGGTGATGGCTGGCCAGGTCTGCAGGTCTTTTCAATATTGACAAAATTCTGAATTCAATTGTCCTATCTTCTGTGATTTCTAATTTCCCAATATTCCGTCATGTTTACAAACAAAGCAACAAAGCTTCTGTTACATGGTTGCTGGCCCCTTTAAGGGGATACCAGGCCCAGATTACCCATGAGTTAATTTAAAGGAACAAATCCATCTAGGCAGTTAATTGAATAATGAGCACGTGGGCTAGGGGAAAAAAAGCCATCAGGGCTGAGTTGCAGGGAGATGCTCCCTAGACAGAGGAGCTGCCTGAGATCCTAGCAAGAGGAGGAGGACTGTGGCCTGTGAACTTTTCCAATCTGACAGATGAAAGTAGTGAGGAAAAAGGGGCTATCTGGGAAAGAGCTGACTGAGGGCTACCATTGGCCTGAAGCATAACCTTGTTTCAGGAAGATATCTAGAGAGGACTCCTGGCTTAAGAAGAGTGAGACACTTCAAATGATAACCCAAACTGGGGAGGAGGGCTGGGCACTCCTGAGCTTGGGAGAGGATGCTTGTCAGCATTGACCCAGATCCAAAGGGAGAGTTGACTTGAGAGGTTAATGAAGAGCGGTTTTCTTTGGAAAAGGAGCTAAATAATGAGACCCCATAAAGGGGGGTTCTTGTTCACAGCTCCTGGGTCTAAGTAAATCATTGCAAGAACACAAGAGGGAGAGAAAAATGTGATCTAGGAATTATTTTGGGAAGCTCTATGGCCTTTGTTATACAGCAGGTCAGCGGAGATCAGTGATCTGCAAACTATGAGGTGTGCCCCCCTAGTGGGGTGTGGAGGAACGTTCAGCGCGGGGGGAAGGCGGGCCTGCTCCGCCCCCAGCCCAGCTCCAGCCCCAGCCACAGCTCCACTCCACCCTCTGCTCTTCTGCCAGCCCAGCTCTGCCCTCATTCTCTCTTCACCCCAGGCCAGCTCCACCTCTAGCCCCAGCTCCTCCCCCATCCCCAGTTCAGCCTCCAGCTCCACCTTGAGACCAAATGCCTCTGCTGGGCGAACTGTGCTGTAATGGGGGAAGAGGGGGCACGGTCAGATTCTATTACTGGTAAGGGGGGGCACGACAGGAAAAGTTTGTGCGCCACTGGACTAGATGATCACAATGGTTCCTTCTGGCCTTAGGTATTTATGCATCTAATAAAGTAGACAACCGGCAGCAAAGCCACACCATGCCACAAGGTGGTGTGCTCAAAGGTGTCGCCCTGCAAACTTCTTTCACAAACAGATTTTGTTTAGAAATTGTATCTTAACCATCTTGGATACAGTATTCTACAGCTCCCCTCCACCACCCAGAACAAATTAAGTGGGAACTCATTCTTCCCTGTACACATGATGGCAGTCATTTTTGGATCATTACTCTAGGAATTATTGAGAAAGATCTGCTCTTATTATTTTGGGGAAGTTCTATGGTCTGTACAGGAGGTCAGACCAGATAATCACAATTGCCCCTTCTGTCCTTGAAATCTACAAATATAACTGTTGATACTTTTACTGCTTCCTTTAATTTTCCCCATATTTCTCCACTTGCAGCATTTAATAGCAGACCTGTGAGATTAAATCAGTCTGGACTAGTAAATACATCCATGGAGAAGAGCTTCAGTCCATTTTGTACTATCTTGTAGGTGACGGGGTTAGTATAACTTGACTAAAATGTTAAAACCTTCTTGTTAAGCTTTTGCTTTTTAGTGGTTTTTTATGGCATAAACACAGGTTGATCTTTGTCATTTTTGGGGTGTTGAAAATGAACAAAGGCTGCTCCTGAAAGTAGCAGATATTGAAACGCTGCTGAAGGTCAGGAACATAAATTATCATTGTGACTATGTTTCAGAGATGATGATGATGATGACATAAAAATGTCTCATTTACAGGATCATCAGACTCATCAAATTTTCTGTGCTTTCAATAGACACATTTCAATCAATGGCACATTTGAACTTGAAGGAGTCAAAGGAACCAATTTTTTGTATTTTGAAATGGCACAAATCCTTTCTGTCTCCTTACATAACAACTCTTGACAATATTTACATTTAACTTTAAATGAATGATCAATTTTCATTATTTCAGACCACTCAATCACTTGTTTCCTTCCACTTCCTTCAGCTCTAGGCACATTGGGTTGGATACATCCATACACTGGTGTTGTACAGCTAGAATGACAAGGACATTCCTGAATTCACTGTGAAGACTGAATAACAACATGACTTAACATACATTACATAGACCCATGGTATCAAATGCCCTGCTCACCCTCTAAAGTTATTGGATTTTAACAAACCATGTCTCCCCTAAGAGTTCATAACTCCACCCAATCCCATTTCTTTGACTTCTAATGACTGTTGGTTACACCCACCAGCCACACCCAGGGCTCTGATCACCAATGGCTGCATCCATTTTCCTAGACACTTAGCCAGCTCTGTACTTCTCTTATTGTTTCCTAATACGCAAAGCACAAAGAGGAAGTTACTTATCTTGTGCAGTAACAATGGTTCTTTTAGATGTGTGTCCCTATGGGTGTTCCACTCTAGGTGCATCTGCGTCCCTGTGCTTCTGATAGGAGATATTTGGTAGCAGTGTCTGGTGGGCCTGCACATGTGCTGTCCCCCCCGTGCTCTGCCTCAAGGCTAACTAGTGCTTCTCTACCGCAGAGCCCCCATTGAGAACTCCAAAGCAAAGGGAAGGAGGGTGGGTTGTGGAACACCCATAGGGACACATATCCCGAAGAACCATCATTACTGCACAAGGTGTGTAACTTCCTCTTCTTCTTTGAGTAGTGTCCCTATGAGTGCTCCACTGTAGGTGACCCCCGAGCAGTACCCCCAATGGGAGGTTGGGGCTTCAAAGTCGAGTCTATTATGGATGACAATACTGCTGAGCTGAAGATGGCGTCGGAAGCAGAGTCTCCGGTAATCACATAGTGTTCTATGAAGGTACCGCGTTTCCCAGAAAATAAGACAGTGTCTTATATTAATTTTTGCTCCCAAAGATGCGCTAGGTCTTATTTTCAGGGGAGGTCTTATTTTTCCTGGAGCTTTGGGGCCTTATATTCTGGGGTGGCCTTATTATCAGGGAGGTCTTATTTTCGGGGGATGTCTTATATTACAGCGAGAGGCAAAACTGGAAATAGGTCTTATTTTCGGGGGATGTCTTATTTTCGGGGAAACAGGGTATGCACAGAAGCCCAAGTGGCTGCCCTTCAGATTTCCGAGACAGGAATACTCTTGAAAAAGGTGACAGAGGTGGAAATGTTTGTTCTGATTCTGAATGGAGGTAACACCTTGCAAACATGATAGCAGTGGCTGATATAGTTTTAGACCAATTTGGAGAGTCTCTGGGCTGATTTTGCTGCACTTTTTGACCTTTCTTCAATGGAGAGGAAAAACTTCCTAAAGGCCTTCATCTTGTTCAGATAAAAGGCTAGGGGTCTCTTAACATCTAACATATGCAATACGGCCTTCCTGTTATCATGGTAAGGCTTAAGGTAAAATGTTGGGAGGTGAATTAGTTGGTTTATGTGAAAAGATGAGGTCACCTTGGGGATGAACTTCAGGTGTGGCCTAAGAGTAACCTTGTCCTTAAAGAATAATGTGAAGGGGGTGTGTACCATTAGTACCACTATCTCCACTATTCTCCTCACTGAGGTGATGGCCACCAGGAATGCCACCTTCATTTACAGGTATGTGAGTGAACAAGTGGCCATAGGTGCAAAGGGCGGTCTAGTCAGGCTTTTTAAAACTAGATTTAGATCCCAAGTTGGAGTGGGGTGGGGATAGAGGTTCACTATGCACTTGAGGCATCTCTTTGTAGTCAGGTGGGTGAAAATTGAGTATCCCTCTACTTGCTGATGGAAAGCCGTTATGGCCGCAAGGTGCACTTTGAGCGAACGGAGGGATAGCCCTGACCTCTTGAGATGGAGCAGGTAGTCCAACATCATGGGAAGGGTGGAAGATCCCAGGGTATAGTGTCTGGAATTGCACCAAACCTGAAACCTAGTCCACTTTTGCAGGTAAATGCATCGGGTAGCCGATTTTCTACTGCAGGGATCGGCAACCTTTGGCACGCGGCCCGTCAAGGAAATCTGCTGGCGGGCCGGGACGGTTTGTTTACCTGCAGCGTCCGCAGGTTTGGCCGATCGCAGCTCCCACTGGCCGCGGTTCACCAGTCCAGGCCAACGGGGGCTGCGGGAAGCGGCACGGGCTGAAGTATGTGCTCATGAGTAGTCTGGCATGAGATATTACAAACATGCCTGCTGCCATGTGTCCCAGAAGCTGGAGGCAATGGGTGGCTGACATTTGTGGGCTGGTTTGAATTGTGTCTATGAGCATGGTCAGACTGTGAAATCTGTGTAGCAGGAGGAATGCTTTCACTTGCAGTGAGTTCAGATCAGCCCCTATAAACTCCAAGCGCTATACCGGAGTTAGGGTATGTCTACACTTACCGGGTAGTTCGACGGCTGGCAATCGAAGTTCCGGGTTCGATTTATCGCGTCTGGTCTGGACGCGATAAGTCGAACCAGGAAGTGCTCGCCGTCGACTGCGGTACTCCAGCTAGACGAGAGGAGTACCGTGGAGTCGACGGGGAGCCTGCCTGCCGCGTGTGGACCGCGTCTGAACCGCGGTAAGTTCGAAGTAAGGTATGTCGAATTCAGCTACGTTATTCACGTAGCTGAATTTGCGTACCTTACTTCGACTTGGGGGGTAAGTGTAGACCAAGCCTTAAGGTCAATTTTTGGACATTGATTTGTAGCCCCAGCTTCGTGAACATGTCCATAGTTCCGTAGGTGGCCTGTAGGGTGTCTTCGAAGGAGTTGGTCCTGAGGAGACAGTCATTCAAGTATGAGTAAATCATGATCTCCAGGGTGTGTAGATGAGTCACTACTACAGAGAGGACCTTGGAGAATACTCTGTGAGCCAACGAGAGGCCAGAGGGGAGTACTCTGTACTGATAATGGTCCTGACCTAGGGTAAATCTGAGGAATCATCTGTGGGATGGTAGAGTGGATATGTGGAAGTATGCATCCTGGAAGTTGAGGGCCGAGAACCAGTCTCCCTGTTCCAGAGATGGGATAATCACTGCTAGTGTGACAGTCTTGAATTTTTGAGCCTTCACGTATTTGTTCAGGTCTCTGAGGTCCAGTATGGGTCTCCAACCTCCCTTTTTCTTGGGGATCAGGACATAATCGGGAATAAAAACCTTTGCCTCTGAGATGTATGGGAATGGGCTCTTTGGCTCCCAGGCGTATGAGGTGATCTTTACCGTGTCTTAACAGCCTCTCTTAAGAAGGGTACCTGAAGAGGGATAGGGAGGATGGGTAGGAGGGGAGGAAGGTGAAATGGATAGAATACCCAATGGAGATAATCTTTAGGACCCATCTGTTGGTTATGTGTTCCCAATTTTGAAGGAACAGAGCAAGGCGATGGACGTGAACAGAGCAAGGCAAAGGGATGCAAGAGGTTGGAAAGTTGCAGCTGATGTCACAATGGTCTCGTGGGCCTTGACCAAGGCATCAATACTGTTGTTTCGAAGTGGAAGGCTGTGATGTTGAGGATTGAGGTCCTGATGGTTTATGCTCTGAAATGGGGACTTTTTCTGCTGTGGCTCATAGCTGCGCTGTGGTGGGTACTGGGACCAAGGTGACTTGTGGGAAGACTGATGGCTAAATTTCCTTTTCTGTCTGGGTGAATAGATCCCCAGTGACCGTAGCATGGTCCTGGAGTCTTTGAGTGTGTGGAGTGATGCATCGGTCTTATCCATAAAGAAGTTGGAGTCTTCGACAGGGAGATCCTTGACTGTTGTCTCTACCTCCTTCAGCAGCCCTGAAAGATGCAACCACAACGTGTGTCGCATCATGATTGCTGTTGAAATCGAGTGGGCCACTGTATCCATGCCATTCCGTGGTCTGGAATTCTGTTCTCACCACTAACTGCCTTCTTAAATGATGGCCTGAAATTGTTCCCATTGTGACTCCAGAAGGTGGTCGATAAAGGAGTTGAGTTTGGTGCAGTTCATCTGGTTATATTTAGCCATTAGGATCTGGTAGATTGCAATTCTGAATTGCAAGGTTGCAGAAGAGCCTTCCTTCCAAACAAGTCAAGCCTTTTCCAGTCCCTATCGTAAGAGGTGGATTTTGAGTGATGTTGGCAGCCACAGGAATTCACCGCATCCATCACAATGGAATTAGGTGGAGGATGGGAAAAAAGAAATTCTATATCTTTAATACTGAGAAGAAAAGATGAACAAAAATGTTAAGAATATCTAAAAGGAAGACTTCTAAAGAGATAAAGAATCTGTGAACAGACTGCTAATCGCCAATCAGAAGTGCAGGGATGCAGACACACCTACCGTGGAGCACTTAGAGGGACACTACTCAAAGAAGAACCGTAATGTTCTCATCACTTCCCTTTTAACTGTTCAAGTTTTCATTTACAGGTTAAAATAGTATATACACCTCCAAGCGTCTGCTGATGATGTAGATCCTTCTCCCATTCCACTCTGACAGATTATATACAGGAATAATCTGTCTAGAAAGAATGTGTATGGAGCCACTGTTGGCCAGAACATGGGCTTGGCATTAGTGTGTACCCAGAAGAGACAGGAAGAACACAGCTGATTTTCAGATTCTATACAGAATTTTCAGGGCAGCTAGAAAAATCAGTCTGACTGGTAAACTGAGTAATTTTGATTGAAGTCTAGGAGAGGAATAAAAATGGAACCCTTCAATACCATATGTACAGTCACTTTCCCACCTAAAAAGATACTTAAGCTCAAACATGAAATCTGCCATCAGTCTCAGAAACTCTATTTGGTATCCTGAATGTCTGTGATTTTAGATACTGGCTGTGAAGATTCTAGTAATAGACTGAAAACCATGAGACTTGCTTTCATTTTCTTCACTTTACCTTGTTATTTTAAACTTATAGCATTATTATTTTGTCAGCAAGAAATGGAAATAAATCACTCCACTGAAGAGCATCAAGCCTCCACTCTCGATTCCTTATATATGATCTGAATAATGGTAAAGTGCCTTCTCAGTGCAGTGATAGGCTTCATTTCTCATTGTTGCCAAAGAAAATCCGCTCGCAGTGATCAATGTACTACGAAACGGAAAGAATGCTAGTAAAGACAGCATAGAAGCTTTAACACACTATTATAAAGTAAGGTTTTAATTTTCAAATGAATCTACACACCCTTGGAAAAAATAGTGTTAATAATAGAAAGATAGGGTTGCCAAGCCTCCAAGATTGTCCTGGAGTCTCCAGGAATTAAAAGATTAATCTTTAATTAACGTGATGATACCTCCAGGAATACAGCCAACCAAAACTGGCAACCTTATAGAAAGAACAAAATTGTAGGTAAATGTGGTTGTGCTACCATGATTATATTGAAGATAGAGCATTTGTGGAAAGTTTCTATCAAATGTAAAATGGATAAAACAAATAGGATTCTATTAAAATTTAGTATGTTTTTATAGAAATTATTTTAACAACCTATATAGTGAGATTACCACTCTTGCTATGGCTCCTTTACAGCACATAAAGGGACCAAAGCACCACCAAGAGGCTCTAAAAACGCTAGCCAAGGGAGAATTCCCCCAGTGCAGGAACTGTGGTAGACAGCCACAAGCTGTACGCAGAGGACCGTCATCCAAGCCCTGGTGTAGGGGTGGTGTCAAAGGTGTGTGGGGGGGGGGGGGGGCGCGAGCTCATAGCACTTAGCACCAAAAACATTCTCGCCAGTCAAGGAAGGATCCTGTCATTTAGCACTCAGGGCTGTCTAACGACTACCAAGGGCTGCTCAGGCTCCCAGAGCAGCTCCTAATCAGGAGTGCACAAGGGTAGCTTTAAGCCATTTTAACCTCCTCTCCTCACTATGCTGTGTGCATCCAAGAAGTGCAGCACAGAATGACACCCATAGAATTTAACAGACAATGATTTTTTCCCTATAGGTTTTAAGCCTAGGACAGGAATATTATCCTTTTTTGTTTTTTAAAAAAATTGCAGTGATATCACATTTATAGGATGAGGTGGTGTCATATGCTGTTTGCAAAGTTCTGTGCTAGAGAAGGACACAGGTAGTAACATTTGGATCTGGATTTCAAACACTGCAAAGCACCGGGGCTGCCTCAGTCAGTTGGTTTGGGTTCAGCCCATCATAAAGATACAGACCATTTGAAAAATTTGGAACCAGATTCTATTCCAGATTGTGAACCTTTCCTACCAACATTAAGGGATGGTCACATTTTGGACTTTATTTTGGGTCCATCTCTATCCTCTATCATGTTAGAACACATGAAAATATTTATATGCAGAGAATATCCCAGAATATGCACTAGTCTAATTATTGCAACCAAGAAATACTCTTGCTCCTAAAGAAATAAAGCTTTTGGCACACATATCATTGAGAAGCAGAAGAAATGCCTGCATTACCCTTTGTTAAATTCAAGTAAGTTCCCTAGCAACCCAAGCATTATCTTTGTGGTGGATAAAAACACATGGGCATAATTCAGAAGCTGAGCGTCTTTGACAGCAATCATGGTTTTTGACCACTGAAATTAATTACCCAAGATCCTGGCTACAGTCCAAGTATTTTCCTTCAAGGATATAAGCATCAGTAGGGTATTTTGCCTAATGCTAATGCACTTCACTTTCTGCTACATGATAAAAATCAGTCTCTGTGTATCTGATGTACAAAACAAAGTACAGAGGATACCAAACAAAAATGGTCACATTAAACTTTGGTATGTCCATTGACAAGAACACAACCGCAGTGTCAAGGTGACTTTTTTAGATTCATGTGAGGATATAATTAATGGTCTCACTAAAAATACTTTCAGAAAACCACCTTCTTTAAGAAAAATGCAAGTTTTTTTCCCCACTGCTACATTTCAGATAATGGCTGTTAATGTAAGCTCGCTGAGGCAAAACTGAATCTAGAGACAAGAAGGCAGTCTGCAATTGGAATTCTAGGACAATTAATTTATATTGTCCTCTATGTATAGTGGAGTCATTAACACACAAATGAGATGTTAAAAAAACCCCACACACATACTTGATTTAAAAAAAAAATCAAGGATCACTGAGGAAAATTATATGATGGAATATCCATCTCTCTTCCTGCTGGGGCAAAGAACCATTGCTTAATGACTTTTCATGCTGTCCTATAATCCTCCAGTTTATGGAGGATAAAGGAATAACCCTCATTAGCTAGCCTGATTTAAGAAACCTGTTTCCTTTATAGTGGATTCTATGTGGTCCACTGAAACTTGACTGCTTTCTAGACCTGTATTTTTCTCCACATTAAATATCAGGATTAAACAACACCACTATTTGGTGGTATCCTGTGTCTCTGCCCACAGGGCTGGGTTTACTCCAGTATATGCCTTGTTCTAAAATGGCAAAATTCATGCTGAGCAGACACCATTACCATCTAATAAAGTAAAAAATGTGTTCCCTCAATTTCTTGGCTCTCCCTTGCTTTCACCTCGTAAGTTGTTGTTGGTTTTTTTTGTTTTTTTTTTAAGAAATGATTATTCAAATACAAAGAGGTAAAACAAATGCTGCTAGTTTAAGGTATGCACCTTTCAGCAGGTACAAACACAAGCCATGTGTTTATAACCTGCTCTTTTATTTATGTGAGTAGAACCAATCTCCCATTCTCCACATCAGCATATCCTAAGCATTTCTACATGGATATTTGGGATTGGATTGGCCTTGTATACAGCATCTTCAATGCTATTCACCAAGTTCATTTGTTTTAAAGTTCCCTATAACACACACACACAGTATATGTTGGAGTTGTCTCACTTGTTTTCTTTCACCACTATCATTCCTGTGTTATACAGACAAAATTATTATGTAAACAAAGGTGCGAATACTTCATATTACATAGTTAAGGTTATGGTCTAAATTTAATTATGGCAATTGATAGCCCCATTGCACATGGTTAAAAAAAGAAAGAAAGTAAAACAAGCACACATTTCATTGGCTTGTAGGTTGACACAAACAGGCAGTATACTTTTTAACTAAACTACCTCATTACATTTTAGGAGTCTATTATTCTTGTCTTATTATTATTCTAAATACAATAATATGGCTTCTGTGACTCATGCATAGTAACTCAGGACAGATTTCTTTCTGGTGTGCACTGCATTAGTCATACTTTTCTCGAACACAAATGATATAAAGTGCAGCCTCTGTACTTGCTATTGTATCCTAGAAAAATACTACTATATTATCTGGTGCTGCAATTAACAATGGAATATAAACAAATGTTACTCGAAAATAGTTTCTGAAATTCAGGAAGATGGGGGGGATCATTCTCTTTTGCATTCTTTTATTGGTACTACTGCAGAGAGTTCATTGCTGCATAATAATTCCTCCATTGCTTGTCAGAAATATGAGCTAAAAGAGAAAAGTATAAAGGCCATAGAAAATGAAGTTAAGAACCACAAAGGGAAGGTTTATGATATATCTTTTGTCCTAAGAAACAAAGGACTGCAAGATGCCAGGACCATTTGAAAAGTACTGGAACTCAAAACAAGCAAAAATATATGGTTTCTGGTCCATTAACATGGGCCAGATCTTGCCAATCCCTATTCAGTGGTTTTCAACCTTTCCAGACTACTATACCTCCTTCAGGAGTCTGATTTGTCTTGCATACCCCCAAGTTTCACCTCACTTAAAAACTACTTGCTTACAAAATCAGACAGAAAAATACAAATATTACTATTACTGAAAAATTGCTTACTTTCTCATTTTGTCTATATGAAATTTTAGTTTGTACTGACTTCATTCGTGCTTTTTAGGTAGCCTGTTGTAAACCAGTCAAATATCTAGATGAGTCGATGTAACCACTGGAAGATCTCTGTGTAACCCCAGGGGTATGTGTACCCTTGGTTGAGAACCACTGCCCTTGTTAATCTGTGGCAGGATTTGGTTAACCACCCGATGGACTCATCCTCTTTGGCAAAGTTGAATAAGTTAAGGCAAGTCTCATCCTTTAGTTGTTCATCGCTAATTTGCTGAAGTCAGCTGGTAGATGCTGGAATTGCTGCCAGGACAAGGTCAATGTAGACTTTGACATATATCTCTACAGACTTTTCTTCTGTTGGTGGCTGCTTAATTGGGGCTCTAAGTAGACTTTCTGTAGCTATGAGTGCTTTCCCTGGTATGTGTTCAATAGACTATCACAAGAGAAAGCTAGGCCTCTGGTGGATAGAGTAAACATGCAAATGAAATGGTGGCTGCCTAGAGAAGGAGTGATAGTGATGGGAGCATGTCTCTCCCTCCCTTAAGTTTGGAACCCCTTCATCCTGATCCCATTGGGGGTTGCATGACCTCTTTGCTGGGCCTATTCCTCACCTCCTGATTGCAGCTTGTGCAACTCAACCTGGGCCAGGTTTGGTGAGACTGAGCAGGCTAATGGGCAAATGAGGCTCGGGATTGATGGAGTGGGGGAAATAAACTATAAGAAATCCATGTACATCCATACATGTAGCCATGTAAATGAAATCACCTAGAAGAATAGCTTCAATGTGATACCAAAGTAACTTCCCTCTCCCTTGTCTAAAATTTACCCTTCTCAGATATTTGGGAGCTGGCCTTCCTGTACCAGTTTTATTAATGCATCGCATTCCAGGTTGTCAAGCTTAATGGGTGAATGACACTTGGTGTTTGTTCAGTTGACCAGTTGGTTGTCAACCAAATGTCCATATCCAAATAATACTGACCTGCCCAAAAGGTGTCACATAATTTAAGTTATGTATTGCATGTAAAGCGCTTTGAGATCCTTACATAAAAACTTCTATTAGAAGTATTATTATTGAAATGAAGAATGGTTCCCTAGAGCAGTGGTTCTCAACCAGGGATTGGGGCCTGTGAGCCGGCTTCAGGGGGTCTGCCAAGCAGGGCCAGCATTAGACTCTCTGGGGCCCAGAGCAGAAAGCTGAAGCTCCACTGCATGGGTCTGAAACCCGGAGCCCTGAGACCCATCATCCGGGGTTGAAGTCAAAACCTGAGCAATGTAGCTTCATGGGGGCCCTCTGTGGTGTGGGCCCTAGGCAACTGCCCTGTCTGCTACCCCCTAATGCCGGCCCTGGCTTTTATATGCAGAAAAAACAGTTGTTGTGGCACAGGAGGCCCATGTAGTTTTTATATCATGTTGAGGGGGGCCTCAGAAAGAAAAAGGTTGAGAACCCCTACCCTAGAATATAATGGTGATGTGCTTTATCCAGTCAATTTTAAATGGCTCAAGTTACTGAGGTTCTATCATTTCCTTTGGGAGATTATGTCTTATTGTAATAGATTTTAGTATTAGGAAAAGTATGATATTCAGCTTCAATCTTCCTTTGCTTGTTTACATCCAGTCACTCCTAGTTATTTTTGTTTTCTGCTCTCTCCTTGGTGTTTGCACTCTTAAAATACTTATGACGTTTAGCATATCCTTCATTAGTCATAATTTAGATAAGCACCCTGCATTTAGCTCTTTTAGTTTTTCCTCATAAATCAGTCTTCAAGCCCATTCATCATTTTTATTGCTCTTCTTCTAACGGCTGATAGTGTTCAAAACTACGGTGTCCACAATTGCAATAAGCAAGAGAAGAAGGAAAACAAAGACTGGAGTTAAATAAACAAAACACACCCCCTTTTGATCTTATATATCTGCCTACAAATGTGCCTATATATCTTACCCCAATGTACTCAAGACTGTTTTGTGGAAACATTTACAGTATTTAAGATCTGTCATGCTTCAAAAATAGTTATCACTTTTGTTCAAGATTAGTCCACGGCTTGACAGGCAAATAACACATTCTTGAGAGTCAAATATTTACAATACCCTATCCTAATGGTTTCAGGTTAGAACAAGGACACTTCTTTTCCCCCATAAGGATAATGAATACTGGAAGCCCGACATTTGAGGCTTTATGGCTGAGGTGTAAGTTTTAATGAAACTATTTATAAAATGAGATCTATATTCCTGATGAGAGCAAGGACCTACTCTACTAGATTTCTCTTTACAGACAGCTTTATAACATAGACCATTCTGAAAGATTTACTATACGAGAGGAAGAAAATCCCATGGGAGTTAAGGGCAAACACCTTGTCTTGTAGTTCGCTAAGCAGAGCTAATATACACAGAGCAATCAGTTAGGCTTATGGATACAGGTCCTGTATTATGCGTGTGAATTGTGTTGTGTATATATAAGAGAATACACATACACATACACACACCTATATACACATACAAAAAATGGAGGCAGCAAAAATGAATAAATCAACTTAACTTTAGATATTTTGAAGCCATGTTGTTGTGCATTTGTTTCAATTTTAGAAATAAAGAGAATTAGAAAAATGGATTTTTTCTCTAAAGGAATACACCCATTAAAATGTGATATAAATAATCAGTTTTAATTTACCAAAAGTTATAATCGCTCAGCTCATACTAGCTCTACTCCTTTTATTAAGGGTCTGTCAGCGGTCTCATCACAAATCTAATTTTTGAGGGGCTTATAACTCAGCCACTTTAAATTTGCTTCAGTATGAAACCTGCCCAAAAGGGTTACTAGCCTGCATTAATTGTATTAATATGTATTGTATGTTTAGTGTATTAAGTTACCGTGGTTATTTTGAGATTACAGGTGCATAGAAAAACGCAGAATTCTCAAGCCTTCAAATGTGTAAAAAAGAAAAAAGCAACAAATGTAAGGAATTTTTTTTCCTACTTGAAAAATTGGTCTCTGTGAGCTCCTCTATATCAAACCAGGTAAGTTGGGTTTACTCATTTGTTAGCAGGAGGATAGATTACAAATGAACACTATATGCATTTTTCAAGCAGTAGAACCTCATATAATTATAAAAAAAGGATGAAAACATTTGACAAAAGTTAGGTAATTAGAGAAGATATAGCTACTCAGATATATTTAGAGATATAGCTCTACAATTGTGGTCTCATTGAACATGCCACTGCCCCTCAGAGAAGTCTGTCTTTTTCATAAAGTATTCATGTAATAAATATACACTTTACTCTTTACATCACTTCAAAGATTTGAACAAAGGTGTAATTCTAAGCTTATCTTGGAAGTGAATAGCAGAATCTTCATCCCCACCTTGTCCTCATGAAAAGTGTCTTGAGAGAACAAGACCTGGAATTTGCTTCCTGATCTGACTGACTAAATGATAACCATAAGGATGTTTTGTGATGCAAAATAAGCCCTCTGAGTTTCAGTGGGCAGTTGAATCAGAGGTTATGCAACCACAATGGGTTCCCATTCTATTTTTAAAAGAGCAGATCCATGCAAAGAAACCTCTGAAAAATGGGGGATCCGTTTAAGGGCACGTCTACACAGGGACACACAGGAAAGTTAAGGCAAATCAACTTAAGGTGTGAAGTCAATGCCCCTCAGTTAAATATGTTAAATCCCATGTGGATGGTTTCATCCAGAAGTGAAGTGATCGTGGTTTGCTGTAAGTGAGCTAAGACCATTTTACTCCTAAATGAGAGCATGCTTTAACTTATGTGCACTGACTTCACAACTTTAATTGATTCTCCTTAAATTTCTTGAGTGTCCCCATGTAGACAAACCTGGGAGTAAGGTTACTAAGGGCATGTCTACACTACAAACTTGTACTAATGCAAATTACATTGGCATAAAGTCTCTGCAGTCAGTATATCGCTGGTGCGTGTACATACTTGGCTCCTTGTGTTACTGCTGTGGATACTCACCGAAGTGCTTGTTTTGATGCACACTGTGGTGCACCATGGGTTGGTATCCCAGTGTACAACTCGCTATCATCCATCTCACTGTCTTTTGGGAAGTTTTGGCAATTCATGGTGGGGCAGAAGCAAGTTGCACAGGAATGACTTTCTTCATTCTATAATGCCTTGTCTATTCCATAATTTTTGTTCCTATTTTTAAAATCCCACAAATATGCATGGGACTTGCTACTGTCCTCCAACTCTGACAGAAGCATGGCACGTACACAGATATGCATTACTGTCATGAGCGTTGCAACCACAGGATGCACAATCCTCTGATATTTGCAGAGAAGAGCCACCAGGAACATAATTTCCTGGGGGACAGATTGCTGTCAGACATAGCAGAACCAATTCATGATCGTTGATGGTTTTCACGGAGTAGCTACAAATGGTTACCAGAGTTACCTATGGAGAAGGGCTGTGTCCTTCTCCCGCGGTGCCTCCCTTCCCCCCCCAGCACATTTGGCCATTCTCCCTGGCAGCCGGGCCTGGGTGGGGAGTGAGAGGGAGCCGCTTCTCACACTGGCTGAAGATGGTCGCTCCAGGTCATTGCTCTGTACAGTGCAGCAGCTGCCTGAGAGACAGCCCGGCTGGGGAGGTGGCGGCAGCAGGCTGCCCGGGCCCAGCTGCCAGGGATAGGGGCCGAGCGAGCTGGAGCCCCCTCTCCCTTTCCTGGCATGTTTCCAGCTCACTCGTGAGGTTTTAAAAGAGGAGGGAAGATTCTGGTCTCTGTGACCCCTGGGCAGTGGAGTTCACAACTGTGGCCAGAGCAATCCATGTCAGACATTGTGGGTCAGCTGCTGGAGGACTTTTAGGGTCAACAGAGGTAATGCAGTGTCTACATTCACACTGTGTTGACATCAGTACATGGGGCCATGGTCAATGCCACTTAGGGAGGTGGTCTATTACTCTTACTTACTTACAAAACACTACTAATGTTTTAAGCCAAAATAAGTGGAAGAAATGAGCCCAAATACTATGATATGTAGAAATAACTGAAGTTTTGAGACCTTGGCAGCAAAAGTCACTCCTGGCTTTTTATTCATCAGTCACCCCTTTTCAGTCAGTCAGTCAGTCATTATCTCTCAAAAGTGATGAAGAAAGAACCAATATCTGAGGATTGGGGTGAAATATGGGAACATGATGAAGATGGTACAGACTGCATAGTAGAAGAGACAGTTTTCTGAGGAAAACCTCTAAGAACCAGCTGTACGTCAAACAAGGGAGTAACTAGGATAAGGAGAGGTTACTCAAGTTCTTTGAGATGTGCATCCCTGTGGGCTCTCCACTTCAGGTGTGCGTGCACCCTGTGCCTTTGATTGGAGATTTTTAGTAGCATGCCTGTTCAGCCCACGCATGTGCCCTATATAGGGCTGTATGGGCAAATTGCCCTCAGTTCCTTCTTCTCTTCAAAGTCCAACAGAGGAAACTCTAAATCAGAGGGGAGGAAGATGGGAAGTGAAGCACCCACAGGGACACACATCTTGAAGAACTCCAGTTACTGCACAAGGTGAGTAACCTCCCCTTCTTCTTCGAGTAGTGTCCCTGTCAGTGCTCCACTTCAGGTGACTCTCTAGCAGTAACCCCTTAAGGAGTTGGGAGTTTCAGACCAGAGTCCTTCACAGAAGAAAGAACTGTGTGGCTTACTGCAGCATCTGATGTGGCAGACTGAACCAAAGCATAATGGTGGAAAATATATGCACCGAGACCCATGTTGCAGCCTTGCACATTTCAGCAACTGAGAGTTCTAGAGTAGGGCTATGGATGTAGATTGTGATCTATTAGAATGTGAAACCTTAGCAGAACCATAACAGGCAATAATGCATCCAGAGATCCATTTAGAAAGTCTCTGAGCGGAGACAGACCTATCTGCAATAGAAACAAAGAGTCGAAGGGGTCTTCATGAATGACCTGATTCTGTCAAGTAAAGGCTAATGCTCTCTAACACTGTGTAAACTGATGCAGCTTAGGAAAGAAAACTGGAAGGTGAATAGTTTGGTTAATATGAAACTCGGAAGAAACCTTAGGTAAAATTTTTCGAGAGGGTTGTAATGATACCTGTTCCTTGGAGGAGAACACAGTAAATGGAGGGACTGCCATTACACGCCCCATCTCTCCAACCCATCGACTTCCATGGGATCAAGATCATAACCCAGATGCTTCAGAGGAAAGTATAATATCCCCATAATGGAAAATTAGTCAGTAATATTTCCAAGGAGGAAGCTTCTTCTGAAAGCCTGTAAGCTATGCCTTGAACATGAGGATTTATATCTCGTATATATGTTTATCCCAGACAGAGTTACTATGTTTTTTTCTTATTTGGATAGCTGTCTAATGAGAGGTGCTGAGTCTATGAGAGCTGAAGGTGTTTTGCAACTTTGAAATGTAAGCTATTTCTATTTAGGCACATCAATATGGATTTAAGAACCTAACCTTTGGCAATCAGGTTTGAAAAAATTGGCTGAAAACTATAGAAATGAGCAATCAGAAGAATGAGAACAAAGATGGCCAAAAGTCTTGAAATGTTAAAAGATTTTTTGTTGTCTAATTTCCTAAAAATGTTCAATGCTCTTGAAATCTTCTTCTTTCCCCAATTTGCAATTTTGCTTGTATTTATTTTTATAAATGTAATATTTTAAGTCCATCCTTAACATATCTATACAGCAGAGCCTACATTCTAATCTTAATTAAAACTGTAATTCTAGAATAAAGCCTTTGGCTTCTATGGAGCTACTCCAGATTTACAGTGGTTAAAATGAGAGCAGGATTTAGCTTGCAATTATATTTACACACTGTACTGTACTGGGCAGTAAGAGGCTGTTACTGAACTGGTTGGATATTTTTTTCCTTTTAAAAGCGCACATGTGGTAATTTGTATTTGGCAGTTAGCCATCTGGTCACTTAAAATTTTAAATTTCTGAAATGAAATGCTTCTCATTAAACTACATACCAATAGCATGAAAATACCTCGCTTATACTTGATTGACATACAACAAGGTATGAACAATGTCTGTCTGTTGTAATGAAGTGAAGCAAGTAACCTCAGAAGCTAGAAGATGCTGCCAAACATTTGAATTGTATCCAAAAGAAGTGTCTGTTTTCCCCTACAATCTACTTAATGCAGAATGTATTAGTATCTCTGTACTGCACAGCTGTGCTTCTCTACAGAAGAAGGATAATGCCTGCTTTCAGATTTGGAAAAAAAAAGTCCCTCTTAACTGGATTTGGTATCTTTATCTGCATTCAAGTTGCTACTTATTTATTTTTAAATAATTGCATTCTGGCAACATTTTATATGCGCAAGTGGAACAAATACTGTAAGAGGAGGTCAAGTTCGATGTCAACATCCAGCTGGGTTTCAAGAAAAAACATTCAAGAAACAAAATGACTATGCAAGAAAACTTGCCACTTCTTGACTTTTTTTTGCATTTAGTTGGGACATCAAACAAAATTACTTCATGATCTTGAATTGATGCCACCGTTCCCAATTGAAATGATTGCAGACCTGTTTGCATTGGCTGAAATAGCTTTTATAATCTGATATTTTCCTCCCCCAAATTCTCATGGTGGAACCTCTGCCCCAAGCCCCACCATTATCCCATTCACCCTGGTCCCTGCCTCTACTCACTACATGATGCAGCACAAGAGGCCCTGAAGAGTTGAACTATGCACTAAGCAATCTGCACCCCATGCAGAGTCTACTGGAATTCTGTCCCCCGAGTGTGCAGGAGAATTGCACTGGTTTTGCTGGTTGTGGAGCCTCTTCATCCACAGAGGATGAAACTTTTGGGAACCTCAATCTCCACCTACCGACAGGGCTCGGGTACCTGGTAGTTTGAATTTATAAATTCCAATTTCCTTTTAATTTATACCACTATAAATCAAGACAACTCCACTGAAGTTAGTAGAGTTATAATGGTGCAATTAAGAAAAGCACTTACGCACATGATTAAATCCATCCCTATTCAGGAATTAATTGGGACTGAAATATGTGCTTAAAGATAAGCATCTGCTTAAGTACTTTCCTAAAAAAGAATGTTGTCCTGATTTGAGGCCTATGTGAGAAGAGAATCAGGTTTACAGTTCTAAACTCCCCTCGGGCTAGATCCTCAACTGGAGTAAACTGAGATACCTCCAGTGGTTTCAATGGAGCTCTATTGATTTATACATGCTGAGGATCTGGCCCATGTAAAACCAAAAGGTGGTCATATCCAGTTTGTCCTTGCGTTTCTCCCTCTGATATATCTGCTCACTTTTCAGAGAGCTGTACATGAGACCTCTTTACATTCTCTAACAAATGATTTATTTACAGTGCTAACACATGCAGCTCTATTGTCTTTAATTCAGAATTTGATGCCCCACCCTTCACCTTGGTTTTTGAGTGCTTTCCAGCAATACACAAGGTTATGTGAACAAGCATCTGTCATGTGTGGCTCCTTTTCCATTCTTCTGCCAAGAGTGAATACTGTGCATGTTTTTTCAACTGCCTTTTATCAGTTTAGGCTCTGAGGACTACAGTTATGTCTTTTGTGCTTTGTCTACACCAGGAAGTTGCACTGGTTTAACTTAAGTAATTTCTTAACCTCATTTAGTTAAACTGGTGCAAACCCTTTTGTGGCACTTATGTCAATTTAAGAGTGGCTTATTTCAGTTTAGCTTAAACTGAGGCTGGGTCTACACTACAGCCGGGGTCTGACCTAAGATACGCAATTTCAGCTACGTGAATACCGTAGCTGAAGTTGCGTATTTTAGGTCGGCTTACCTAGCGGTGAGGACGTGGGAAAGTCGACCGCTGCCGCGCTGCCGCCAACTCCGCTGCCGCCTCTTGCCGAGGTGGATTTCCGGAGTCGACGGCAGAGCGATCAGGGATCGATTTTACCGCGTCTTTGCTAGACGCGGTAAGTCGATCCCCGATAGACCGATTGCTACCCGCCGGATCGGCGGGTAGTGAAGACGTAGCCAGAGTCTTAAATGACAAACTAAACTGAAAAAACTCTGGTTTAAAGTCTTGATCACTGCTTTACCTAAATTGGTTTAATATCACTTCTTTAGTTGAAGTGGTGTAACAATCTCATGTAGACAAGGCCTGTTATTTGATGCATCAATTTATAATACTGTTCAGGAGTTACCTTAAAAATACAGCAATTAGTTCTGAAAAAGAGCTGTATTTTAACAATGTGCTCTTTTGACGGAAAACTGGTTTGTGAGTAAACTTTTTTTCAGAACATTTCACAGTCTGCTTGATTAAGTTCACTTTGTGAAGGGCAAACATTTCAGCCTATCCAGGCCTAGCCTAAAGACCTGACCACACTTCTTCTATAACTGAGTCAGGGAACCTAGTTACAACACTGTTACAAGCCAGTGCATAAACAGAAACTGTGTCCCCATCACTGAATTAAAGCTTTGTATAAGTTCAAGGTTTAACGTGGTGATAGCCCATGGTTGGGTCTTGTTTAAACTACAGCTTTTTATCATAATTTAAGGAGGCTAGCTAATTAGGGTGTAGTTTAACTGAAAATGGCACCTAAGTCCTGCATTTATTAATATAAACTGATCTTCAGCACTTGTTCCATAGATTGTTCTGTAGTCCATCAAATCTTTTATGTTGTATTAGTAAAAAAAAAATCTTGAAAATGTATCTGCTGTCAACTAAAAATATAATCAACAGAAAAGATATTTTACATGCATGCCCACACACATGGGGGAAAAAAAAAAAGGATGAGAAAAGCAAACTGAATGCATGTATGGTGGCTTGGTGGGAGTGAATTTTGATAGGCGAATCAGGAAGTACAGTAACACTAAAATGAGAAATCATGTGACTTTTTCTCCTTGCAGCCATTATTTAAGAAATAATGGTGTACTCTGTCAACCACAACTTCATAATTATAAGGCCTGAATTGAACTAGTTGCGGTGTTCTAATGTTGGTCACTTAGGAGAACATAGTACTTCAAAGTCCTGAGAGAGTATTAACTATTCATTACCATAAATATTGCTTACATTACACAGCGCTGTTATACATAGTCTTCCAAGTTATTTTTCTTTGTGTTCAAGCAAGTGTTCAGAAGACATGTTAGGAAGATATGCTGGATTGTTCTTAGTTTTGGTTATGTGAGATTCTGTGTAGAGGCAGTGGTCCTTGAAGAGGGAGCTGCCTTGGTCTCTGATTAGACTCCATTCTTGAGGCTGAGTTACTCCCTGGAAAGTGGGCATGGTATTGAGCTGAGATTCCTGGAAGAATCTGCCTGTATGGTCTTTGACCATCTCTGTTCCAGGACTTGTTATGTCTCTAAATGTAACAAGTTACACTTAATACCCAGACTCTCCATCACCGATTTCTGCTTCACTGAGAAGCCAACCTGCAATGCCCCAGACATTTACTATTGCTCAGATGAGGAGTGATGCTGGTGTCAGAACAGGACACTGGTGTCAGAATAGGGGGCAAAATATATATAATGCCTCTATAAATGTTCATATAGTTGTAAAGAGTGTAAACTGAACAAAGTACAAAACTAACGCTATAGTGAATAGTAGTCCAATTAAACCTTGAACATTTAAGGAAAGTAAAAAAAAAACTTGGCTGATACTTTTGTCATCTACTCATGTTATTATTCGGTGGTGATGGGTTGAAGAACGTTAATTAATGACCAACCATTTAAGCCTTCTCTACTTTTTCTTTTAAACATTCAACATCAGTGACAATGTCCCTTGATATCAAATACTTAAAAAAAACCCACCTTGATAACTTTTTAAAATTGGAAAAATAATTGCTTATGTCTCGAATCATGTCACTGCTCCTGTCAAATCTGCAGCCAGTGCTGCAGACAACTGCCTTTGACTTCACATCCAGGGCCTGCTCCATCTCCTTTTTTTCTTCCCTAATCCACCCTGCTTCTTTTTATGGACTCCATCCCACTACCTCCTACCAGCCTCGCAAACTCGTAGCTCCTTCACCCATGCCTACTTTGGATCCCTGCGGTCTATCCCTCTCTTCAGCTCCCTGCACAGCCTTTCCCTCTCTAATCCTATTCATCATAACTTCTCACACCATCCAATCCTCCCAGGACTACACACATTTTCCCCTCCATTGGAATTCCCCCTCTTCCTCTCAATATCAACTGTACTCAACCTCTCATCTGGTATTGAGGCAGCTACTCTACCTGAACCCACTTCCCTCAGACTCCAGCTGATGTCCTGGATACCACTACCCCTAACAAAATCACCCTATATGACACTGCAACCCCGCTTTCTTTGACTCTCACTTCAAATTTTTCTCTCTCTCCTGGCTCCAGGCTACTACTACAATCCCTCCATCATTACCCTTGAACAGTAACCTCCCTCAGTCTAATCAGGACCAAGATGGAATTCCATACACGATGCCACAGTGAGGTTAATTAATTCAGGAACAGAGAGATTAAAGTGCGGCTTTTAAGAGGTTCAGAGGGATTATTAACTGTTTGTAAAATGGAATCAAGATTGGGGCTGAGAGACGAGAACTAGGGGGTATGTAGAGTGACCAGTAGTTTCAGGGAACAAATGGAACGAATGGGCAAGTAAATTAACTTATCTGCTTCACTTTTCCCATCTGTAAAATAGAAAATGTTTTCACCCCTCAGCTCACAGAGAGCTACTACAGGTCTGTCTGATCTTACGCTGGGGTTACGTTCTGCGGTCAGCACGTAAAGCGAAAACCGCGTATAGTCAAAATTACATTGAGTGTAATGGCAGGCGGAATCGCCCACACTACAGGAACAGTATTTAAATTGTTATTTTTCTCTTTTGTTTTGTTTTTTCGACCATGTAAAGCTGAATTCGCGCATGTTAAATGCGCGTAAAATGCGACAGACCTGTACTTAAAACACAGGGGTAATTTGGAGATTAGTTAGTTAACATCTGCAAAATTCTTTGAAGAGAAAAAGTATTATATTTGTGGGAAGTTTTATTATAAACATTCATAATAGTGGATTTTTTTAAAAGGGGAATTATTTACTCAGTATTCCATAAATTGCTAGAGAGAACAGTTAAATATATAATTATAATCTCTCTAATAAAAGAAATATTTTACTCAACTGTCTGTAACGGCTACCAGGGAGAAGTTACAATTTATATACTAAATCCATATTTAGAAACAAACCTAAGAAATGTCTTAAAGTTTATTGGAAAAAGTCATTATATGTGTATGTTATTTAAATTTTAAAATTCAGTATCTATTTAATTTTGTATTCAAAACAATGAACAGGGTTAGACTATTTTTTGAACCACTTTACCAAATTCCATAGTTTTTTAAACAAAATCTACATTTCTGAGTCACAGTATAGGACTACCAAATCATGTCTAAATCCATTAGCTTCTATATTTTTTACATACTAATAATTTAATAAAAATAATTCCACATTTTTAAGGGAGAAAAATGAGCTTCCAAACTAAGTGTGTGTGTAATATTTTAATTTGGAGAAAATTCTTATGGCTGAGTTGGAAGAATAGCATGGCATAATTTAACATGGAGACTGGAGAGTGTGATGGGGCATAAACATATTTTTGCTTTACAAGCAGTTGGGATACTATAGACTCCAGGACTGGATTATTTCCTTGATAAGAAATAAAGAAATTCACACATACATAGAGCACACTGTATTCATACACTAATGTATTTGCACTTATGTACACTTTTAAACAGGGATATTAGTTGACAAAAACAAAGTGCAGCTTTAATACTCAGACACAGAAAACAAACACTAGCAGAAAATACTATACTGAAACCAAATGTCCAACCAGACACCTGTTCTGTTAGTATTCCTACTACAGAAAAGAATCTGGGGGTTATCGTGGACTACAAACTAAATATGAGTCAACTGCAAAAAAAAACAACAACAACATCATCATTCTGGGACGTATTAACAGAAATGTTGTAAGCGAGACATGAGAAGTAATTCTTCCATTCTACCAAGCACTGATAAGGCCTCAACTGGAGTACTGTGTACAGTTCTGGGCATCATACTTCAGGAAAAATGTGGACAAATTGGAGAAAGTCCAGAGGAGAGCAATAAAACTAATTAAAGGTCTAGAAAACACGACCTAGAAGGAAGTATTGAAAAAAATTGGTTTGTTTAATCTGGAGAAGAGAAAACTAAGGGGGGGGGGAGGACATGAGAAAAGTCAAGTACATAAAAGGTTGGTATAAAGAAAAGTATGGTAATTGTTCTCCTTAACCAACGAAGACAGGACAAGACGTAATGGGTTTATATTACAGCAAGGGAGATTTAGGTTAGACATTAGGAAAAACTTCTTAACTGTAAGGGCAGTTAAGCACTGGAATAAATTACCCAGGGACATTGTGGAATCTCCATCAGTTTTTAAGAATGGATTAGACAAACACCTGTCAGGGATGGTCTCGAGATAATACTTCTGCCTCAGTGCCAGATGAGCTATCAAAGACCCTTCCAGTCCTACATTTCTATGATTCTATGAGGTGGCTGTTAATCATTTTTCAGAGACTCCCTTTTCTGTCTAAATTATAATTTATAGCATAAATGGTATGTTTAATAGTTTTCCCATTTTTGTTACAATACAGCTATTATAGTAAATGGGCAGACACATGATCAAGCATGCACACACTTGTACAAATCTGCATGCATGTGTTCATATGCGCACACACAACACTGAAGATGAAACTCTGAAAGAAAAGGATCTGGGAAACTCAAACCTTGCTCAAGAGTAAGCTTTGAAGAAAGCCTTACAAACCTCAGCACTAGGCAGTGCGGTAAACTGAGTACTGTCAGTTCTTTGCTTCTTAAAAGAAATACTACCTTGCAATTAGCAGTCACTGTTCATTTGCAAGGTCTAAAAGTAGCACCGGATTCTTTTTGTTCCTCATTTAGTTTGTACTCACTTTTTGGTGAGAGGGAGAAATCTGCAAATTGGAAATTCCATTTACAAACATTTTTATATCAAAATATGTATCTTCACATGAAAGTCAAAGATACCTTTTTGAAATATGTGCTTTTTAAGTTTTTCAAAGAATTATTTTCAAAAAGGCAAGCACCTCATCAGTTCTCATACACATAAATCTTCAAATACTTTTTTTTTTGAAGAATTGCATTTAAAAGTGTGTTTAGTCACATACTAAGCAAGAGAGCTGCAAAAAAAAGTCTTTGAATCTGAACTACAGCTCATCATAATCTGGTTAAAATTATCTTCAGAACCACCTGTCATTATTAATGCAGAGAGAGAGGTGGAAAAATACCTTCAGCCCAGCTACATTATTGCAAATATGGTCCATCAGTTTCACTGTTCTGTCATATAGTAATAGCAGTTAGATTTTTGATGGATTTAGGATTTTGCTGCAGTAGCTGAATGTGTAACTGCTTTTATTGAAAATGTTTCTTTGGGGATATCCTATCATTTCTGCAGCATTTACATTTAATTTCAAATATGAAATGACTCAACTTTTAACATATACCAGTGTTAGGTTAAAAAAAAATCCTCAACTTTGCCAGCCTATTTGGCCTTTTGTGTTAAAATGTATAGATTGGTTCAATCAAAGTTTTAAGTAAAATACATCAACCAATCTGTATACACCTCTACCCCGATATAACGCTGTCCTCGGGAGCCAAAAAATCTTACCGTGTTATAGGTGAAACCGCATTGTATTGAACTTGCTTCGATCCACCGGAGTGGGCAGCCCCGCCCACCCCAGAGCACCGCTTTACCGCGTTATATCTGAATTTGTGTTATATCGGGTCACGTTATATCAGGGTAGAGGTGTATTAACAAAATGCTTAAGAAATGTCAGGAAATGTTAACTGTTTTTATACATAAAGGGCTTAAACCTACAAGGTGCTCAGGCCCTCAACTCCCAGTGAATTTATTGAGAGTTGAAGGCGCTCAGTATCTCACATGATTGAGCTCACAGTTGCTTAGTGCAAGATATGGAAAATATTCTTCTACTAAGATCTTTTCTCACTCGCTGTACCACTACTGTGCACACCCACCGTGGTGCTATCTCCATTGATGTGTAGGCATACTAGCCTCTGCCAAGTTAAGGTTCTTTTGGTTATGACAGTGGTAGGAATAGGCTTGAGCACTGACTTCAAGGCCCAGTGCCAAGTGTTTCAATTCACACTAAAGACTGGATCATCTGCTAAACAGGACAGGAAACTTTCAGAATTGTCACTGTTTTGTTCAGTCCGTGTGTTGTTCCTTTCTGCTGCCGCGGGTTTCACCAGAGGGAACCAGGCTGTGCCTTTGCATTACCTCCGGCTTCCAGCTCATTATTTTTGTTATCTCTTACTATTATGCATTTATAAGACTCATCACCATGGCTTCAATGAGCACATTATAGGATTTAAATCTGGAGTAAAGTGACATTTTCCCTAAAATTGGGATCATACATTGTCCTGTGTGATCACTTACAGCAAGTCAACCAACTCGTTGGAAGGACCTAAGGATCGGAAATAGGGAACTAGTTTAAATGCCGGGGATGCCAAAGCCTACAGTTAGTAGAAAGCCTGATTGAAATTGTGGCGTATATCATGCTCTAAAAGTAGACAGACCTCACACGTATTTCCAGCAGGGGTAAATTCCAGAAGTACAAGCCTACCACTACAAATACCCTCTGCTTCTGACTTCTTTCTACACTACCCTGGAGACAGATAACTAAGCACAGGTGTCTGGACACAAAGTGAAAAGCAGTCTCTCAGATAATTAGGACCTAGACCATTTAAGGGCTTTATACCAGCACCCTAAATTTCTCCTAGAAGTTAACTAGCAGCCATTGGAAAGTACAGAGCACAACTGTATTATGCTTGATACGCTAACCTGCTCACAGGGCAGGCAGCCATATTCTGTGTTAGCTGAAGCTTCTGAGTGCTCTTGTTTCAAGGAAGATCCTCAGGAAGCCTGTATTTCCAAAATTAAGCCTTGAGTTGATAAAGCATGATTAGCTTATGTGGCAGGAACAGAAAAGGACTCAAATGCTCTCTACTTTTGGTGGCCATTTGCCATGTATGAGACACTGCAAAATTACAGGGCTAGAATAACTACTTTGAAGGGATAGTACTGACTTCAGTATTTTGTTTTGCTTTTCAAACTAGTAGGCTAATCACTTGCATCTCATTACATTCAGGTGCACCCAATATACACTGCAAATGTGCAACAATAGTAGTTCTGCTTTGCCAAGAAGCCTGATATCTGAATTTTCATAAGTTTGTTTGACACACCTTTGCTCCATGTTAAAAGCTTTAAGTAAGGATTGGTAAATTCAGCTGGAATGATATGATCATTTCTAAATAATAAAGGAAAACAATTTCAAATGGTTACTGGACTACATTGTTTAACCCTATTATTTAAAGATTTAGCTTCATTTATCATTATAGTAACATTTACCTTCTCTTCTCCAATAAACACAGAAATTCCTGTTTTCTTTCCCAAAAACTGAAAAGAGTGAAAATTCAACCAACTAGAGATCAGAAGCCAGACCGGGCTCTTAGTCACGCTGGCATAGATCCTTTAATTCAATGCAGTTCGTCTGCACTTACACCAGAGTAACAGAGTATCTGGCTGAGGTGCTTTCAACTCATCCTCTGAATGAAGAAAGACCTCAAACACCTATCAAAATTATATAATTATACTTCTGCTGGTTGATCTCATTTGAAGCAACCATGCCTCCATTTGCAACACTACACAATAAGTTGCCTTTGCCATTCCTTCCACTAACTCAAAATTGCAGGCTCAAAATGGCAGGCTTTGAGGCTTTATCAAATGTCTTCTGTGTGTCCATCTTCACTGAGATTATTTTTCCCCAAACTTCATTGATTCTAAATTTTAACTATATACTTGAATGTGAACAGTTTGGAGGTTTATACATAAAGAAAATCTATTGAGTTTATTTCTTGAATTTATATTTGCGGTTTGATTTTACTGTTTCCAGCCATTTCTTATTTTTAACGGTAACGACACAGAAACTTTTAATATTAGATATCCCAGTGTATTGTGATAATAAGGCAGATCTTTAGACCCATGTAAAAAAACAAAACAAAACAAAAACCAGGCAGATTAAATTCTTTTTCTGGCAAATCCATAAAAACACCCAGCCAGGCCAGTCAAATACCGGCCAGGTGGAAACCCTAGTGAAGCCAGGATTTCACGCCATATGTTTGTGTGTGATTGTACAGCATGAGCACAATAAAGTCCAGAGACTGACGGGGGCATCCATATGTCTTCTGTGTTTTCACCTGTTCTATTAGTTGATGTGGTACACATTCAACGTGTATTGATATCCATTACAAACATACCTATTATAATCCAAATTTCATGGTAGTTTCCCCTATGTCTTAATCATGTTTTTTTGTTTCATGATCATGATTTTTGAGGGATGAAGAACAGTAACAAGAGATCTCAGTTTCATTCCAGACAGAGACAAAGAGGATGATGAATTAATTTCCCCTAATTAATTTAAAATAAAGGCAAGCCCAAGTAACTGATGAATCAAGAGAGCACTATTTAATTTTAACTTCAGTTGCTGGGGCACACTCTATTTTTCTACCTCCATGCAAGACAGGTGCTAGAATAGAGGTTTTCTTTTGGTATGGGTCCAGCTGCACAGCCATCAGCGAGGTGTTGCTTTGTAGCAACCTGCAGAGTGCAAGAAATGCTCCTCTAAATTTCTTCTCTGCCTGATAGGATCTTAATTATCATCTAATTACAGATAATTATTTCAGTAAAGCTATCAGGAAAATTAATCACATACAGAATTTTCTTTGTCTAATTTCTCTTTATCAAATAGACTTACTTATGCTTTTTAATAATTACTTACTATAGTAACAACAAGGAGTCTGGTGGCACCTTAAAGACTAACAGATTTATTTGGGCATAAGCTTTCGTGAGTAAAAACCTCACTTCTTCGGATGCATCCGAAGAAG
>NW_020664436.1:58597089-58606776 GCF_002925995.2 Terrapene triunguis
AGCTTTTGTTGTCTTGTCATGTTTTATTACAGATTTACTAATTACATTTCAAATCAGCAAAACAAACTACAAGGTGAAGCATTGATCAAGCAGCATATCCCTCATGCAGAAGCCAGCATGTAGGTTTAAAAACCAAAATTCTGCTTTATGTAAATATCCACAATCCCACTGGCTAAATTCATATAGCTAAACCCAATTAAACTCTAAACAAATTTTACAATCTGCATCTCTAGTTCTGTGTACAGGAATTACATTATTTGCCTCATATTACACCCCCGCCCCCCATACAAGGTGGTGATAGCCATGTGACAAACTGCAGAGATATCTAATAAATTCTGTGTTTCTTAGCATTTACTTATTGATTTTTTTTATAGGAACCATCACCAGTGTGTCTAAATACAAATTATATATGCAGCTTTGAAGACTTCACTTGCACTCTGCCTACTGATCTGTTTCCTCCAGGAATAATCGTAACATATAGTAACAATATCACACCTCTGAGCAGTGTCAAATGGTTGCCATTTTTATTTTTGAGAACTGCCTTCCAACGAAGCGTTTCCTTCTTTCCCCTCTGCAAAGCTAAGAGTTCAAGAGACAGTAAGGACAACACTGAGTCCTGGAGCAGGGAGAGGTTTATACCTTTTGTAACCCTTCTGCCAGGTGTCCACGGCAGCAAAGAGGACCAGTTAGATTTTTCTAAGGGCTTTCTTGAAGTCTTAACTATGTCTCGAGCCCCCACCCGGAAACTATAAACACCACCCTGGCAATTCTTCCCCACTTGCAAGCTCTGAGTCCAGGGTTTGCAACAAAGAAATTCATTGGGGGGGGGGGAAGGGAGGAGGAAAACAACAGAATGAATTTGGAAAACCAGCAATTAACAAATTCTATGATGTAAGACTCCCACCCCCGGGGTGTCTTAACAGAGGTCCAAACATCAGTGTTCTTTTGGCCATTGCGAGTGGCTGATGTGTCCTGGCTACTTCCCTCCTTGCCAGCTCCCACACACTGTCCTGGCTTGGAGCAGGCCAATTATTCTAGCCGGTCAGCACTGCCTGGGCTGCTCTTGGGGATAATTGCTGGGTAGGGAGGCCTGCACCTTAGGTAGGCTGCTGCTCTCTCTTTGCTTTCAGACAAAGCTGCCTTTCAGACAAAGCTCTACTGGCACTCTGCACCATCCATCCCCTCAAAGGTGCCAGTGCTGCTCTGAGCTGTCCTTCACTTGGGAGAAGCTGCTGCCTCCTCTCTGCATCATCAGCTACCTCAGAGCTGCAGCCACTGCTGCTCTGTGCCATCTGTTGTCACCAAGGTGCTGCTGCTACCTCCGCTCTGCACTGTACAATGTTGACTGTTCAGCATTCTCAGCTCAGCTCTTAGGAAGGAATCAATGGTATCTAGGAGTCCTGACAGAGTTCTTACCACCAGAGACATATTCTCAGCAGTTGGCACTTCCCCTCTTTCCCCCTGCTTTAGCTCTGTCCAGGATCCACCCAATCGCACCCGACAGCAGTCGCAGTCCATGTAGCCCAAGTCAACAGGAATGTTTTATCCTTGTATTTCCAAACAAGGTCAATTACATTTTATTGCCCCCAAACTGAATCTTAAGCAAATGCCCCAAACCATCAAAATAATGAAATGCAAACAAGGCCTGCTCAATTCAGTTAACTTCTCTTGCTTTGCAACAGAAACTGGCAGAGAGTTCCCTCGCCAGTGGAGCCCCTGCCCATCTTAAGCAGCTCTGGGCCACTCTTCACCCATTTCACCAACAGGATGACAGTAATGAGCTCCCCTTTCTCTAAGGCTTCAGGCTACAGGGCTTACACTTGTGACCCTTCATGGTTAGAAATGGAAGAGATCTCATTAGAAAGGGGAGATTTGAATGGGCAGCATTTTCATCTATTCTTGAAGAGTCTTGATATATGGGATCTTAAAAATTATTGTACCATAAAATTATTATTCTATAATATTCATATAGCAGTGGCATCTGGATTTCCCCGTCAGTACCTGGACTCTATTGTGCTGGTGCTGTAAAATCACACACATACATATGGAGTGAAATCCTGGCCCAACTAGGGCTACCACCTGGCCGGTATTTGACTGGCCTGGCTGGGTGTTTTTATGGATTTGTCAGTTGCCATAAAAAGAATTTAATCTGCCAGGTTTTTTTTTTTAATCTAATGTTAAAAGTTTCTGTGTCCAGCTAAAGATGCTACAATATTGCTGTTAAAAATAAGAAATTGCTGGAAACATCAAAATCAAACCGCAAATATAAATTCAAGAAATAGACTCAATGGATTTTCTTTATGTATAAAGCTCCAAAATGTTCACATTCAAGTATATAGTTAAAATATAAAATCAATGCAGTTTGGGAAAAAAATAATCTCAATGAAGAGGGACACAAACAAAGCAGCTTGGAGAGAAATATGACCAAGGTAAGAAAATGATGTTATTAATCTTATCTATATGTGAAATCTCTCTAGAAACTATAACTGTCATTGAAGGAGAGTGGGGGTTGTGGAGTTGCCTGTGGTTGGAGTTGTGGTGAACTCGTGTGGGTGGGAGGGCAAATATTTGCATTTCAAAGGTGGGAGAACTTTACTATTGATTTCAGTGGAGCCAGGTTTTCACCCATTGTCCTTGCCCCAAAAAGTTTACAATTTAAGAAATCACATTATTATTCTATAAAGGAAAATAAACTTTTTGGGGGGTTTTTTTGGGTTTCCAAAACGTTATAATTTTTCTGTCACTATGAAGCTTGTGAAATTGGACTTATAGTAATTAAGACTTCAGAGGTGAAGGGATAAAAATTAGTGCCAAATATCTGTCTGTATATTAATAAAACCTTTCAAACATTTTACAAATATTTTCTGACTTATATGTATCTGAATGATCTCAGACATACAAATATTGGAACTACAAAATGGCACCTGGAGGCTTAGCTAGGAGATCCTTAGATCTGTTTTCTACTCACATACTAGTTGACAAAATGCCTGTCTGGGTTCTGTTTTAATTTAACAAACCTGCATAATTACTTATATATTCAAGGACAGTATTAAAATTGAAAAATGATACCGTAAGTTCATCCCATTTTCTTTCCTAAGGCATAGTTTGTAGTTTATGTATTCTTAAAATCAATCTTTTCAGATTCTGGTCGTGGTGATTATGGCATCTCTTAAAAACAGTGAATTTAACAAGAAGAAAATTGTACATTCATTTTGCATACTGTGAAAAAACTACTACTTTCTAAAGACAAATTGTATGGCTTAAAGTACTTTTTCTAGTTGTTTTGGCCCACACTTTTTAGTTTTCATAGCAAACAAAAAAATTCTTTTTGTGTTACTTTAGCATGGTTTAATGTAGGATAATTAGTCAGAGCCCCCTGCAGCAATTCCACTGGCATGTTTAAACAATTTGTACAAAAAGTTTACTGCTTTTGACTCTAACGGCATTGAAAAATTAACTACATTTATTATAAGTGAGAGAATTTCAGCTGGCTTTTCCCCTTTCCCCCACTCAGTCGGAAAAACAATAAGTTAAAATCGGCCTACTTAATTGGAATTTCAGCTTTTCAGTTACAGTTGGAAATCAATCCATTTGGTTAAGATAATCCATCTGGCGTTATTCAGCTCAGCTCCTACAAAACAACACTTTTATCATCTATGCCACAAATTAAATTGAGGTTGTTTCATAATCATAGTTTTAAGGATCACATCAGTAGCACGTAGAAGTCCACTACTGATTTAAATTATTTGTGGGTTACTTCCTGTGGAGAATATTCTCCATCTATCCCTTGTTGTGGAAATTTTAACTAATCTGTATTACTACAATACCTGACCTGACAATGTGTGGCTACCAGAAGTCTATTGGAAAAGTTAATCCACAGTAATTTAAGATTCAGTAATAACTCAGTTTTAAAAGGATGGGAAACAGTTTCTTTGGAAATCTTCTTAAAAACAGCTGTATTAAAGGAATACTACTATTTGGTGGGTTAAAATATGTATTCCTCCATGACATAAATAGAAATTACACATATCAAACAGCACTGTGACTTTCTTGCAAAAGCAATTCAATAAAATGAACAGAATCAACTGTTGGGTTGTTGAGGGAGAATATTTGTAATCCAGGCATTTATCCCCAAAATTTGGCATTCTAAAAATGAAAATATTTATTCTTGATATAATTGATATGAATATGAATAACACTGGAGCCTAAGGGTTTCTTTTTAACTCATTTGAAGTAACATAACTAGACAATGCCAGTTTTTCATGTTCATTTCATGCCCAAATTGGGTCTAAGATTTGAATCAGCATATACTTAGCAGTATATTTTTGTAATAGGAAGCCTTCTGTGTATTTCATTTTGGCCTTCACCACACTAGAATTAGCCATAACTAGTTTGTTTGATATGCTGAAAGATCACAGATCAGCTTTGGGGAAAGATGATGTATAAATGTACGCTGTTACTGCACTGAAGAGACTGCTGTTTACATTTTCTATTGATTACAGGTCACAACGAGCACATTCAAAGACATGGATCTTATCTCTCAAGTGAATGGGTAAAATATTGATTCTTCAAAAATACATTTCCCCCAATATTGTATTACTTTACATTCATGTGCTCTGAAACAGATGCTTTCCCTTCAGTTTATGACACAACAGTATATTTTGGAACCAAATCCTTTGTGTCTAGCACAGCATGTGGCTAAGATCCTTACATCCGCATCTATTTTTAGTGTTCTCAAAGGCTCAGGTATGTTCTTTCAAACTGTCTTAATGACTTAGTGAACAAATGGACATACAGTAACTGAAATAAGCAATGTTGGAAATGTACTAGAAGAAAAAGTCATATGGAGTAGTAGATGTTATATTTAAAGCCTAAAACAAACTAACCACATGAATGATTTATTTCAGATTAACGACTGGTGAAGAGACTGGAACACCAGCAGTAACACCAACATTTTGGACACTGTAAACAGAAATTACTCTGATTTGAAACAGTACTGGGGTCTTTGCAGTTTAGATACAGTAGAACAGGGGTTGGCAACCTTTCAGAAGTGGTGTGCCGAGTCTTCATTTATTCACTCTAATTTAAGGTTCCACGTGCCAGTAATACATTTTAACGTTTTCAGAAGGTCTCTTTCTATAAGTCTATAATATATAACTAAACTATTGTGGTATGTAAAGTAAATAAGATTTTTAAAATGTTTAAGAAGCTTCATTTAAAATTAAATTAAAATGCAGAGCTCCCCCGACCGGTGGCCAGGACCCGGGCAGTGTGAGTGCCACTGAAAATCAGCTCGCGTGCCGCCTTCGACACGCATGCCATAGGTTGCCTACCTCTGCAGTAGAACCTCAGAGTTACGAACACTAGAGTTACGAACTGATTGGTCAACCACACACCTCATTTGGAACCAGAAGTATGCAATCAGGCAGCAGCAGAGACCAAAAAACCCCAAAAAAACGGTGCAAATATAATACAGTACTGTGTTAAATGTAAACTACTAAAAAATTACGGGAGAAGTTTTAAAAAGATTTAACAAGGGAAGAAAACTGTTTCTGTGCTTGTTTCATTTAAATTAAGATCCTTAAAAGCAGCATTTTTCTTCTGCATAGTAAAGTTTCAAAGCTGTAGTAAGTCAATGTTCAGTTGTAAATTGTAGAAAGAACAACCATAAAGTTTTGTTCAAAGTTATGAACATTTCACAGTTACGAACAATCTCCATTTCCAAGGTGTTCATAACTTCAAGTTTCTACTGTACTACTTATTATGGATAAAGAGCAGCAAGATGTTACAGTCTCTGAATTTAGATTCAGAGTTTGTACCAGATTTGTACCATTAATACAAAATATAACTGAGTTGGCAGAGGGGGAGGTTATGCAACAGTGAAGTCACCCCGTGTTAAATTTACTATATCATCATGAAGCAGCCAATAGCTGCCTTTTGGCAGTTCTACAGTCTCGCTATACATCGGTTATGAAATAATTGTTCTTTCCCAGGTGACCCCCATTATAACTGTGACCTGACAAGGGCATTCTAGGCTAAGTCATGTGTTCACCACATTTCCCATTCTACCGCAGGATTCCTTCTGGCTAGAACAGCCGCATGTATCAGCTTATGAAATGTAGAAGATAGGATTCTACCCAGGAGAGGGATCAAATTGAAGTTTGCTTCTCTACCTGTCTTTTCTTCCCTCCCTAAAGGGACCACCTCAGTTTTGACAAAGGTATTTCACATTGTTTAGGACACCTGAAATACTATAGACTAATGCAGTGTCACACTTCATAGCATCATAGCACAATGACATTTTTCCAGAAGGCAAAAGCACCAAGGTGGCAAGCATACAAGCCATAGCCATGTGCTAGCAGTGCTTGTCTTCACATTAGTACTCTGAATGCTCCCAAAGCTATCTCACATTGGTTAGCAAAGCTGAGCTTTGGCTACAATAGCTACCGGTGAAAATTAAACTCAACTTTTTGGAAAGGATGCCCTCTGTTACGTACAACTATTTTGGCGTCAATGGTATTGCATTTGCGTTACCTACAGCACTTGAACGCCTCTAGCAATGTTGCAGGACAGGATTTCAAACATTCCAAAAGAAAAAAAAAAAAAAAAAAAACAAACCAAACTTGAATGGTGTTACAGCCTTTCCAAAATATATTCTGAATGGTGGAAAGGCTTTCTTGCAATATTCAAGATACTCTATAGCTTTTCTTTCTCTTTTCTCACTGTGCAAGGGTTTGCCATCCTGGCATTCAACAGCATACTTCAATATCTGTTTATTTATGTATGTGAAAGAGGAATAGCTCAGTGGTTTGAGCATTGGCCTGTTAAACCCAGGGTTGGGAGTTCAATCCTTGAGAGGGCCATTTGGGGCAAAAATCTGTCTGGGGATTGGTCCTGCTTTTAGCAGAGGGTTGGACTAGATGACCTCCTGAGGTCCCTTCCAACCCTGATATTCTAATGTACAGCATGTTACACTTACTGATGCTCATCTGATAGTTGCTTACATTGAGACACATTCTGACAGGAGTTACCTGACTGCTATCTGAAATTGCTTGCAACATATATATTTTGAGGAGAAATGTGGTGAGGTATGTGAAAGGTACTGGTGCAGAATTCAACCCTTTAGTCATAGCCTTAGTATTTTTAAGTGAAATTCTCTCAATACCTATCAATGAACTTGGCGGTGACTTGAAGGAAATCACCTTTTAGGATGTTGAGAAGGGAGTCATGTCCATGCTGTAGTCTCATTTCTGGGCTTCTGCTGAACAGAAGCGGAGAATGACCAATTAAGCCTAATTGTGATAAATTATATGCTTTTTATCAATTCTAATGGGAGGAGAGGTCTGCTGCCTAACAGGTAATAACACTAAACTAATTGTGGTGAAAACCTCAGGTTACATTTAAAGTGACCCTAGCCATGAGAGGATAGTTCTTCATCTACTATGCCATTATTACAGCCTTCACATTTATATACACAATTAATTTTGTGACAGTGTATGAAGTTATGAGCCTTAATATGGTTAAAAAGGCCTGCCTGTCTTTCCATTGCATTATTAGTTTTCATTGTAGAATAGCTATTTTGTCACTATATTGTTGAAGAGACCCAGTCAAGGGTTCAGTTAGCCTAAAAACTACCTGCTCTCTTTTCTATTTGTGTGTACAAATGTGCATGTCATACCATCTATTCCTGTCTTCCTCTCTGTTCTGTTCTTGTGAGCAGGCAACGTACTGCAATTTGCAAGAATTTGGAAAGCATAAAAATCAAAATAGTCTGTCATTAATTTTGATACTACATGCATGTTCTCTATGAATGTACACACTCACAACAGCTAGCAAACCTAACCAGTGAAGCTACCGATTGCTCAGCGTTAGGGTAGGATGCAAATTTTTAGGTGAATAATTTATTCACAAAAAATGCAGTTTTAGGCAAAAAAAAAAATCGGAAAAAGTCAAAATGTTTTCTTTCAACATTTTCAAATTAAACATTTCAACCTTTCCTTTCAAACTGACAAATAATTTAGAAATTGTACTAGATTTAATTATTTTTAAAAGGACAAAACACACTCAAAAACTAGCCAAATGTTTCATATTAGTTTGAACAAGTGATTTTTGGTAACCGATTTCTCAGTTCAGCCACTGAATTGAAAAATGTATTATTTGTTCCGCTTCAGTAGGCTTTGGAGCTGATCAAAAAGTTTGTCCAAAGTTTATTTCTAGGTAAAATTGGGTTTTCAACTAAATGAAAATGCTCCCAGAAAGGGCTTTCTTGTCACAAAAAATATTTGTTCAAAAACCTAAACTCGAATATTTTCAGCTGGCAACAGATTTCTGAAAACCAAACATTTTCAGTTTTTCAGTGAAAAGTCAACATTTTCCACTGAAAATTTCAGTGAAAAATAAATTGTTCCATGGGGGGAGAAAAAAAATCTGACCAGTTCCACTCAGCTGTTTTGAAAATCATGTCATTAAAGTGACTAAATGTGGATTTAAGAACTTAAGTTTAGATATTCATTTTGAATATCATAGAATCACAGAAATGTAGGGCTGAAAGGGACCTCAAGAGGTCATCAAGTCCAGTCCCCTGTGCTGAGGCAGAACCAAGTATACCTAGTCCATGCTGCACAGGTGCTTGTCTAACCTGTGGTTAAAAACCTTCAGGGATGGGGATTCTACTAACTCCCTTGGAAGTCTATTCCAAGGTTTAACTACCCTTATAATTAGAAAGTTTGTCTTAATACCTAATCTAAATCTTCGTTGCTGCAGATTAAGCCCATTACTTTTTGTCCTAACTCCAGTGGACATGGAGAACAACTGATCACAGCCCTCTTTATAACAGCCCTTACCATATTTGAACACTATTATCAGGTCCCCCTCAGTCCTCTTTCCTCAAAACTAAACAAGCCCATTTTTTTCAACCTTTCCTTATAGGTCAGGTTTTCTAAACCTTTTCTCATTTCTGTTGCTCACCTCTGGACTCTCTCCAATTTGTCCACATCTTTCCTCAAGTGTGATGACCAGAATTGGACACAGCTGAACTGAGGCCTCACTAGTGCCAAGTAGAATGGGAAAATTACCTCCCATGCCCTATATACAACTCTTGTGTTACTAGCCTTTTTTTTATAACTGCATCACATTGTTGGCTCATATTCAATTTGTTATTCACTATAATCCCCAGATCTTTTTCAGCAGTACTACCACCTAGCCAGTTATTTCCCATTTTGTAGTTCTGCATTTGATTTTTCCTTCTTAAGTGAAATATTTTGCACTTGGCTTTACTGAATTTCATGTTCTTGATTCAGATAAATTCTCTAGTTTGTCAAGGTCATTTTGAATTCTAATCTTGTCCTCCAAAGTGCTTGCAATTCCCTCCCAGCTTTGTGTCATCCACAAATATTAGAAGTGTACTCTCCATTGATTACCCAAGTCATTAATGAAAATATTAACTAGTACCTGATCCAGGACTGACCCCTGTGGAACCCTACTAGATACACCCTCCAGTTACACAGTGAACCATTGATAACTACTCTCTGAGTACAGTCTTTCAACCAGCTGTACACCCACACAGTAATTTCATCTAGACCACATTTCCCTACTTTGCTTATGAGAATGTCATGTAGGACTGTAAAAAGCAACAGAGGGTCCTGTGGCACCTTTAAGACTAACAGAAGTATTGGGAGCATAAGCTTT
>NW_020664436.1:58609776-58672775 GCF_002925995.2 Terrapene triunguis
TTCTGTTAGTCTTAAAGGTGCCACAGGACCCTCTGTTGCTTTTTACAGATTTAGACTAACACGGCTACCCCTCTGATACTTGACATCATGTAGGACTGTGTCAGAAGCCTTACTAAAATCAAGATATATCACAACTATTGTTTTGCCCCTATCCACTAGACCAGTAATCCCATCAAAGAAGGAAATTAGGTTGATTTGGCATGGTTTCTTCTTGACAAATCCACATTAGCTATTCCTTATGATCCAATTATTCTCCAGATGCTTACACATTCATTGACAAATATTGGAACAAATTATTCAACAGGTATTGAAGTTAGGGAATTATAGGCCATTCAGCCTGGGTCCTTTTTGTTTCCCCTTTTAAAATAGGTTATATGCTTGCCCTTCTCCAGCCATCTGGGACCTCACCCGTCCTCCATGTGTTCTCAAAAATAATTGCTAATGTTTCTGAGATTGTTCAGCTAGTTCCTTAAGTACTCTATGATGAATTTCATCAGGCCCTGATGACATGAATACATTTACTTTATTTAAACATTCTTTAACTTGTTCTTTCCCTATTTTGGCTTTCCCCTTGTTAATATTAATTGTGTTGAGTATCTGGTCCCCATTCACCTTTTTAGTGAAGACTAAAGCTAAATATGCATTAAACACCTCAGCCTTTGTGATGTCATCAGTTATTAGCTCGCTTTCCCCGTTAAGTAGAGGACCTACACTTTTTGCTCCTAATGTATTTAAAGAACCTCTTCTTATTGTCTTAATATGTCCCTTGATAGGTGTAATTCATTTTGTGCCTTAGCCTTTCTGATTTTGTCTCTACATGCTTGTGCTATTCTTTTCTAATCTTCCTTAGCAATTTGTGTATGGTTCCACTCTTTGTAAGATTTCTCTTTGAATTTCAGGTAATTAAAGCACTCCTGATGAAGCCATATTCTGGCTGCTTACTGTTCTTCCTATTTTTCCTTTATATCTAGATAGTTTGTGGTTGTGCCTTTAGTATTGTCTCCTTGAGAAACTTACAGCTCTCCGGAACTCCTTTATTTTCTTTCCATGGGACCTTACCTACCAGTTCTCTGAGTTTGTTAAAGTTTATTTTTTTGTACCTTGGCAAAGCTCACAGATCAAATCTGTGGAAGAACTGGAAATAGATCTTAAGTTGCCTAAGACCTTTGAGTTATCACAAAGTGCTTCTGCTCTAATACTAAAAAAAAAAAACCCCTAAAAAAAGGAACCATTTAAGGTCCTACTTATGTGCAGATGGATCTCCTTGCAATGAATATAGATAAGTGATTTCATGTAGAGGGACCTTGCACAATCACGTTAAATTGCTACATAGGGAAGTTGAGTTTGCATTGAGAGAGACCATTGATTTTTCCACTTCTGCTGTTGCTGATGCATATTTTAGCCCTCTCCTGTACTGCTTCACAGCTGGTTTAAGTCTATTTTTTATGCATCATTACTGACTCTTACATTGTCTTCCTAGGTGGCAGATTTACAAGCCTTAAGTAATCTGAAGTATATACGTCTAAAGTTCTCATATTCCCTCAGGCAGGAGAGCAATTTAATTCAAGCAGAAAGGGTCATTGGGGAAAGTACAGTGCTTTTGATTAAAGCTACAGATGAAGTGATTTAAAATATATGTTCTTATCATATAGCTTTAAATTATATAAAAGATTGAATACAAAATTTAGGAACTGACTTATTTTACACTGAAAGCTCTCACATTACAAGTGCAAATGTATTAGATCTGTTTAGCAATCTCTTCTAAAAAATAACTTGCAAAAACCTTTAAAACAATTACGTCCTTTTCCTATTTGGTTAAAAATAGTCTTCCTTGCTGTTAATGAACAAATATTTACAACATAAAAAAAATGATGTTCTGCATCACTAATTATATTTCTCTCATCCTTTGCTATCATGTAGATGAATAATAGTTTTTGATTACCTTAAATATACATCTGAGTATTCAGCATTTCAAGTGCTGCAGTTCTTGATGCAAGAGAAACAGATACATCTATGCAGTCTCTGAATAAAATCTCCCCTCAGTGCATGTGTGTAACTCACAGTAAGAGCTCTCACTGAATGGAGAATATTAGCACAGAGTCAGAAAACACTGTTACAGTTTTGTGTTTTTGTAATGGAGATTGTTTTTTGTTCACCCTGAGTTGGAAAGCTATTTCAGTCAACACAGAATGGTCTCAGAGATTCAGCTCTTAAGACTATGGACAACCACACATTAAGTTTTAGGTCTCTTCCTTCCTTCCTTCTGCCCCTTTGTTCTAGATAGTTTGCATTTTCTACTGTAGCCTGCTCTAAGATGAAATTCCAGTCCCCCAAACACACTTTTCTGGATGCAGTTTCAGAATATTTTGGAGTTAAAATCTGAAAGCGAATGTAGGGTACATGAACTAACAGCTGGTTTAGACTAGGAAAAGTGCAGGAAGAAACTCTACTGCTCTGCTAATATATATCACTCCTAACTCGCAACAATTGCTATTCTAGTAATGGTTATCACCTGCCCAGGTTTTAGAGATGAGGACCCAGTTTTTTGTCCTCTATGTCTGATCTATAAAGTCTCTCTCTCACTCTCTTTAAAACAAAAAACAAAACAAAAAACCTCAAAAGGTTGATGCTTTAACAATTGCTGCTCATATTCTCACCTGGATTATACACTGTTGGGTCTACTAGTGAAGCATGTCTGATTAGTAGCTCCTCTTAGCAGTAAGGAGAGTTGAACTCAACAAGAAGCCAAGATGGAAGAGAGGGAAGAGAGAAATAAAAAGCCAGATTCTGAGATCACTTGCACTTGAGTAAATCTTGGAACTTGGAATCCACAAACTTAACTGGAGTTAGAGCTGATTCACAAGAATGCAACAGAGAAGAAAATCTGGTCTCAAATCTCTCCCTGGAAAAAGGAGGAGACTTTATCATGATGCCATCAGGAAGAAAGGAGTGTAGACCAATAGAAGAAGTGAGGACACAAGCATTATTTGGTCTTTGAATGTAAAGTGGAAACCATATTTCAAGTCCTGGATCTCTCTTGTGCAGAGACTTGCCAACTGTATCAGATTGTACGGTCTCTTGTGTCATATGGTCAGATAGGTACTAGGATAAAATCACAAATCTCATTTTTACTTGTGACCAGAGGTAGGAGTTGAACACAGGTCTGTGAAAAATGAAAGGTTAGTACACTAAGCCACTGGACCACACCATACACTAGCTTAAACTCTATTGTTATCCCTTTTGATCAAACAGCTAGCCAAAAATTCCAGGTCTTGTGGATAGTTCCAGTTAGGAAGAGAAATTGAAGATGGAGTTTGGAATCACTTATGCAATCTTGTTTACTTACAAAGAATGTACAAAATCCCACATTCTTGGTTCCAGGAGGAACTGAAATATTAGGAGACAGTGCCCTATCTCACAGGCCCAAACTTCTCTCAGTCAGAATCCCTGACCTAAAGTCTCTTTTTCGACTTCTCACAGGGGCATACCATGCTTTCAGGATGTTGCTTAGCCTTCTTTCTCTGCTTCTGTCTCTGTCCCATTGTGCTTTCTCAGGTTTTGACTGCACTTCAGCTCATCTTACACACACACACACACACACACACGGTCAAATGATACCCAGTGTACACCCCACCCACAGGTTGCTAGTTTCCAGGCAGACTCCATTGTGCCTTGTTTTAAATGGGGCTCCTTAAATGTCTCTCACAGCTATCTTAAATGAAAGATACATTCATACCCAGCAGTTTCAACTAGGTTTTAATCCAACCCATAATAATCATAGAATCATAGAATATCAGGGTTAGAAGGAACCTCAAGAGGTCATCTAGTCCAACCCCCTGCTCAAAGCAGGACCAATTCCCAACTAAATCATCCCAGCCAGGGCTTTGTCAAGCCGGGCTTTAAAAACCTCCAAGGAAGAAGACTCCACCACCTCCCTAGATAACGCATTCCAGTGCTTCACCACCCTCCTAGTGAAATAGTGTTTCCTAATATCCAACCTGGACCTCCTCCACTGCAACTTGAGACCATTGCTCCTTGTTCTGTCATCTGCCACCACTGAGAACAGCCGAGCTCCATCCTCTTTGGAACCCCCCTTCAGGTAGTTGAAGGCTGCTATCAAATCCCCCCCTCATTCTTCTCTTCTGGAGACTAAACAATCCCAGTTCCCTCAGCCTCTCCTCATAAGTCATGTGCTCCAGACCCCTAATCATTTTTGTTGCCCTCCGCTGGACTCTTTCCAATTTTTCCACATCCTTCTTGTAGTGTGGGGCCCAAAACTGGACACAGTATTCCAGATGAGGCCTCACCAATGTCGAATAAAGGGGAACGATCACGTTCCTCGATCTGCTGGCAATGCCCCTACTTATACATAATTTAATGAAAAAAAAATCTAAGCTGCTCAGAATACAAACTCTGGGACCAATTTACCATTGTGTTACTCCAATTTCACACCACAGTGAATCCATTGAAATCAACTAGAGTAATGCAGTGGTGAATCAGGCCTTCTGATTGCTCCTGGGAAACTAATGCAAATATAACCAAATGAATTATATTCCAGTCTTAACTCTTAGAAATCAAGCATTTCAAACAGTCATACTGTATCTTCCTAATATTGTTGCACTAATAGCACATCAACTGCTAGTAGTGAAGTTTTATCCCGTATTGAGAAAAGTACCAGGAATAAAATTATATATATATATATATATATATATATAAAATAAAAAAGTAAAGTTATTGGGTAAGCATTAATTACCCATCAGAGAAAATATCAAAGACCATAAAGGAAAAGGAAATGAATAAATAATCTGTGATGAGAGATGAATACAACATTAAGAAAGTATGATAATACTGTGATAGAGAAGCAAAGCTAGAGGACAAAGAAAAAAAGAAGTGGATAGAAGAAGATCATAGACACAGCAAAGCTAACATGAAAATCTTTAGAAAAAACAAACACATCACAAAGAAACTACACAAGTTCCGAACATGGACCCTGATCATGAGCTACAAAGTTAGGTAAATCCAGCTGGAATAACATCAACAGAAAGTGTGCATAATTAGATAGTGGGCAGAAAGAAATTGTGTAAGAAATTCATTACAAATGTCTGTATTCTCTTCCCTCTCTGTAGTTTCTTCAAAGCCTTAGCTGGCAAGATGCAAACAGAATATGAAGAACTCAGAAGAGCTCAGGAGACCACTGTGAAGTTCTGTAACATCCCACGATATTGTCAGATATGCACAAAGGTAAGATGGAGAGCTGGTCAAAAGTTTTCTGATGGAACGTTTTATCCATCACGAAAATGCCAATTTGTCAACATTGAACTGTTCCACAGAATTTTAATGAAATTTTGTATTGAGATCATTTTAAATATTTTTTAAAAATTGAAATAAAATTTCAATAAAACTTTTCAATTTTTCTTTATCTAAATGACTTTTCACTACAAAATAAATTTTGTATTACAAGTAATATAAAATAAAGTCAAAATCAAAATGAAATATTTGTATTTTCTTGAAAGAAAACATTTCAATTGACAATTTTCTTTTACTTTCATTTAACAAGAATTTTCAAAATTCTTTGTTTTCATCCCAATTCAGAGTGAAAATAAATGTCAAAACCAAAGAATTTTCTGCAAAGTGGAAAATCTGGTTCCTGCACAACTCTAGTATTGCATATTTTAAACTTTGTAAGAGTGAAGCAATAAATGCCATAAAAGAATCCACAGCTTTGCAGGCAAATAGCCTGCCTAAATACAGTCTGTGTTCTGTATTTAAGGGCCACAAACATGCTTTAGATGAGTTCTCTGAAGAGCCTGATGATAGGACAGTTACTACAGTATATATCAATATAAGCCAAGGTGTTTGGAAGATGGAGAAACACTAGAATGATGACAACAACTATTTTACACAAGGATGTCTAAAAAAATAAGACCTGGAAGAATACCTCAAATTAAAGTTAACAGATTACTCCTAGATGCAAGTAAGAAGAAGGCAAGTCATTCAAGCTACGATGTGCAAGTAATTTTGCAGAAGGAGAGGTTTCCTACATTTTTTTTTACTGTAAATGCCTGTATGTTTATGCAGATGAAGAAAGTACTGTAGAATACAGCTTACTGAAATTGGATTGTTGCAATTTCTGTGTGACAATCAACAATTATCAGACATTGCTGCCAATGAAACTGACGGGTTTCCACTTAGAAAGGGTTTTTGACAGGGATGTGGTTTCTCATCACATTTTTAAAAAACATCTTGCCATGATGCAGAACTGATCAAAAATTTTCTAACAGAAAAGTTTTCTATTGGAACACACAGATTTGACAGAACATGTAAACTGTGTCTAAACTTTCAACAGAGACCAGGCAGGTTCCCTGGCTCCCGGCCTGACTGCCTGGTGGGTTGCTGGGGAATGAGGGATCCCCAGATGACCAGATCTCTGGCTATCAGAATCTCTGACTCCCTGAGCTACTGGCTCCCCCACTGGTAGCAACCTTGGATTCCTGGATACCTGTCTGTTATGCTGCTGAGAAACCCTGGCTCCACAGGTGGCAGTCTCCCTGGCTTGTGGGATACCTGGCTTCCTCCTAGCCTAGCAGGCAGTAGCACAGTGCTCTAACTCCATGGGTGCCCCACGATGTAAAGGGAAATCCCATGGGTTGGCTGGGGCATTCACGCAGATGTCCAGTGATGTCAACACTCTCTAGGCATCAATCTCTTCTCCTGGCTTATCACATATCCCTTGGATTTCTGTGGCTAGGGGCTTCTTAGTAACACTTCCCTGCCCCACAAAAAGCAGGAAGTATGATAGTGTTTACTGGGAGTCTCCATAGGATAATGCTGGCACAGTAAGCACTTTCTTATACACAGCAGTCGCCAAGGATGCACAGAGAATTGCTCCACCACCTAGCAGACAACTCCAATATGTAACATTTGGACAGAGGGGCTACTGTAAGCACAGAAGGGCTGCTGCTGTGTTGGCTTCAATTCCTTTGCTTTCAACAGACTTGTGGCCAAAAAGAAGCAGGTTTTATGATCATTTTATCTCCTCCAGAACAAAAAACGGAGAGAAAGATATGACCTTTGAGAACAGAATGCTAATAAAAAATGAAGAACTGGTGCAGAAAGCGTGGGCAAGCAGGCTGTGGAAGCTGTCCAGCATTGAAGTTGTACATTTATTCTGTCTTGTTATTCCAGTCCTGGTCTTTTCCTACGGTTACTCGTGCCAAACTACAGAGTGACTCTGTGACGTGAACAGATTTCAAATATGAGCTATGGACTGAAACTGCAAATTCATTTTCACTTGTAACTTAACCCATATTTGAACCGGGAGCCTCAGAAGAAAAAAAAGGTCGAGTTCATTTAAGCATCATGCTACTGAGCCCCTACTCCTCTCATACTTCTGAAATATGAGATGTGTCAAGTATAAAATTCGAGCTTTTTTGGAACTTCTGCACAAATTATAGGTTTCTCAACAACGGCTGTGAAAGAAGACATAAGGAAAATAATCAGCTAGCATAGAGACGAACTGATGGTGAACTTACATCACAGAGCAGACTGGCCTCTTTGTAGGGATTGGTGAACCAGTCTGGATAAAATTAGAAATGGACTTGGATCGAATTACAGACCCAAACAATCCCAAATGCTGGGAAACAGATCTGGATCCAAAATTTTTGGTCAGGCTCAGATCTAGAGCAAATAAAAAGCAACTTGAACTTTCATTCAAACTCAAATGGATCCCTTTTTTGTGGTTCAGAAAAGTTTGGTTAACTGTGATTCCAACCAGAATAAATAGTAGAGGTGTTGAATATACTATGAGAAGGGCAGCTTGCTGCAATGTACCCAGACCAGTTTTACACGCCCTGAAGTTCAGATACATTTTTTCTAATCTAGTTACAGTATCTCAGATTTATTTCCAAAGTGGTTTTCACTATAGTGTCTAAGCTCCATTTTCTTGTATGTAGACAGCTTTTCCTTTAAGAATTATATATACATAGCTATACTTTATGACTCCTATTTTTCTCTCATTTAAATGTGTTTGTTTTTTATTCTGAGTGGGCGAAGCCACAAGACATCCATAATCACATCACAGCTGTGCAGGAACCAGATTCTCCACTGTATTGGGGTGAGGAAGGTGTGACTGTGCAGTTTTTTCTTTTTCTTTTTAACATTTATTAGGAGCTACTGAATTTCTAAATGGTTTGCCTACTATTCCAGAAAATATTCAAAGTCCACAGGTAATTTTGAGCCAAATTGTGATATTCTTACTCACACTGAATAGGGCTTTATACCCATAGCTTCAATGGGATTACACATGGAGTGAGGCACATCAGTGTGACTCAGAGTATCTGTCCTTAATTGTTCATAGATAATATGGTTTGTTTGTCTGTTATCATTTTTCTGTGCGAGTTCATTCAAGAGCGTAGTCATTGACCGTTTCCTCCACCTAGTTTTTGTTGGGTCAAAACTGGATGAGGTACATTACATCTTGTGATAGGCATGTGTACGACCCATGAATCTTGAAATGTCTATTGTGGGGGGTGTTGATCATCATGACAGCAGAAATATGTCTGCAGGTTTTGCATCTGTTTTGGAGAAGAGCTCTGTGAAGATCCAAAGCTTGTCTCTCTTCCACAAACAGAAATTGGTCCAATAAAAGATAGTACCTCACCCACCTTGTCTCTCATATCCTGGGATGAACACAGCTATAACAACAACAACACTGCAAACAACATCACTAGAAGTCAAGTGATCAGATGGCAAAAGTAATAATAAAATAATCCTTTTGAAGCAAATTAGGATACAAGGATGCAGTGCAGTTTAGAAATATTGGGTTTCATTTTTGATATTCTCTTTGGTCCAGATTGTGAGTCCTCCTGCATGCCCATGCAGAGGCATCAGGGATGTATGAAGTCCCTTTATGACACAGCATGGGCTATCTGCATCACCAGAGCCTGTGTATGTGGGAAGGAGACAATAGCTGACACCAGGCTGCTGCTACTCTTCCCATGCAGGTGGGTGGTGTGTGAGTCAGGGGCAGGGGAAAGATGGAGTCTCCTTCTCAAATGCACCAGCCTGTGCACAGGAGCTGACATGGGGGGATGAGGGAGGGGAAGCCAGAATCAGTTTATAACAACTTGGAGTCCCACGCTGGTTTCGGCCCTGCATGTGGAGCAATGCAGCTATTTACTGCTCCCTACTTAGGCTGAATTTTAGGATTTTAATCTACTCCTTAAGGACCATTATTCTGCCCATCTACACATACATTTCCATTATCCTCAAACCTCAGTCCTCAATAAAGAAGGGACATTAAGGAAAGAAAAGGTTCCCACAGCATTCCCTAAACCTAACAACGTATAGAAATTAAAGACATGCAGTACCAAAACACAACTGACAATTTTCAACTCAACCGAAATTTCAGTGCCAACATATGGCTGCAAGAGCTGGAGAGCTATTAACATGCTAAACTGAAATCTAGATGCCTTTGAAAGTAAGTGCCTACAAAAGATTCTGGACACTGGATGGAGAGACTCACTGGATGGAGAGATCTGAGCAATTATCAACCAGCAGCTCGTCTCCACCAAAATCAGAAGAAAACGTTCGATATATTTGGGTCATGTACTCTGGATGTCAAAACACAACTGGTGTGAGGAAATAAGGGTGCCCAAGAGAAACCTTAACAAGAACCCTTAGCAAGGAGGGCAGAACAGTTGACCTCAAAACCAGAGAGCAGATGGAAGCAGCAGCTAAAGACAGAGACGGATGAAAGAGACTGGTTTCCACCCTCTGTGTCAACATTGGTGAGAGAAGGATGTAATAAAAGTAAAGAGGAATCAACTTTAGGTTTCAAGGAAAGAATAGACCCCTACACCCAGCCTCAGAGAATTTTTAAAGCTGAAATCTACATAAGAAAACCTCACCATTAGGATTTATTTTTTAAATATACTTTAACAGATGAGTATCACAGAGGCAATTTGGATTTCAGTTGCATCATGGCATGCAAGCATCCTTGAAAAATGCAGGCATCATATTCAGTCTCTCTTTGAACAGAAGCCAAAGATTGCCAGAAAAGTTCTGCATAACTGAAAACTGGGATAATGTAGAAGCCAGTTATGTTGATCTGCATTAATGAGAAGATGCAGAGAATAAGTACTTCGGTCATGACATAAGTCTTTTTCTGCCTGAAAGTGGAACATACACATTTCCAACAATTTGTAAGCATAGCAGATCAAAGTCTATTTCCTCTGGGCACACAGGTGGCTCTGTGGCTATGTGCATATTGCTATTCTGTTAGATGGATAATGACAAATGTATTGTATATGAAATCCCAGCAGATTGAGGATTCTTTTGTTTCATTCTGAAAGGGCTATAAATAAGTAGTGTGGCACAAACAGATTGCTGAATAAACACGCACACACAATCAGAGAAACCTTTGTGGTTTACAAATGGCCAATTTCAAAGGGATCCAAGCAGACAGAGAGGGAGCATTTCTTAGCAAATAAAAGAAGGACTTTACTGCATTCCACAAGCATTTCTGGGAAGAAGCTTCTATCAAATATTCATGGTAGCCTCTTGTCTATACAAGTCTGGTTGATAGAGTAATAGTGTCGACTGACTGGGCACCAAAATGCAGCCATTTTCCTTTTCCCTGTCTAGTAAATCTGTGACTGTCAGTGATGGGAGCTGATGGGAAATGATAGCCTTATTGAGCTGCCTCGTGAACTGTAACTCATTTGTTCTGAAGACCCAGAATGACAACCCCTGCATTTCTCCCTTCCAGCAAAATTGAGTATAAATCACTTTATCATTTTTTCTCCATGACAGTTTATCAGAATTCTGGGATGTTATATGAAGTCATAGGGGCTGGTGATAGGAAATAAGACTTCTACTCAATCTTGTTGTTGAAGAGCACTGCCCCTCACAAGGGCTAAGCATTCCCATAAAAACGGTAATCTGAGTTCCACTATACATACATATACACAGACACACACTATATATGTGTGTCTTGGTGACAGAAAGAAAATACCGACAGACTAGCTTTTACTAGGCTTTAGACAGGAATATTCTAGGCCATGACCCCGGTGAACCTACCACTGATGTGTATTCAGCTCTTTGTAAGCTCATCTTTCATTTGTCATTTTGAATGTTAATTTTTCTGTTATTGCCAATTTAAGTTTCATGACAAAAATGTATTCATGTCGGCATAACCTTATCAGGAAAAGAAACTGCACTAATTGTTGCTGTTCTTGTTATTACATTGGGAAGAGTTGAGATACTATGGTGATGATAGCCATATAAGTTCATATATAGATAGATCTTTATCTTTATCTATCTTAGTGTTACACTAAGCTGGAATCATGTAAACTAGGCAATTTTACTTTTGTCTCCACAAAAGGCTCTCTACACATCACCTCAGTCTTGTGTAAATTTCGCTGAGCATTTACAGGCACTATGCAAGCTTGTCACACATCTCTGCCACTATTCCTTCTATTCTAGGCCTTGGCCCCTCTGATAAGGCTGACAACTGTATAAAAATTGAGTAGTTCTATGATATAGAAACAATATCCAGTAAAGACTATGAATTGGATACCACAATTTTTCTTCTCACACTGAATGCTCTATTACGTATGGTGATAAAACAAACACAAATAATAAATGGGCCTGAAATTCAAATCTGCAAAGAGAAGAGTAAGATGATTGAACACATTAAGGAGCAAAGACGGAGGGGAGACATGTCAATTGCCTATACTTAGAGGTGTGTTCAGGTTCAAGTTTGTTACCCAAGTTCAACAAAGCTGACCCCAAACTCCTCTGTCTGTGCTCCCAGAGTTGGGTCATAGAAGGTGGGCGAGGCTGATCATATGGGGAAGTGATCAGCCTATGTTTTATCCAGTGCTCCCGGGATGAGTTTCTAGGATTCCCCCCACAAGTGGCTACATAAAAAGACAGCTGAGCAATAACTTCCTGATCCTCTATGGATGGATGGCCTGCAGTGCCGGTGACATGAGGAAATGATATCTACAGAGTGATGCCCACTCATAATACTGGGATGCCATAGCTACCCAATCAATTTTGCTATTGCCTGGGTTCCTTTTTCAAGGCTATAAATGCAATACTCTTGACATGGATTACACTTCTGCTTACATAAGTAGATGTGAAAGCTCAGTTCTCATTAGTCCAGGAGACTACAGCATGTATCTTAAACTACAGTAGGAAAAAATTAGATAAAATACTAGGAAAAATGTTAAAAGTCTAACTAGACACTGCAGCAAAGCTACAAAAGAAAGTTCAAAGGAGATAACTGTAGATCAAACTTAACTCCTGTGACCCATCTATTTAGAAATAATTAAACCCACTATGATACAGAAAGATGGATTAAATGAACTACCAACAACCACAATAATTTGGCTTATCACCTGAAACTAGATTTAAACCAGATCTCCAGAGCCTGATTCAGTAGGCCACCATTCTAACCTCTCATGAATCCATACTATCACATGAAAGACACAGGTTAAAGTGTACTGTAAATTTTATGCTCATAACCCGGCGGATGAGCGTGTGTCTTGCTTAATCATCCTCAAATGGCTGAACACTGGCACCACGGCCTGTCTTCCTGGAAGGAATCAGGCTTTTCCCCTGGAGTCAGATTTTGGACCCACTGCTGCAAACACTAAACACTGAGAAGCTGAAGTCCCCCCTTCCCACCACCACCCTTTTTTAAACACCATTTAAATTTTATTCCATCCACTTTTTTTTTTTACTATATGGTCCATATCATTAGACAATTGATCCTTGCCTATCCCGTTGGCTCTGGTGATGGCATGGACCATGGGGCTAATTTTGCACAGGTTATATATCAGAGAACGGAAAGAATGTGCACATACTCTGAAGAAAAAATTTGCTGAGACAAACCTGGGAACTATTCAATCAAAAGAAAAACAGCAATAAATTAAGAATGACTTGGAGATACCAAGAGCATGGTCCTAAATGGCAACCCCATGAAATATATAGAAAAACTTGCTATTAAGACTAGTGATAAACACATGAAAAGGCAATCAACACTTCAGGATAAGACATTACAAAACCCTAAATCAAGGAAGGATATTGGAAAGTGGTGGATAAAACTCTTTTTGGTCTACAGGCCAGTCCTTAACAGCACAAGTGTATGGGAAATAAATCAAATCCTAGCAGAAATAAAAACAGAGGCACCAATTATGTTAAAGGGAATTTTTCTAAAACTGTAAAAGGGACTAATAAAGGTTATAGTTAAAATGCAGTGAGCCGTTCTGATTAATCAGTTATAAAATAATTTATTAAAGACAAGGTGGGCAAGGTAATATCTTTTATTGGACCAACTTCTTTCTCCAGCAGATGTTGGTCCAATAAAATATTACCTTACCCACCTTGTCTCTCTAATAACCCAGGATCAACACAGCTACAACACTGCAAACATAAAAAAATTATGTTATCTTATTATAAAAGTTGTGGAGGGTAAAGGAGTCTAGGTGGCTAGGTGGAATTTCTCCACATAGATAATAGTTACTATATGGAATAAAACGACCAAGTTTAGACTTAGCAGCAATGAAAGTAAGCAGTTTTTAAAAAAAAGGTGTGAAATAATATAGTAGGGGACAAGTGTTATCCAAAAGGAGAACAGATACAAGCTGAAATGTATTTCTCCCATCCTAGCATGATCTGCATTTATAAAAGACCAAGATGTCTATAGAAAATAATATAGCCATGCTAATTTTATATATGAGCATATATACAGTCCTCCAGCATTGGAAAGGTTTGATATTTAATGAGAGAATATTATTATATTTCCAAAGAGTTCTTCTGCCTTTAGCTTATTCCAAATGTGCTGACACTATATATTACCCATAGGCTTCTTTTTTTTAAAAGCAAAGAGCAAACATCCAGAAAATATTCAGCCCAGAATTGTCATAAGGCTGCTGCAGTTTTCATGTGGAGAGTTTTAAGGGGTGTTGAAAGGGAAAGGGATTATAGCCAAGTCACTTAAGTGGCATGAATTTTCCATCATGGTTCAGGCATGTTTTAGAAGCTTGTGGGTCTTGCTAATAACCTGAGCTTCATGGATTCTTAAGATGGAATCTTTTATACAACAACTCTAATTTATACAATTTCCAAACAGCAAGTTCTGAGCTGGCTATGTTTAGAGATGCTAATTGCAGTGCTTTTGTAGAGTAAAATGATATCAAAATTGCAGGGGGACTGAGATGATGGCTATGACACAGCTGCAAGCAAAAATGTCTGTCTTGAGAAACTTGTGACCATTTTATTTGAAGGTTTTGTTCCTTAGGATGACTAATCATCCCTCCTTGTATTTATTTATGGATTACCACACACACTGGAGGCAGAGGACGTCTCTCTCTCTCTCTTATACTTTTCCCAGCCCCCCTCCCTAAAATGAGTCAGAGGAATAATATTTCTAGTCATAACTTAGCCAGGCTGATTTTGTTCTGATCCCTTCATCTGTATGCTTGATAGAAATATGAACAGTTAGCACAAGGTCACGGCAAGTGAAAAGACACCCATAAGGGCCAACAAAGATATCAGGGTGGGGAAAAAAGGACAGGTGAATGGTATCAATGCAGAGTCACCTTTGCAGCTGTAGGTGAACTGTAGGTGCTCTGTGAGTATCACAGATTGTGATAAATGAAACTGACAATGAAATAACTGAGCCAATGTACTGTAATTCAGCTGCAAACAAAAGGCAGCTTGGTGTAGGGAAAACTTACAAAATGACCTATGCAAAGAGAAAATGAAATATGTGAAGCAAAGGAAAATCTAAGGAGATTTTGGAAAGCCTAAGATGGGGATGGTGGAATAGGTGGTACCAAAACAACTGTTAGAAAGGAAGGGAAATTTAGTGCAACAGATAGAGACAATGAAAGTGCACAGAAACAGGAATTGGAGCAGCCTGGCACCTAAAAAGGATAAGAGAGCATTTTCAAGTCCTCAAATGCTCTACTGTCCTAATGCGAGAGAAAGGATATGTATGTTTATACACACACACACAATTACCTGTCACCACACTGTAATTTTTTACCAAGACTCCAAAGTCATAAGTAAATTAGGATATATTGTCAATACATATTTGCTGTGGAACCATATTCATCTTAAATATTTATATCTGCATCAAATACCAATTTCATATAGTTTTCTTGGGAGCAGATATGAAATGAGAATTGTGCATTTGTCTGTGGATACTTGTATTAATGGGAATGCCTTACTATCTGTGCCTCTTCAGATTGTGATCTTGTCAGATCTCATACGCTAAGCAGGCTCTAGCCTGAATAACAATTGGCTGGGAAGTCTCCAAGGAAAATCCCAGGTGCTACAGAAAGTAGCATTGGTGATTCAGCAATTGGCACTCTTCCTTCTAATTCAGTAGTAAACCAATGCCATAGCATGGCATCAGGGAACTGTTATGTTGCTGGGTATGCCAGCTTCTAGAGGACACATACAATCAATGCCCTCAACACTTGTTATTGAAGTATCAATGGCACTTTTTGCAATGCTAGCAGTTGCAAAATTCCAATTTTGGCTATAACAGTCTAGCAACCCAAATTTTGCCTGCCATTTCAAATAGAGGAAGGTAATTCTCAAAATCCCATCCTAAAAATGGCTGGTTGGAAACAGCTCACACATGCCACTCCAAAGTCAGTGCTTTCCTGTGGTGAGTGAAAGAGCATTCTCTGTTGCTCTCTCACACACAAAATCTGTAGAGTGCTTTGGGATAATTCTCAATGAAAAGTACTACACAATAGCACAGCAAGCTATTGAAATCTTATTGGGAAGATAATGCAGTGATATTAGATGAAACATAACTGGGACGATTAGGTGCCTTTATAATACGTCATTTAGACAAATGGGAAAGATCCAGAAAAATCAAATGATACCTGTGAAGTCAGAGGGCCTGATTCTCCATTGTGCTACATAAAAGTGTATATTAATGCATCAGTTTTATGTAAGTGTAATTCCACAAATTTCAACAGATTTACTCCGGTGTAAATGCAGTGGCGAATTCAGTCCCAGATATGTTATTTGTTTCGCTATTTGAAGCTAAATTCCAAAAGCCTTAATTATAGCTCTGGCTTTTTAAAGAACTTCTATAAAATATCTTCCATTTTGAGAAGCTGACAGATAGGTGGAGAAGGATGGAAATTTATGGCATATGAATTATCACTATGAATAGGATGTTTAAACCCTCCATTCCAAACTTCTTATTCTGAACAGCAGATTTTTATGTTCATGTTATGTTTTAAAAATAAACTCTGAAAGCAGAAAATCAAACTCAGCATTATGAGTTACAAGTGACTACCAACTTTAGAAATCAACAAGTTTTTATTTTTTCCACTTTGCAAAAATGACAATTTACAATACACATACCACAAATTACTCTTATTTCATAAGAGTATTGAAATATTTAGTTCTCTAAATAAAAGAGGCAATTATTACAAAATAAAACAATTTGCAAGTGCCCTTAATCAACTAAGCATTTGGCAGGTTTTTAACAAAATTACTACTTTTGGTACATAAAATTCTTAAATTAATTCTGGAACTTTAACAATTTTAAATCAGTAAATTGTCTTACTATCACGGATATATATTTAATCAAGTCAACACTGGAGTAATTTCAACTCAAAAGTTGCTTGCCAAGCATTGAGCACTGCCCTGCAGACAGCGGCACTTCTAGTTTCATTGTTCCTTCCCTTTGCCTCTCCTGCCTGCCCCAGAACAGAGCTGAAAGTTGAAGCAGATAAATACACTGTTGCTCTCTGCCCTACCCTGCAAGAGTTGGGAGAAGAAGCCTATCCCCTTCTGCATCCCTCATAAATAATCTACTGAAGTCAAGTTGCAGAAAAGGCCAACGTGACACAGCTCTTTTCTGACTAGGGACTCTGAGCACTATCAGAATATAAATATATTGGATAAATTAGAGGGGAGAAATCATTCTGCTATATACTAGGGTTGTCAGGTGTCTGGTTTTCAACCAGAACACTTGGTCGAAAAGGGACCCTGGCAGCTCCAGTCAGCACCGCTGATTGGGCCATGAAAAGTCCGGTTGGCGCGGGGCTGGCAGGCTCCCTACCTGGCTCTGCCCAGCTCCCGGGAAGCAGCCAGCGTGTCCCTCTGGCTCCTAGGCATATGGGCGATCATGGGGGCTCCCCGCGTTGCCCCCGCCCCAAGCACTGGCTCCGCAGCTCCCATTGGCTGGGAACCACGGCCAATGGGAGCTGTGGGGGCAGTGCCTGCGGATGGGGGCAGTGCACAGAGCCCTCTGGCTGCATGCCTCCGCCTAGGAGCCAGAGGGACATGCTGGCTGCTTCCCAGGAGCCACCTGAGGTAAGCACTGCCCAGAGCCCACACCCCAAACCTCCTTCTGCACCCCAACTCCCTGCCTCAGCCCTGAGCTCCCTCCTGCACCCAAACTGCCTCCTGGGGATTGTACCCCGCACCCCCTGCCCCACCCAGCCCCCTGCCCCAGCCCTGAGCCCCCTCCCACACTCCAAACCCCTTGGCTCCAGCCCAGTGCCCCCTCCTGTACCCCAAAACCCTCATCCCTGGCCCCACCCCCAGCCAGAGGCCTCACTCCCCTGCACCCCCACCCCCTGCCCCAGTCCTGAGCCATCTGCCACACCCTTAATCCCTCATTTCTTGCCCTACCCTGGAGCCTGCACCCTCAGCTGGAGCCCTCACCCCTCCCACACCACCTGCCCAGTGAAAATCAGTGAGTGAGTAAGGGTGGGTTAGAGCGAGCGACGGAGTGAGTGGGGGTGGGGCCCTGGAGAAGGGGCGGGGCCTCAGGGCAAGGGCGGGGCAGGGATGGGGCAAGGGTGTTCGGTTTTATAAAGTTGGCAACCCTACTCTGTACTGGAATACTGACTCCAGTTCTGGTGTCCACATTTCGAAAAGGACATTGAAAAATTGGAAAGGATTTAGAAAAGAGCTGCAAGAATGATTTGAGGTCTGGAAAACATGATTTACAGTGAGAGGCTAAAGAAACTCAATCTAGTTAATCCAAGAGAAAGATAAGAGGTGACTTGATTATGGTCTACAATTATCTACATGGGGAAGAGACTTCTGATAGTAGAAGGCTCTTTGATCTAGCAGAAAAGAGGCAAATGGAGATCCAATGGCTGGTAACCAAAGCTAGACAAATTTAGACTAAAAATAAACTTTTTTCTTTAAAAACAGTGAGGATAATAGAACACTGAAATGATTAACCAAAGGTTATGACGAATTCTGTATCACTTAAAAATCAAGATTGGATGTCTTTCTAAAAGATATACTCCATCTCAACCAGAAGTTGGGAGCCTGGCATAGGAAATTCTATGGCCTGTGTTATGTAGGAGACCAGAGTAGATCACCATAATAGTTCCTTCTAGCCTTAAAAATATATTAATCTATAAGGATGTGCTATGTAGAAAAACCATCATATTAGGAAAGGATAAGTAATTTAAAACAGTCAGGGATAACCTGGTCCCCTTTCTTAAGGTTCATAAACCCACATATTGGAACTATGAATTGGACAAAGAAGAACAAATTAGACCTATTTGTTTCACACTGAGTATGGTTGTAAGTGGTTAACACTTTTCAATTTTTTAAAAATTATTACATTTTTATAAGTCTGAACCTACCATTTCTCTAATTTGGATTATTTCAAATGTGAAATGTTTGTATCTGAACTATTTTTTCCCTTTAGAAAATTGGTAAGAATTCATGTATAATTGCACTAATGAAAAATCCAGCAGGATTTGAATTTAATAGCTTTGGAGTACAAAAGACCTTATCCACTAGTCTACACAGTCACTTTAGGTAATTTCGGTGGGAATGTACAGACATCATACTGGTCTCTAGAGGAAGCCCATATTCTTCCATGATTGCAGTAGAAACTTATCGAGAATTATGAGGAAAAGTTAATTAAAAAATTGGATGTAACTATTATGATGTTCAAATTTAAGTGTCATGAACTGGGGAGTAATATACCTAAAAAAAGCAAGCCACACTTTGTACAAATTGAAGACTATAAAATAGCATTTTCCTAATTTAAAAATACCCATGAATGAGGCAACATTCGATCTCAGCATATAATTAAAGGGATTTATTCTTATTATATGATATTGGTTTGATTTAGTCTCTAAAAGCCACACACATCTGTTCCAGTCCTTAATACTGTCAGACCACTAACCCAGATTTTTTTTTTCAAGTTTGGGCCTATAGAAATAGTAGCTGTAATGTTCTTTATTTACCTGGATTTACTTTGTGTAAATGTTTTGCTGACTTGGGGTCTGAGAGAGAAACTGAGTGATTCAGAGGCTCAGGATAGTCTCTCTCAGATGTTTTACTCACAGTACATGCACAGATTGTCTTCACCTTGAACAAAGATGGCAAAAGTAACAGCAAAAAAAACTTAGAACGGCAATACCCCTTTCAGGGCACCAGCTAAACTCATACCATTTTCAAGAACACTTGGTCTCAAATATGGTTTTCTTCTACTGTATAGAACCCAAAACCTACCCTTTGGCCCGAGCCTTGCAAGGAGCTCTGCAAAGTCAATGGAGCTCTGTGTAGGACTGGAACCTAAAATAGCCTTTTGTTGTTGTTGTTAAAAATACTTTTCAAAAACACTTCTTGCCAGAGCTAAGCTCCAAATGAAGTCTTCCTGCGTGTGATCCTCCAATCAGACAAAAGAAAGAACTGACACCCTCCTATCTTATAGGAAAAGAACAACTGTCTTTAACCCGACAGTATAAAGGTGAAAAGGGGGGAGGGGAGGGGAATGGTGTGTGTCTTTTTTTTGTCTCATTGAGGCATAAACAAAGCTTGAAGGTTGTTGGCTTTTGTTTTGTGTGTACACATTTTGTTGGTGGTGGTTTATTGGTGTGTGTGTGTGTGTGTGTGTGTGTGTGTGTACACATTTTTATCCCAGTTGCTTTATATTTTAAATATCAGGAATGCCAATTCAGATCTTCCTTCAGAACTGCCTGTTGTGAGTTCTGTTATCCCTCAAAAGAAGGACCAAAAGTGGCCATTCTTTATCTTTCATCTTTTCTTTCAATTGCAGCTAGGGCGCTTGAGTTAACAAAGCATTAACAAAACCCAGACTGACAAAAACACACTCCCTCTCTCATTTCACTAGACGTCAACTCCTTAGAATACGTGATATCATAATAAACTGCCTCTTATGCATAAGGTGTCCCTGGTTATAAAACTCCTTAATTTCTAAGGTAAGAAAAACAAATAGGAAAAAATATATATAACCATGCCTAGTGCATATAACAAAAATAAGTAAAATTAGAGCACAGAAGACTTTTTTTCTTTGCAGGTCCCTTTGACAATATAACTATGAATATATGTAAAACATAATATTGTACTGTTAAACTGGGTGCAGTTGCAATTTCTAAAACATCCTGAGCACAGATCAGATTATTGAAGTTCTACTGCTATGATCCCTTATGCTTAACTCTTTCCTGGAGAGTTTCTACTCATGTATGCATTTTGTTAATGCATTTCTTCACCTCCTTTGCTGTAATGGGTCAAAAAACTATACCGGAGTTAAATGAAACTTGTCTTGCATTCAGACGAGTTTTCTACTTCCTTTCTGTACCGACACTGAATATTTAATCCAAGATGAATTTCCCTTTACTTTGTGCTTGCTCTAAATCCCAGCTATTTATTACAATGCCAAAGCCTTTAACTGTAGGAGCTAAATGTTTGTGGGGTTTTGCTATAATCTTAGAATTTGGGTTTGTTTCTCTTTTGGGGAGGAGGAATGTTTGTTACAAAATACTTTGCTATGGTCTGTATTTGACACACATGGCAGACAGGGTGCTGGAACAATTTTTATTGTGGGGGTGCTGAAGGTGGAAACTAGGTACTTGGGTTACTACTACTTCAAGCCAGGGGGCATGGCAGCATCCCCAGCACCTATGATGGCAGATGTTCATTATCTTGCGTGCAATCAAATAGTTGCTGGGAGTGGAGCTGGTCAGAAATTTTTCACCTAAATATTCTTCTGCTAAGAGTGCTGTTTTCATCAAAACCAACACTTTCAAAATGTTTTGATGTTGACAAAAATGACATTTTATTAAAAAAAAAGAAAAATTTCTGATCAGCTTTGCTTCCAGCATCTGTTAGAATGCACACAATTATATTAGATACTGCATTTTGATCAATGAAATATTGTTTTGAAAAAAAAAAAACAATATGTTTTGATACTATGTCCAGTTTTGCCATTTTTGTTTCAAAATGATTTTTCAAATTCAATATATATAGGATTAAAATTTGACTGATGTTAGATGAACCCATTTTATTTTTTAATTAATTTCACTGGAAATTTTTGAAATATTTTGATTTTGTTCTGTTTTGGAATTATTTATTTTTCAAAATTGCAGATTTTCCCATTAAATGCAAAATTTGGTTTCTGGTTTTTAGATATACATAAATAATGCACATTTTGTTTAACCTGTCACCAAAGTAACATTTCTTAAATAATTGCTCATAAATAAGTTGACTGCAACTACACTTTGATTAACAGAGGTCTCAAGGACACTATATATCTGGCCCATAATCCTGATATGGTATCCATAGGGGAAGACAAAGTTAATTGCTCATTCCATTTGTCAGTCCATGAGAAATATCTTTAAAATGTATAGTTTTAGTGTTTACAAAACCAAGGGAGTACCTGAGTTAATTTTAATATTGTCAGCAAATAAAGAACTTTTAAAGAACTTTTTAAAAATCCTTTTTTTATTTATTTATTGTACAATGGATTTCTCTCTTTGATTTGTCTCACCACAGCCCCAGATTCCAAAGAGGGTGTATCTAGGTATTAAACAAGTGACAAACAGCCTCAATAATATTTTCTAGTTTCACCAGGAAATGCATTCTGGCCTGTTATGCCTGTTTCAGTCTTCATATCCCATTCCTCTCTTTTTCTGCCAAGTGAGACTGGCTGACACTGCACTAGTAAAATACAGAATTGCGTTGAATATTTGTGTAGCTAATATAAATTGTATTGCTACTGCAAGGCGCTACTATATAGAAGTGGTGCAATGACAGATTTTCAAAAGTGGTCTCTAACTTTGTGTGGTCCAATTTAAGACCCACAGGGGGTGATTTTCAGATATACCATGGTAATTGGAATTCTAGAACTACATAGGTAAAACTCTGGCAGAAATATTATGCATAAGTGAGACTTACAGTGGGTTAGAGTTACACTTGTCTTCTAAGTAATATCCCATTACACTCCACACACTAGTTGAAATTTTGGTTGAAGTTCATAATTTTGGAACCAGGGCTTTGGGCTTTGCATTTCAATGCACTTTGTTTATACAAGATCAGCCTTGAGGTATCTCTCCTCCCACCAAATCTAAATTTGCTGTGTAGCTAACCCTACCCATTGAGACAAAAGAACCCAGTAAGATCAGAGAATTGTGTGTAGTGCCAGTCCAGACATAGCTTTAAATTGAAATTTAAAGCTATCTTAGACGTTCACAGTTGCAGTACAAAATGCCTGTGAGCAATGCCATTGTTGGAAAGATTAAAGTTGTGCATGGCCCCACTGATCATTGTATTTTATTTACAACAGAAATATACTAACTGAAAAGGCACATTTCCAATGAAGATCTATGTGCTGAATCATCTGAAGTGAAAGTAAAATAACTACTAACCTCTAAGTTGGTCTGAATCATGCCAACATGCCCAGCTTGAGACAATGTATAGGTTAGTTCTGTTTGATGGACAGAAACCAAGGGACTTCCCATCTCTATAATAAGGGTTTGTCTACATGGGAAAGTTATACCATTTTAAGCTAAGGTGTGAATTTAAACGGCTATACCTGAATAATCCCCATGTGGATGCTCTTATTCCAATGTAAGAGGTCATTTTTAATTTTATGTCACTTGGAATGGAGGTTAAGCTAAACCAAAAAAGCCACTCTTATGCCAGAATGAGAGTGTCCACACAGTTAACAATTATTCAGTTTTAACTATGGGTAACTCTATTCTGCGATCAAAGGTGTGGCTAGAGCAAGCATAGACAAACACGAGAGAGCTTTGAATTTAATGTACACCTATATGGCTTTACAGTTTAAATGCACAGTCTATCTTAAACTGGTATAGCTTTCCTTTGTAAACAAGCACTTAGAACTTCACTGGTCTAAAACTATAGCATAGTTCAATGACACAGTGGCAAGTGAAGCTGAGTGGCAATATAAAACAACAACAAACATGATCATCATCATCTGATCATATGTCTCTGTTTAGAGGCTGTTTGCTATTAAACTTTATCCTTTTAACTTTGATAGTTAAATACTACCTTAAAAATAAGGACCGAGGCATCTTTGGATCACTCAGACACACAGCACTTACACAGCCAGTTTTTAATGGCACTTACAGTGAAAATTTATATTAAGTACAGAACAGGGACTTCCAGCTGAGAGGAGTTCATACTGTTCCTATTGTCTTCACCAAGAGGAGACTATTTGGCTCACCTAATAAAGAAGTGGCCTTTGAACATGAAACTGTCAATCTGGGTCTCTGCTGCATTAATGTGCAGACAACGCACTCACCAAGGCCAGACACTAGATAGGACTCAGCTACTTCCAAGAGTCCATTCCAGTTTCTGTCCACAAGAAAACTGTCAGCAACTGGTGAAGGAGGATAGGGTCAGCCTCATAATCAATTCCTTCCAGCTGAGACCCACCTAACAGGGGGACTCTACTAATTGATTAGCATCTATCTAGTGATAGGCTACTAGAGGTCAAACACAATAAATGACATTGTTGATAATTCTTATTTTAAAAAGTTGAGAATCAGTGACTTAGGCATTTCATAATTATTTAGCCAAAACTTCTTCAGTATGTTGCACAGTATGTTGATTACTACTAGGCTAACAAACCTTTTGCATCCAGAGGCAGCTGCTGTGGCACTTGGATTGATTAGCACAAATTACCAAATGTTTGAAGGTAGTAACCAACCCATCTTGTACAAGCTGTGCTAGGTTATGCAATACATCATAACTTTGAAAATTTATCAGTCTAAATCTGATTTCAAAATACTCAAAGCCCAGGATCAGATGATTTCTGGACATTTGTGGGGAGAGAAATGACTAGAAATTGCATTTATTAAACAAAAGCAGTATTCTTGGACTAAACATTCCCTTGTTTCAAGGGATATACAAACCAATTCCCATGAAATAAAAACCACCCTCCACCTTTGCCAGAAAGTGGAACCAACCACAAATATTTTTCTTTGTTCAAGAGAGGAATTTGTTTTTTGCATCCTGATTTCATCAAATCTGGAAGAAGAAACTGCCCAAGGGAAAAAACAACAACTATCCTCTTATTTCCTGAAGCAAATAAGCACTGGAAATTTCCTGAAATGATCTCAGGAGACTTCAAGACCAAAGAGGCTTTGTAAAATATCCTGTGGTGTAAAGGGTGCTATATGAAAATCTAAGATATTACCATATTGTTTTTACACAAGTCCAAATGCCAACAAAGAAGTCTCAGCTGGTTCTTTTTCAAAAGATAAAAACTAAAACTTTATAAATCAGTATGTGCATGCACAAGCAGTTACTGCAGGTGCCACATACCAGACTTCTGTTTTCTTGCAAAAGCCAAGTAATTTAATTTTAAAATTTTTCTGAAAGATATGCATTCACCCCAGGCCAGAACTGTAGCATGGTCATTGGTTTGCTTTTGTTCACAGTATAGCTAGTGTGCGGCACAGAGACCTACAGTGACACATAAGGCCAATGTAAGCATTATTTAAGTACCACTACCACATTTTTACCCATTCATACACTTGAGGGGGTATGGGAGGAACAAAACATCCTTTGAACATCTCCCTAGTGAATACAGTAACAACTAAATATTGAGTGGGGGAAAAGGAGAAAGATGCGCAATAGAGAGGTTGCTAAGAACTACGGAATGGTTATAATAAATACAGTGAAGAGAAAGAGAGGGTAAATTGTGTTGAGAGGGAGAAAAATATAAGTAGTATGGACAATATTTCATATAGCCCCTTCTATCTTTACACATGAATAAACAATATTTTTGTAGTCTGGGGTGATCTCAGGTCATCTCACAAAGAAGAATGGGTTATTCCTTCCTTTTGTATCTGCATCTAGAAAACCAGAATGTACTTAAAGTGCAGATCACACTTAACCCACCCAAAAATCTGTTTACCCCATCCCTATACATTTATTTTGTGTTTACTTGTTATAAATGTAGATTCTGTTTCCACCTCATCCTTTCAACACAGAAATCATGGTTCCTGTACAATACTTTCAGTCCATGTCTGCAGAGGACACTACGCTCTTCAGTGAACTTCAATGACACCTCACAATTAAAACATTAGTTTAATATTCCTGCCACCATCTTGCAAGAACACTTTTTCAGTTTGTTGTTGAGATTGAGATGACTACTAAGTACATCTGGAATTTTATCAAGATATTTCCATTTCATATTGGCTGGAGTAACAATACTAAGAACCAAAATTAATCCCTGTAGTTTTGCCTACCACACTTATTACACAAGAGAAGGCTGGATTTGCAAATTGGAGAAATTAAGCTTTGTTTCCTGAAGGTGTGCCACTGAGTGGGCAATAGCAGGCATGAAAACATTAGACATGATTTCTGAAGCACTTTTGTTCTGATTGTACTCGCTTTTCTGTGTTTTACCATTCAGTGAGATTATACAGGGCACCTTTTGATGTATTCAACTGTCACAAATTGGAAACACTCCAGATGAATAGAGAACACTTACCTTTAAAGACTTCCGAAATGTTGTGGGTAATGCCATATAATTATTGAATCTTTCGTTGTTATATTAAAAGCAAAATACTATCTTAATGCAATTTTGAAACTGAAAGCCAGATTCTCAGGAGGTGTAAATCAGTGAAGGATATGATGGATTCTCTAGCTTTTGAAATCTTTAAATCAAGAATTTCTGTCTTTCCAAAATATATGCTATGCTACTCTGTAGCTCTACCAGAAGATATAGACTTGATGCAGGAATTACTTAATGAAAGTAAAAAACCTGGAATATGCAGTACATCAGAGTAGATGATGATAAAAAATTTTGTAGCCTTAAAATACAGGAATCTATATGTTAGACAACTAAATATGTAATTATCTACATAAGAATATACCACAAGTATAAGGGAGAAATTCTCATAGCAGAAATCCCTTTGACTGTTTTATCTCCATACAATGCATAGGAGTGTTTTCTCCCTCAGTGGGATCTGTCATTTTAAAGATATGGTCCAGCAGAGGCCCTTCTTGAAGATGCAAAATTGGCTTGAAAGAAGTGACTTTCCCATTAGAAAACCCTGGAAATCAGTGAAGGTACATGCAATATTATTTAAAAAAAAAACTGGGTTATTTACATTTGTGGTTTAACAACTGTTATTTGCAAAGTTAAAATAAAAAGAATTTTAAAATAAATTATATAATTTATTTTGTAACATCTTTCTAATTTCCAATACTTCCTACTTTCTTCTTTCAATCCAACTCTGCATGTCAAAACTGTCAAGATGACAACTTCCTGTGATTACTCTTATTTTATTTCTTCTTTCAATACTTCCCCACAATCACACTAAATAAATATAAATATTTATATAAACTTTTCATAACTATTGAAGCTATCCTCGTTTTAAACTTACTCTGACATGCTGACATATAAGTTCTATAAATGAAAGAAAAGTGACTAATTATCATGTTTAAATCTCTAGTAATCTAATATTTTATCCTGAGGTTCAACATTTTCTACTGAAAACCATACTGGCTTCTGAGATTTCCAAATAAAGATTATGTTAATATCAAATAAGTGACTGAGATACAATCTTCCTTTTTATTTCATTAATGTCTAATAATTCCAAAACTAATGTGGCCAAATCAGCGCCTTCCATGAAAAAAAAAATGCATGAAAGGTGAAAAATTAAGGCCATTCCCTCAAACTCTCAAGTGAATAATTTTGTATTATTATTATTATTATTAAGTAGTAGTAGTAGTAATAGTAGTAGCACTAGTAGTAGTACGGTAACTTCTCGCTTAACGTTGTGGTTATGTTCCTGAAAAATGCTATTTTAAGCGAAATGATGTTAAGTGAATCCAATTTCCCCATAAGAATGAATATGAGTGGGACAAGATTACATTTTTCAAGGCCAGCAAGAAGGATGTGGCAGTAATCAAAATGATGAGAACCTGGAAAAGAGTTTTAGCTGTGTCCATGGACAGTTGAGCTGTCAGATCTTAGAAATATAATGCAGAAAGATTCTGCAAGATTGAGACTTAAGCTGGATGTGAGAACCTAGGCAGACTTATCAGTTAAAGATGACACACAGGTTACTGGCCCGAGTGACAGGCAGGATGGTGGTGTTGTCAACAGTGATCAAGAATGGAGGTAGCAGGGAAGATTTGAGGGGAAAGATTAACAGATGTGTTTCAACCATGTTGAGCTTCAGGTCCTACACCTTACAGCACTGCCTCCTGGTAGAGAGCCACAAGGAAAGGTCAGAGAGACAGGTCAAGATTTTAGTTTAGACACAAGGAGGCAGGTAGATCAGAGTTGTCAGCATAGAGATAGTAGTGTAATTTGTATTTGCAGATGAGATAAGTTAGAGAGAGAGACAAGAGAAAGGGACCAAGGACAGAGCCCTGTGGAACCCCACCAGAAAGTTGGAGGGCTGATGAGGAGTATCCTCCGAAGGACATGTTGAAGGAGCAATTAGAGAGGTCAGAGGAGATCCAGGCGAGGACAGAATCACTGAAGCTAAGGGAGGAAAAGATTTCAGGAAGAATAGTATGTTGATTGAATTGAAGATGAATAATACATCAAGGAGGATGAGAATGGAGTACTGATTCTGAGATTTGTTAGGAAGAGGTAATTAGAGACTGTGGCAAGAGTGTTTTTTTGTGTACAAAGTAGTCGAATTTAACCCAATGGGACTACTCACGTGCATCTTCAGGAGTTTCAGCTCAGAATTCCTAACACAAGGAAGATTTCAATCATAATAAATTAATCAAATCAGGCTAGCAGAGTAGTTAGTAGCATCTGAAAAGTGGAGAAATCTACTGCAAGTACAGGTCTTGAAGTGTCGTTCTACTGTGAAAAGGGACACTAAAATAGCAAAGCAGGGTTCCATTTTTATTGTCTCAATGATTTCTAGATTAGAAGCTATCAGTTTACAAGTTAAAAAAAAAAAAAAGAGAGAGAGAGAGAGAGAGAGAGAGAGAGAGAGAGCGCCTCCCATGAAAATTCAACCTACGATCTGAAGGTCAGCCTGGGCTCTCCTTCACTATCATCGCCAGTAACAATGGTTTTGAGGGGCAAATCATGTCCACCATTGCAATGTCTGACTCCCAATATCTTCAGATTATGTCTTCAGTGACATCTTTGAATTGCCTTAAAAGGTTTGCACAAGTGTAATTTAGTAAATAAGTCTCTTGATGATATGCAAGAAAGACTAGAGAGAGTCATGTTCATTCATTCACATTTATGTTGCCTTTGAAATACAAAGGCAGTAAAAAGAAATACAAACTTATTTTTGTCATAAAAAGTCAGCAGAGGTCTCTCTATTTGCACAAAGGGAGCAGACCTGTTGACTAAGTGCATTTCTTTTTATATAGCTGCTATTCAGAGTAGAACCACTCTGAGCTGTTCCTGTTTTCTTGGAGCAGCAAGGTTTTACCAAGCCCCTGGAGAGAGAACATTACACTTTCCCTAGGAAAAGCAAGAAAGTAGCTTCCTGAGCTTTCCTTCCTGTAGAGTTGCCAACCCTCCAGGATTGTCCTGGACTGTCCAGGAATTAAAAGATTAATCTTGAATTAAAGGTTATATCATGCGATGAAACCCCCAGGAATACGCCCACTCAAAATTGGCAACCCTACCGAGATGAAGGAAATATTGGTCTGTGAAAAAAAAAAAATAGGTGGAGTAGGTAGTAGTTTTTAAGTTAGATTAGTCTAAGCCTCCAGCACTACCACCACCACCCAGCATGACTCATTAAGACTACTTTCTTAAGTAATCTGAAAAAAACAACCAATAAAACGAACATTACTTGAGTTACTGAGAAACCTGTCTTATGCAACCAATTAAGAAATGTGAAAGAATTGTCACCTAGTAGAGAGCTTTTTAAAGAAGAGATTGAATAATAATATACTGGATACTCTGGGGCTTTTTTGAAATTGGTGATTAAGACCTAGAGTTGTCTATAGGATATCATCCTCAGTAAAAAAATGTCACGGCACTTTTAGGAGCACTAATCTGTGAGTGAAAAGTCACATAATATTTCATCTACATGGAAATGTATTCATGAATTGAACTGCAAAGGACTTTGCAATACTATGGATTTTTATCACCACATGCATTATTTTTTTGACTAAGGTCCTAAATCCTTACATCCCGGGCAAAGTAGATTTGTTGATATTAAATATCAAATCAGACCTCTAACAATATTTAGAGGTTTTTTTATTATTGCAGTATTAATCTACAAATGTTTTACTCTTCTTATTTTTGCATATGTCAAGAAGATTTCTAGCATTTCAACAAATGATTAACAATTATAGTTAAGATGTAGGCAGTTCTTCCAAACACGGCAGCTTTTAAATGTTATAGCCTAAATCAGCAGAGGATGAGTCGTTTTATCTTCTGCCATCATAAATACATTTTGTACTGCATAGCTGCAACAAAGCCATGAGGTAATCTATTCTAAGCCAAGTGTCGTAAATGTACTTTTTAATGGCTTTTCATGTGATGGCTATATAAAAGTATGACAATATTATACTGTTAAATTCCTTATTTAATTAGTCATCATTTTGGCTTCTCTTTTCAAATAATGAAAAATGACATGTGCATGAGTAAAAGTATTGTAATTTGTTAAGATTCTCCCCTTATAGCTTTATATGTATTTTAAATGTGTTACCTACCATTTTAGCTGTGCATTTACTGTCAAGGCAAAACGTATTCTCAACTTCAGTGTTTTGTGAATTCTGCCTTTGATAGTTATACTTTTCTGCATTACAATGGAGATGATAATAATCAGAGATTTCTCTTACATTCAGTTATAGGAACTGTTTGGAGCTCTATATTCTGAGGGCCACCAGAAACATTTTTTTTAAAAAAGAACTTGTTAGAGGAAGGCATCTTTTATACGTTTCAGCAATCATTCTGCATGTGGGCTGACCAAGTCATCATTCTAAGCCCTTCTCTCCTAGTTCTGCACCAGACATCAGCAGGTTTCATGCAACTGGCTGCATTTCTTTGTCCATAATGACATACACCTCTACTCCCATGTCCTCGGGAGCCAAAAAATCTTACCATGTTATAGGTGAAACAGCGTTATATTGAACTTGATCCGCTGGAGCGTGCAGCCCCTCCTCCCCCCCCCCGGAGCACTGCTTTACCACGTTATATCCGAATTCGTGTTATATCGGGTCACGTTATATCGGGGTAGAGGTGTATCACTAAAGAAAGAAAGGCAGCAACTACAAAATGGAACATAATGGATAATCATATAAGCTCCCCTTTCCCCACCCCGCAAAAAAAAAAAAATTAAATGGATTCAGTATTGTGCCTAATTACTGAAATTTAATGAAATCAGGCTGGGTCTAGCTATCAAAATAATGACTATAAGGCGATATTCTCTGCCAGTGTAAGCAAGCACAACCTATTCAATGACATCAGCCCATTGGCCATTCTTTTACAAATTATGTACAACTGTATTTCAAATTATGTACAATTGTGTTCAATGAAAGTCTCTCAACCATTTTAAAAATAAAGTAGTACATCTCTGGCAGAGCACTGAATGAAGGACAGTATTTCTATACAGGGTAACTGTCTTGGTGAGGAGGGAAAAGGAAATCCTAACAAACCTCATTAATTTAGTGTCTCAGATTTATGGAGCTGTCCAACACTCAGGGATATTTAGTCATGGATATGGGGTTTTGTTTGTATTTATTTCAATTTGGTCTCCTGCTTGGGCATTAGCGATTTCATTTATAAATGAAAAAAGGTGGGGGAAATAAATAAAATATAAATTGCCCATAAATTATTTTTTTCCAGTAGCTTTCTGATTAGTTTGAGTGCTACATGTCAAAAACCAGACAAGAACTGCACTTTCCTCTTTCCACATTGTTCTTTAAATCATGTATTGATTAGATACAGTATTACAGTAAGACATTTGCCTTTTTATTCCTATGTGGGTGGCAGGAGAGCTAGGCAACTGCATTACTTAGATCATAAATTGGCAAGATGGGGGTGGGGAGAGAATAACTTAAGTAAATAAACCATACTAATAATCAATTTTCATTTATAATTTCAAGCATAACCTTTTAATCACATTGCATTCAATAAAGTAAATGAAGAGGTAGAATGCCTAAAGTATTAGAAAAAGTGATCATCATTTTCACTGCAATAAATTTGGATGGTAAACACAAGATTTTCCCTTAGTTTTCTTTCTTACTCAAAGATTTAGTAAGTAAGTTTTCATGAACTGGACTAATGGCATTGAAATGATTAAAATGAACAAGTGACTGGGGTTGGTTCAAATACTGAAATTTTCTGAGCAGTGATTTCTCCCCTACAATAATATACCCTTTCCATTTACTTGAATTTATATATGTTACAGCATTATCGTGTTTGTAATGATGATTACCACAAATCTTCACCTGGAGGAAATAGTCCATTGAAACTACTTGAAACTTCCTCTCTCCCAAATACACCATATGATAAATTTTTATAAAGTAAACTCAGTTTGCTCTTATCTACACACCAAAGTTCAGACAAGGCGATGTAAGCCAGTGGTAAACCAAACTAATGGTGCACACAGAAGGGTTTGCACTAGAATAATAAAATTGGTTTAGAAACAGATATTGATTAAACCAATACAACTATTGTTCATTGAGCTTTTACAGTGACACTACACTGAGAGTGCAGTAGATCAAATGAAGTCCTGAATTCTTTCCATGCACATATAGAACGTTCACTCTTTCAATGAAGTTTCACTGTGCTAATCCCCTTGAAATGCAGCATTTAACACCCACCACCAAAGTGTACAACATTTCAATCCAAGAGGATTATCATATCTGTTGTCTTCTCTGCTCTAATGGAGCAGAAGAAAGGAGTTATGGGTTGTCAGAGTGATTCACCAGTTAGAAAAGCAAAGCAAAAACAAGCAAATAAAAATACCCCAAAATGATTTTGCAGGCCAGCTGTATTTGTCCTTGAGGTGTTTTTATTCCTCAGGGTTTTCAGAAAACAACATTTACAATAAGTAAGTTTTCATGGACTGGACTTCAAAGAGACATTATTAAGGGCGCAAAAGCAAACTAGCCCAATGAGTAGGAAAGATAGGAAGCATGGCAAAACACACACTGGCTTACCCAGGAGATCTTCAATGATCTGAAACTCAAAAAAGAGTCCTACAAAGAGTGGAAACTAAGTCAAATTACAAAGGATGAATATAAACAAATAACACAAGTATGTAGAGATAAAACTAAAAAGGCCAAGGCACAAAACGTGATCAAACTAGCTAGAGACAAAGGGTAACAAGAAAACATTCTACAAATACATCAGAAGCAAGAGGAAGACCAAGGACAGGGTTGGCCCATTACTCAATGGGGGAAGGGAGCAAGGAACAATAACAGAAAATATGGAAATGGCAGAAGTGCTAAATGACTTTTGTGCTTCGGTTTTCACCAAAAAGATTAGTAGTGATTGGACTCTAACATAGTGAATGCCAGTGAAAATGAGGTAGGATAAGAGGCTAAAATAGGGAAAGAAGAAGTTAAATTACTTAGACAAGTTAGAGGTCTTCAAGTCACCAGGGTCTGATGAAATAGATCCTAGAATGCTGAAGAAGCTGACTGAGGCAATATCTGAGTCATTAGCGATTATCTTTGAAAAGTCATGGAAGACGGGAGAGATTCCAGAGGAAAAGGGCAAATATAGTGCCAATCTATAAAAAGGGAAATAAAAACAACCCAGGAAATTACAGACCAGTCAGTTTAACTTCAGTACCCAGAAAGATAATGGAGAAAATAATTAAGCAATCAATTTGTAAACACATAGAAGATAATAAGGTGATAAGCAACAATCAGTATGGATCTGTCAAGAGCAAATCATATCAAACCAAAGTAATAGCTTTCCTTTGACTAGATAACAAGCCTTGTGGATAAAGGAAAGGGCTAGATGTGGTATATCTTGACTTTAGTAAGGCTTTTGATACTGAAAGGGCATATTGAGAGAGTCCTGCAGGGATCAGTTCTGGGTCTGGTTTTGTTCAATATCTTCATCAATGACTTAGACAATGGCATAGAGAGTACACTTATAAAGTTTGCTAATGATACCAAGCTGGGAGGGTTGCAAGTACTTTGGAGGTTAGGATTAAAATTAAAAATGATCTGCACAAATGGAGAAATGATCTGAAGTAAATGGGATGAAATTCAATAAGTACTCCACTTAGAAAGGAACAATCACTTGCACACATACAAAATGGGAAATGACTGCATAGGAAGGAGTACTGCAGAAAGGGATGTAGGGTCACAGTGGATCACAAGCTAAATATTAGTCAACAGTGTAACACTTGTGGGGAAAAAAGCAAAAAATCATTCTGGAATATATTCGCAGGAGTGTTGTAAGCAAAACACAAGTAGTAATTCTTCTCTACTCCATGCTGATTAGGCCTGAGTTGGAGTATTGTGTCCAGTTCTGGGCACCACATTTATGGAAAGATGTGTACAAACTGAAGAAAGTCAAAGAGCAACAAAAATAATAAAGGTCTAGAAAACATGACCTATGAGAAAAGATTGAAAAAATTGGGGTTGTTTAGTCTGGAGATGAGAAGTCTGAGAGGGGACATGATAACAGTTTTCAAGTACATAAACGGTTGTTACAAAGAGGAGGGAGAAAAATTATTCTTAACCTCTGAGGATAGGACAAGAATCAATGGGCTTAAATTGCAACAAGGGTGGTTTAGGAAGTTTTTCCTAATGCCCAACCTAACTGTCAGGGTGGTTAAGCACTGGAATAAATTGCCTAGGGAGGTTATGGAATATCCATCATTGGAGATTTTTAAGAGCAGGTTGGACAAACATCTGTCAGGGATGGTCTAATTTAGTCCTGCCATGAGTGCAGGGGATTGGACTAGATGACCTCTCGAGGTCCCTTCCAGTCTTACAATTCTAAGTAGCCAATCAAAACATGACATATTGATTGAAAATAAAACAGAGAAACCAAAGTCTTGGCTACCAGCACAGCCCTGACACTCTGTGTGGATGGACAGATGGATAGACAGAGTCTTCCTTACTCCAAGACAGCTGGTGGCCTCTCTCACAAGCAGCCACTCAGAGTTCCTTGTTCTTTCCTGTTGGGAAATCTGATTGACGTGCACTCTCCAGCTGCCCTTCATTATTTTCCCCTGGATATCCCTAGAAGGGGAAAGGGAAGCCAATCGGGAGTTAACCCCCTGTTTGCTGGTTATCGGATTGTGCTCTTGCAGATCACAAGAGAGAGGAATAAAGGACATTGGTACAATCTCATGGAGGGAAATGGTGAAAAGAAATCCCTGTCTCCCTGTCTTGCTGCATCTACACCAAATAGAGAGTGAAGAGTAGTATCGGTCTTGCTACACAGCTATTTCCCATTAAGAAGATATATGGCCTTCCATGGCTGCTGGATTTTGCCAATACCCCCAAGATGAAGAGGAAGGGTTATTTTGACAGGTAGATTCCCTTTTGCTGTAGTGAAGCACTGCTTACAATTAAATATTTTCTGTAAAAAAGCACTTTGCTATAAAAAAATTCACATTAGAGAGTTTCTTAGAACCTGTCTTTCAGACGAGACATAAATCCAAAGTCTGAGCGCTTGTGGTTGTTAAAGGTCCCATGGTACCCTTCGTTAGACTAGAGGTGTCAACCCTGGTATCCTGGCTAAATTCCAAAATGAATTAATTACATTTTGCCTACCTAAATTCCTCCTACTGAATAATATATTCTTCTTCACTTCCTGTACTGTATTGCTATGTGATTTTGTGGTGCAGTCTTAACCAACTGCTAAATTTCAGTGATGGGTGAAGTGATTCCTGTATATATAGTTTGTACAGTACTTTGCGATCCTTCAAAATGAAAAGTGATATCTAAATATAAATCATACACTTCTTCTCAAGAACCTTAAAAGTACCAGGCTATGTCTCATTTTATGTTGTAGAAATGAACTTTCAAGTTTCCTCACTCATAAATTTAGTCAGAATGAAACTCCCAGAAGCTTTTGTCTGGGACACTTAACTTTCATAAGGTAAAATCTGACTCTTTAATATGTGTCAAACATAAACTTTCAGTACATAAATAGTCTTTTAATCCCATTGTAGTAAAGTTTGCAGTTAATCTCCATAATTTATGCCAGTACATTTGGTTTCAGGAATCCCTGGAATAATTATACTAGTTTTAAATCAGTGATAGACAGCTCATCCAGGCCCCAAAATAAATATATATTAAGATATTAAGAGAGACATGAATAACATTTAAACAGTAACCACTGAAGTCCTAAATGGCATATTTTCCAAAAGAAACAATGGTTCAGATTTACCATCATTTCATCAGGGGGCATGAAGAATAAAACACAGGAATGCATTTAAAGCTGCAGGCTGCAACTTGATCTTTAATTGGGTGGACAGGGCATTAAACCAACCCTCCCAAAACCCCACAGACATTTACTTAGATCCACTCTGGTGATAAATGACTTCACACCATATGACCAATATTCAGGGTTGTTTTCCTTCAGTCCAACCCTTAGTATTTGGCTCACCTCTAAATCAAGGAAGAATTAGGGTGTTTATGAGGATTATCAGAGTCTTCAAAGACTTAAGGTCAACCTTTCTCCATACAGCATAACAGGGTTCACCAACTATATTCCAGGTCTTCTGCTCATATTTTCTTTGAAGCTGGTTCCTTTCAGCCTCTTCCCTATACTTGTCAACTGCCATAAAGAGCAATTAAATTACAAACCCCAGTTAAACATACAACTTTTAAATTCCTTCCCCTACTTGTTATAAATCCTAAAACCAATCCTCGAGGAAGGTGACTCCAAGACATGGGTCTTTAAGGAAAACACCAACTATCACAAGACTTGCCATCACACAAGAGCTGGCAATACTGCCAGGGCCGGCTCCAGGCACCAGCGGAGGAAGCTAAGCGGCACATGCTAAGGGGCGGCATTCCGTCCATTCTTGGGGTGGTACAGTCCGAGCGGCTTTATTTTTTTGTTTGTTTGTTTGTTTTTTGCTTCGGCAGTTCGGGCGCCTTTTTTTGGGGGGGGGGGGGGGGAAAAATGGTAGAGCTGGCCCTGAATACTGCCCATTGCTCCCTCTTGTTCCCTGCATCCACAGCTGATGAGTAAATCATAAATACTACTGATAAGCAAGTAAAAAGCAGTTACAAATAAAACATTCCTTAATTAATACAAAAGGGACTTAATTATAGCTCTCTTCTCCAAATCCCTGGCCAGGGGGCTGATACAGAGATCACTACAAGGACCCAATTGCATCCTTTCTAATTATGGATAAACACATCCAATTGGTATTTGTCAGTGGCCATTGTGAATGGATGACAAGAGACCTATACAATCTTCTAGTATATTACACATACACAGTGATAGGAAATGAAATCTGCCCCATCCTACAATATTATATCGCTGATTGAAAAATGTGGCTGTTTCAGGCAAGTCCTAATTCAAGTGACACAAAGAGAAAGATTAAAATCAAATGTCCTTATTTTGATATCCTGGCTCCTTCTAACGCCGCAAACTGCTCCCACGATCTCCCTGAAAGAACCAAATGCCTATTCCTTTGGTCACCTCTCCCTTTTATTGCAGTTACACTCACCCAGAATGGAAAAAAATACCATGGGACTAAAGTGACCAACATTCACACAGTGTACAGAAATAAAGAACTTCAGATGAACACTATTCATGGTGAGCAACCCATCAGCTATAATTTGTTCTTATGAAACACAGATAATTTTGAATATCCAATTATGATCAACACAGTCAGTTTACAAACAATTTATGGCAAGAAAAAATAAATAAAAGGTTTAATTTACTAAACACATTTCTTGCTACAAAAAGATTCTGTAAGCTCTTTTTGTTCTGTGTTTGTACAACACCTCACACAATGAGGTCCTGGTCCATGACTGAGGCTCCTGGGTGTAACTGTAATACAAATAGTAACAACAGAGTCATGCTGGGTGAATTCTCTGATTAAGGTCCTTATTTCTACCTGAAAGGGGGTTCCAAAGAGGATGGATCTAGACTGTTCTCAGTGGTGGCAGATGACAGAACAAGGAGTAATGGTCTCAGGTTGCAGTGAGGGAGGTTTAGGTTGGATATTAGGAAAAATCTTTTCACTAGGAGGGTGGTGAAGCACTGGAATGGTTACCTAGGGAGGTGTTGGAATCTCCTTCCTTAGAGGTTTTTAAGGTCAGGCTTGACAAAGCCCTGACTGGGATGATTTAGTTGGGGATTGGTCCTGCTTTGAGCAGGGGGTTGGACTAGATGACTTCCTGAGGTCCCTTCCAACCCTGATATTCTATGATTCTATGATTTCGTATTACCTGAGCACCTTGCAAATATAAATGGATATAGCCTTAACATCCTTGTGATGCAGGGAGCCAGTCGTCCTCATTTTTCAGAAATGGAAACAGAGACAGAGATTAAGTACCTTGCCCCAGGACACAGAGAAAGTCTGTGACAGAGCTGGAAACTGAACCCAGATCTCCTGAGTTCTAGTCCAGTGGCACGATCATCTCTCTTTTCTGCAGATAAATATATGGCTAATCTCTGTGAGGCCAGTTTTTAAAGTATTAAAAAAGTCTCAGTGAGGATTTTGGTCCACTAAACATTGACACACCTGTTATATTCAAAGCCTGCTACATTATGAAGGCCAGAAATAAGCAATTTATCAAAACCTGAATTCATTCTATACTATCACTCATACCAAGTAGGTATTTTTTCTAAATCTAGTTTAACAACATTTTGGCAGGAAAGGAAATTAGGTGTGCATGCCTTACGGGGATGTTGGTTTAGTCACTTACTGTTTGCATGAGGCATGCTCCATAACATGATTTCCATATCAATGAAACTTAAGTATATTCTTCTAAAATAAAGTTGATTTTTATATGCAGTGTTTTGAGGCATATTCATGCTGTGAGGGAAAAGAGATGACACTTTGAGGAGCCCTTAAAAGACTCTAGTTCAAATCCTGGCCCTATTGAAGTCAACGGCAAAACTAATTTATTTTCAGGATACATAGATTTTACCCTAGGTTTCCATTTACCTTCACCATGAATGGCAGCATGGATTTAAGAAAAACAAAAACAAAACAAAAAATCAGAAAGACAAATAGACTGTTTTTACTGCAAGTAGGTTTAGCATCATCCTAATACAGGTGCAAAATCTGCAAGGCAATTTAAGCTATTAGCTATAGCTCTCATTATTTGACAATGACATGAATATGTAATTTGCTCATAAACAATTTTTAGCTCTAATTAATAACTCAAATCATCCTCCAAAAGTGCTTAAACTAAAAATAGTGCCATGTGGCTTTACATGTAGAAGCCTAGAAAGCACACATTTCTACAATATATAATTTCAAAAATATTAAATAAAACATTTGCTGAAATGCTTAAATATTTAACAGTTTGCTTTTTCTTTTTTTAACATTGTATTATAACTATCACCAGAATATGCAACAGAATAGTGATAGCTATAAAGACACATTATCTTGTAGATTGTGTAAATGCACTGTTCAGTATGAAGAATCTCCAAACCACATTTTTTCTGTTTTGAATGTTTTATGTAGTCATTTACATATTTCTCGTTATGAGAGCCTTACACAGCACCAAAAATTTACAGTCACAGTATTCAACACTGCTCTTTGTTTCCAAGCGTGCACTTATTTTATGCCGCTTTTTAAAATCTCCATACTTCTTGAAATTCAATCACTCCATGATCAGAAAAGTGAAAATATTGGTGCTTGCTATTCATTTGCATTTTAGCATGACTTTCTGTATAAGGGTTTTCAAACCTGGGCCGTTTTTTCATGGCTATATACTAGGAAGATTTTCAGGGTATTTGATGTTCAGTACCACTGAACTACTCTGAAATAAAAGCCTATAAATAAAAGGGGGGGGGGGGTAGTATCTTACATACTGTACAACCTGTGATTGAAAACATGCAGCATTTTTTCTGCAACTTTATTAAAAGCTATCACTGCCACATTTTCTTTACTTCACTGTTGAATCTATTATAAATGAAGATGTCCCTTTTTCACAATTGAAGCACATTAGTTCAAGGGCCACTTATCATATGTGGGCTGCAAATACATTTTTCAAGAAATTATATGAAATTATGATACCTGTGTTTGCAACACTTTGCATTATGCCCTCTTCCTGTATGCAGTGAAAAAACTAAAAAAAATCACTATTTGATATTTACAAGCATAAAAACTGATGCTTTTTACAATGTCAGTGGACAAAAGGGAATTGTCGTCTTATACAGCACATAATGATATCTATGTTAAAATACCAGTGCACTGGAAAAAACAGTCAGTAGTAAGGCTTTATATAAATTCTTTTTACTGGATGAATTTTAGTGCTTGTAAAAAGGACTGACAGAACTGACTAAAGCAGGGGTGCAGGGAATAGAGCAAATTCCCCACATAAATTCTGCCGGTGAACTTCAGTCCCGAGTGACTATTTCAATAGGGAGATTATCTCTGCTCAGCAGAGTCATGCTGTCCCCTATGGAGAAGTTGGAGACCACCCCATCCATTCCTACTTGGAGACCTAAATTGGGATATGAACTGCAGTCTCTTGAAGGTGCCTTACAGAAGTGTAATATTACAATTAAATCTCAATAACCTGTTACGAGTGCTTGATTCCACTCTATGGAAAGGAAATGTTTCTTGAAACAAGTCCCAATTACTTCAGTTTCATCCTTTACAATACACCTCTTTGTGTGAAAACCCAAGGGTCATGCAATTCTCATTATGTTCTCATTCCTATAGCAGGCTACATGTGCTAATGAACAAAAATTATATAGTATCATATAGTCAGTTAGTGAGCACTCCCCTAACCTTTGTTGTAAACAGCTGTCTGATGATATCAAATCTCATAAAATTTCCTTTATTAAAAATTAAAACTCAAAAAGGCAGGCAGCATAACTAAAATTGTAATTTTATATACGAGCTAGTGCTTTGATTCCCTTTAACCACCTTAGCCATAAAAATGTACAGTATCACCCCCCAGAAAAGCGGCTAATGTCATATGAATAGATATACATCGTATGTTCTTACTTTGGGTTGAAATCAGTGATGTGACACTAACATTTTCTAGCATGACACTCCAAAGAAATAAAGAGACTCAATCAGCTTTTGGTTAATAAAGAATACCAGTGAGCATAATAGGGACTGTTTAGTTTAGAGATAACAGAAATAAGGAGGGACATGATATAGATGCACAGAATAATGAATTATAGCATAACGACAGTAATGTATAATACAAGAACAAGGACATACCTTGTTGGAAATTGAAGGACAACAAATGTATAATTGATAAAAAAGATTTTTTTATTCTTACAATATTTGTATTATGTAGAACTCATAGCTACAAAATGATACAGAGGCTAAAAATTTAACATTAAAGAAAAAGGATTAGCCTTTTACAAGGATGCAGTTATATTAGTTCAAATGAAAAATGTTGATAGGATATAAACTCTCATACTACAAGGCATAAGCCAACTACCGAAGCACCCTATTGGCACTTTGGGCACCTAAATCCAAAATTTATATCTTGGAAACTACTGCTCAGCTGCCACCTAACACTGTAGGTGGCAAAGTTTCCTCTGATGATGTCCACTAGATGCCTAAAAATCCACCAGTGGGCAGCACTGCCCTTATACTCTATAGCCCAGTGTTCAAAACCCCACTCAGCCTGAAAGAGACTGGAACCTGGTTCTTCCACGTCCACAGGCATGCCCACTACTGGGCTGTTGAGTTACTCTCTCTCTCTGGCCCAGTGAATGGCTGGGAATCCCAAATTGTGATAGAAACCTCCCTCGGACCTGGAATTAGGCCCCCTAAAGCCCGGCACATGTGGCTACAATGGATAATGGCAGTTAAGAGGTACAACATGAAAAAAAAACCATGTACATTGTTATGTTTTCTAATACATCCAATGCAATATATATTTGTCAATTTAAACCATTTATTTCAAAGTAACTAAAACAGAGAAACTACATATTTAAAGTTCCCTTGACAGAGAGAACTGAACTGACACACAAAACGGCATCCCCTGAATGAGGCAAGGAGATGCCTCTACATTTAATGATGCAGTACACTGAGAACAAATGGAACTCACCTTCTAGCTACAAACACCAGCACAAACATTAAAATATGGAGTATGTGAAAAAGAGGGCGTTCCTTCAGAAATATTAGATTGGCTGAACATCTATCAACCCTCTAATATATAAATAGGTGTTTTTCTATTCTCTTCTTTAAAACGACCTCATTGGTCATTTGCAGATATCAGTGAGACTGTCAGACACAGCAGGTTACATTTTTGCTTAATTAGCCAACTATTCTAGAATAAAAGAAAAATAGCCTGAGTTATGCTATTGCCTGCTGAACGCCAGGCTTTTAGAATGAAACCCACAATAAACCACACTTTTGTTCAATTCATAAGGTTACTTAATCAAGCCGATCCAACCCTTCAAATACAGAAGCCAATTTCTTTCCAAACAAGTGTTTGTGGTAGTCTGATAAGTGGGATATAATGCCATAGTACTGCAGTCTACTCCGGAATAGATAGGATGCCCCTTAAAATTAAGATAATTGAAATAGCAGCAGCAGGTTTTGAAGCACTAGCCCTAGGCTCAGCCTGGACTGAGGAAATAAATTCACAAAGGTAATTCTGGGGTTTAGTGGATTTTTAGAAAAAAAGTTCACATATGTTCCTTTCAACAGTCTTTCATCATATGTATGTGGGAACACCAGCACAAAACACTGAGTGCACCAGATTCAATTTGGCATAATACTGAAGACGATGGAGATAAATTAGGGATGAAATTTGCCTCGTTTATCAGGAACACTTAATAAAAATGCATCACCAAGTTTCTCACGAATCCTAGATGCTAAAGTGAATTAATTCACATAGGAATATACCATAGACTGCTGTCTTTTAATAGTAGCGTTAGAAACTAATACAGTGCTCTTATTGACAAGCTACAAGAGAATAACCTATATTAATATTTGTATTGAATTAAGCAGTCTAGTAGTAGTAGTTATGGGTTATGAACCTAAAATTCTTATACCATGCAGCTGCTTTGCATCACACTGCCAGTGTAATTTGGCCTTACTGCCAGTATAACTGCTCCCAAGGAGGTTCATCCCAATGTAAAGCATTGCAATACTCTTGTGGCGTAGAGCAGACATAGGGACTCTTACACTACAATGCCTCTCTACTGCCATTGTGTAGCAGGAGAGAAAAACATGGTCAGGATGAGGCTGTATTGATCCTTGGCTGCATTTTTGGCCCCTCAAGCTGCTTGAACTATTCTGAGGGACTGACTTGCACTGGGCAACACCAAAGTAAGAGCAGTGAAAAAGTAAGCTTGAATACTCACTTTATCTCCACCCTGGAGAATCCCAGTGCTAAGTAGATTGTTTTCTTTTACAACTGAAATGGTGTTTCTGGCAAAATACTCCACAGAATAGGTGTAATTTTGATCTCACACCAGCTTCATGTTGTAGTAACTCCTGGATTATTTAGTATATGTGAGCTCAAAATCTGTTTCCTTTGGGAAATCCTCTCAGTATCAACCTCCTAAGAATGTATATTGGCTCAATGTTATTTAAAAGTCTCGCCCCATCCTCAACTCCACATGGATTATAACGTGATTTCTTTGGTGTGTTGTAATTGGAAGCATAATTCTTCATTTACATTCAAAGAAAAGGGAAATGTGAAAAAGTATATTACAGTAATTTCATCCATAGCTAGAAAGAACAGTAAATCACTAAGGGCAATATGAAAGCATCTTAAATGTAAGCAAAAAGACTAATTAATCAAACAAGAAGAGGCCATCACAACAGTCTGATGCCTTGAGTTTGAGACAAGAGAAATATAACTCATTTGAATGCAGTGGAAAAGTGGAATGTATTTTCATCATTGTTGTGAGGTAACAAAATGTTCTTTAAAATATATATATAAAAAATCAATAATAGAACTTTCCCCATCAAAATTTTGAACTGCATTTTCTGTCTTATCAGATTGGATTTCCTGCTGGTAAGCATGGGGGTAAATGGCAGTTCATTAAAAGACATCATAGTTTTGAAGATATTTTCAGTGTCATCTTCCAGCCCCGTCCCTCTTCCTCTCCTGCATTTCCCGTTTGTTTGTTTCCTCCTCCTGTTCTGTCTCATCATATGCTAAGATTGTGAACTGTTTGGGGCAAGGAGTATTTTTGTTATTATATGTTCATAGAGCACCTAGCCCAATGGAGCCCCGATATCTGATTGGGACCTTTATGTGATACTGCAATATAATAAATAAATAAATAATGTGACATCTAAAAACTGCTCTTTTGCTACAGTGTCTAGAGTGGAGTGTTTGAAAAAACCTGCAGAAATCTCCATTACGATGCATTGCTTATATATACATATTATCAAATGTACATGCATACATATTATACAGTGTGCTGCTGTGAGGTATAGCTTCAAAAAAGAGAGACATAGTAGGCTGCTCCCTATGGCAGAAGCGCACAACTCAACCCATCTTGCTCCACTTTGCAGAGACTCCACAGAGGACCCAGATCACATGCCTTCCCTCAGAACTCCCTAGCCTGTGAGCAGGATCAGGAAACCCCTTACAATTTAGAGTGATAGCTTTTAATTGTAACACAGTTGTAACAGTTTCCAATACACCACAAACTGGATCATTTTTAAACATGACCCTAGATTAATATACATATTAGATGGTAATTACAACTTTATTACTACAATTAATCACCGCAATTTTCCCTTAAAATGCTATTTACGTGTTTTCCTGCACTTAGAACTATAATTATTATAGTAAAGGGATTACTGGGGAGAGTGTGTGTGTTACACACACATGTGTTTACATTAACTCTTAGCATAAAATATAAGCTATGATTACAATAATGTGGCCACATTCTATGCTGGTCAGAGTTTGTACAAGCGTATTTTGTATTTTTTGCACCTTTGAATCACTTCCTATTGCCATGTGCATTACCAGTCCTATGAAGAAGAAAAAATGCAAGTTTTTATAAATGCTTTCAACCATATACTGAATCTACAGAAAAACAGTTTTATTTTGTAATCAGTTCCGTTCTCACTGGTTGAGATCTTGAGGTTAAAAAATTGCTGCAAACTAATTTAACTGGAACCATAAGCATGCTGAATAGTATCTACCCATGAAACTACCCTCAAAATAACCTAACGCTGCTGGTTGCCAGCATATTTTCAATTTTCATCTGTTAGACATATGATCAAGCATGTCAAATCTGCTCTAAGTAATAGAAGTGAAAAAGTAAAGTCATTTACTTAAAACATTCTGATAGCTATTTATCCAAAAACCCTGGTCAGATTTAGTGCTCAAAGGCATTTACCTACAAAGTTAACCAGATGCTTTGAATGGAAAACTAATTTAATTTCTCTGTTATCGTAACGGGACATCTGTTAAAACAACATCCAAGGAAGGTAATATGTTCAAAATTAAACATCCTGCAGGTTGTCTCATTAGAGTATGTGCAGCAGTGACATTCAACTGATAACCACCACTCCCTTATGAAAATTAGTAAATGTGAAACTAAAACAATATAGTTATTACTGTCACAGATAGGAAATATAGGGTCACTTTGTCCCTGGTGCAAATGCAGCCCTCATGCCAAATTCATTCTTTTGTTACTACAGAATTATACAAGCGATGAATTTAAACTCTTTTTCTTCTCCTCTTCCCTCCTCCACATCTTTTTTCTATGTTTTCAATTGAATTGAGTTTATTTTATTTTAAGTGTCATTATTGAATTCCAGCATATTAACTGCTTAAGATTTAGGAACACATTTTGAAAAGTGCTCAGCCGCCGAGTTTTGTTGAGCTCCATGTCTGACAGTCTATATAACTTATATATTGAGCTAATTGGCATATTTGCCAATAATTTGCATATGCCCATAAACTTCAGCTAGTGGCTTGACACACCCTGTCCCCAAGCAGGTTCAAGGGCAGGATATGTAGAAACTTGGCAGCTTCAGCTAGAAAAGGTGGAAGACTGTTACCTTACACAAGTGGGTGAGTACTAGAGGGTGTGTGAGCTGTGCAGATGAGTGGGTGATGGACAGTGTTAGGGTGTTTGGGAGGTAGGTAGGTGGGCAAATGCTGGAAGATATCCAGGGCACTGGCTAGATGTGAGGATGATGGAGGGAGTCTGGAATTTCTGACAGGTGTCTAGGGGATTCTGGCTTAGGTGGGTACTGGGTAGGAAGCAGGGGCCTGGATGGGGAAGTAGGAGGAAAATTGGGCATGTGTAGCTGGAGGGCTTTTGGGGGTGAAAGGTGAGGGCTGGGTATTTGGTGTGTAAACTGAGCAAAGAAAGGCTTTTGGGGAAGATAGAGGAATAAAACTACAGGGCTGGAGAGAGCTGGTGGGAAAATCTCATGTTGGGGAGGGATGGGTGGCCAAAGGGAAGCAAAGTGAGCCAGGCACCAGTATTGGACCCCTTCCTTATCTCTTTCCCCTTTGGCTGCTGCCGCCTACACCTCCTCTCTGCTGATCCTTCCACAGGGATCTAGTAGGAGGAGCAACAAGAAGAAATTAGATGCTACTGTGCTCCAGTAGCCAGAAGCAGCAATTCGTGTAGCCCAGCTGAAGAGAGACATCTCAGTAGGGCGGAGAGTATGTGAGTGCCATAGTAGATGCATTATACATGGCAGGTCTGCATACCCACAATTGTGACTGGGTTGCCAATGAGCTCAGTTCCTATTTAGGAATATAAATGAAGTAGTTTGATTTTCACAACTGCTCAGCACACAGCAGCTCTTGCTGCTCTCAACTGATGCATGTTTATTCTAAATTCAGAACAATATCAATACATGTGGTTTGAAGGTTTCCATTTCAGAGGTTGAATATCTATGTTCCTTTTCCATTCAACATTGATCCCGATTGCATCTGCCATTGTATTCTTTGACCAGAAAGGATGTGCAGCAGCCAAGGAAGCTAAAGAATTACATAGTATAAGCTTATTTTCTCAAAAACATAGAACACAAAATAATGGAAGCTGCTGACAAAATTTTACCCTCTTTAGCCATCTTTTGGATTGATTGATAGATAAACAAAAATGACAGAACCTTGATCCAGGGTGCAAGAAAGGCAGAAAGAAAGAAACCCTTCAGTTCCACTGGCCTTGAAAACTTTTGTGCTACCATAATTTACAGTCCTGGGGCCAAAGCATTTAACATCTCACAACCTGTATGTCCCTTGTGACTAGCCAAGGCAAACAGGGTTTGATTTTCTTTAACACACTGCTTACTTTTCCACACTTTATTGGTAGCTGGTTAAATAGCTGTCTATTCTACCACAAATGATAAGCAACACAGGCAGAACCACATGTAGTAAAGTTGCCCAACACCCTTCATTATAAGACCCTGCTTTTGGTTGCTTATTGTTTTGCCAAAATAAAGTATTTGTTGTGAAATTTTACATACTGGAGCTCTATCTCAGGCTGATTTTTTTTGGATACATTATAAACATTTCAGCCATTTCCAAGAATGAGACCAAGGAGGGCGGGGGAAAACGCTGTTTCCCCATATTAAAAAATTCTTACAACCATTTAGTTGATAAGCTGTAGTGCCCACCTGCTTTGAAGCAGGAACTTGAAATCTGGCAGGAAGTCACTCTGGTAACAGGGACGTCCTATTAAAAGATACCAAAATTGGGCGAATTTGAAAAAAAAAAAAATCAGTTTGCACATGCTCAGGAGAGACTTGTTAGAGTTTGGTAAGTAAATTTTCTGAAGATTTGATCTGAATTGGACGTTTCTTTGCTCCTCACTGTATGGCACTGGGCAGCAGAACACACACACATACCCCACACACAGAGATATTTTCTCTCCTATTCTCTCATGCTCCCCCTGAATGCACCCAGGCCACATGGAGGAGGTAGCACCCTGACCTGAATGTAGAGGGGCAAGAAACTGGTGTGGGGACAGAAAGAAGAGGCAGTAGACTGGAATGAGGAGCCAAGGGGAAGGGAAAAGTCAGAGCTTGGATGCGGTGGAGAAAGACTGGGAATGATATGGAGAGCTCCAAGCAAAGACTGAAACTGAGCTCCAAGGCAAAGACTGGGCATGGAGATTGGGACAGGGATGAAGAGCCAGGATAGTATGTGGAGTGTGAGGTGGGAAGACTGGAACAGCAATAGCCTAGAGGGGACAGGGACAAAGGGTCTATGCCATCTACAGAACAATCCCATCCAGGATGTGAAATACAACCTCATGGTTAAGGCACTTGAATGCTGATCCTGGAGAACCCAATTCTATCCTTGCCTCTGCTACTGAATTCCTATGTGATCCTGGGCAAGTCACTTAAACCAAACTTCACAAGTGGCCACTAACCGTGTGTTCCTCACTTTCGGAGACCCTTGGGTTTGATTTGTAGAAGTGCTCACAGCTACAACTGAAGTCAGTGGGAACAGTGCTTTGAACTTATAAAGTGCTAAGTACTCTGAAAATCAGCCCCTAGGCTTCTCAAATTGGAAATCCAAAGTTAGCGGACACTTTTGATCACTTCAATTCCCCATCTGTACAATGGGATTTGTAATACCACCTTACTTCCCAGAAGTGTTCTCAAAATAAATGCATTAAAGTTTGTGAATCACTCAGATATTATAGGGAAGAGCACCATAGCCATGACTAGGGCTCCTAGCTGCTAGGGTAATAATAATAATCATTCAGTATTCTGAGCAAAGTGCAAATAGTGTGAAGTAAATATGGCTTGGAGCCACACAGTGAACAATGAGAAGAAAATAAGTTACTGACTAGCACCATCCATTCATTTATTTCATGCTTCATTCATTACACACATTCCAAATTCTGCAACAAATGAGGCAGGAGTCTTATAGACAATAGCCTGCTTTACTATACATCTCTGATTCATCCTCAGAGTAGATCCATCCTGTGCACTGAATGTGGTAAGTGGCTTCTGGAAAATAATAGTATGTGATCATGTAACTAAAGACCATATCATAATTCATATGCACAAGGGGGCTGAATTCAGTTTGCACAGGCAACCTAAATTCTGGAATTTCCTAAAGTTTTTAGGGCTTGGCTTTGCAAATATAACATTCTTTTAATGTATTTTTGTGTGTAATGTTAGAAAGAGAGAGAGAGAGAAAGAAAGCAAACCTACAGTTCATTAATGCAATATTACAGTTGCTAAGTTAAAAAAGGAAGATGCCAGGAAATGCAACACAAATGCAAATAAGTTAACCTACACAGTAACAACCAACAAAGATCAAAAAGTAGAATATCTGCAGAACTCAGCCAGCTTCATACAATTCTGGAGAAACTCCACTGAAGTCAGTGCAGTCATACTCCACAATTACACTGACAGGGCCGGCTCCAGGCACCAAGCACCCAAGCTGGTGCTTGGGGCGGCACCTGGAGGGGGGCGGCGCGCGGCGCTCTGGCCGCGGGGGGGGGGGGGGGAGCTGAGCCCCCGCCGGGGCTCACTGCCCTCCCCCCGGGGCTCTGGGGGGGAGGCGAAAAAGCCAGAGCCGGCCCTGTACACTGAGGTGACTAAATAGACTTTTGCCTTATTTGTGCAACATGTCTAAATTAATGCTGCTGTTGTGATTTTAATTGTACAAGTTAAATAGTGCGTCAACACTTTTTTTTCCAGTCAATATCTTATCATTTTTAAACTAAAAAAACATTTGCAGGCCTTTGGCTTGTAAACTTCTTATTCCTCAGCTATTCAGCTTGTGGAATTTACAGCATCTGCAGATGTCTTTAGTGGAAGCTTTCATGTTCCTAGAACCAACTGTGTTATATAAGCATTTGCAGCACTTCTTTATTGAGGGGTTTTATTTAGCAGCCATTGTTCAGGCAAAACTCCCATAGAAACCTCAGGGAGTTTTGCCTGAATAACGAATAAGCAGTACTGAATACGGCCCTACATTTAATTGCTCTTGTGCTCCATTGCAGAATCACCTCACTCAGGTGACACCTGGAAAAATGTCTTGACCTTTTTAAAGTGGTAAATGCAAAATTAAAATGCAATGGAAACTCATCCTACTTTTGTCTTGTAAAGGATAAATACATTTTCTTTGATTTTTGACAGTATGCTTATTACAAGGGCACGGCATATGCATATATTAACCCAAGGAAGTTTATACCTTCTGTATGCTGTGGGTTGTCTCCACCCTTGGGACAAAAATGAATACATTTTAAGTAGTAATCTTGTCTGTTTCTCTTAAAGATGCCTACAAACTCCCACTTATATTGGGTATGGTGCCTTACTAAGAGGATCTCCATATGGCCAAGGAGAAAACATGAAGACCAGTGAAATATTACTTAAAAGGGTTACTGTGTAACAGAATGTACTGTGAAGTGGGCATTCCAGATGGCAATCCATAAACCCATACAATAACCAAGTAGCTTTAAAAAACATCCCCACCACCACCAAACTTGCTTCTTTTTGGAAATGAACAAATAAAACATAATTATTCTGGATAGTTATGGAAGCTAGGTTGTCAGCAAAGGCATTTACAAAAAACGCACAAGGACAGAAAATACTCAAAGTGCAATACCGCTCTCCACTGTATGGACAGACATTCCCCATATTGGCATAGACTGTGAACAGCTCCACATGGCTGTTCACTGGTAATCCTTTAGCTCCTTCACTCTATTAAGCAGGGGATAATCTTCACGCTGTTAAGCAGTGTCTTTACAGGGCCCTTTTGCTGTAATAAGGCACAGTTATAAAAATACCATGACCTCTGCCCTTGAAAACTAATTTAGAAAGAAAGAAGCTAGTAAACCATTAGTATGATATATTAACAGCTTGAAATATGTTGTCTCCTTTAAATTACTAGGTGATAAGAAAATGGATGTCCAAAGAGCAGAAGCAAGTTTCAAAACTTTCCAAAAAAACTTTGATTTGATTTGATTTGATTTGGTAGAAAGCTATATATCATACATATAAAATAAACTATCCCCAGATGGACTATTATTTAAGCTGTAATTTTAATTTAGCAATTCCTAAAACTATGCTGTGCAAGTTCCTCGCTCATTGTTTATGACCTCAGCAGAGTCCCTAGTGGAAGATATAGGCTAATACCGTGCTCCCCTAAAGGTTACTTTTTATACTCTATTTAGAGTCATTTCAGTGCTATATCTTTATAAGATTCCACATGCCTTTCCTAACAGGAGACAATACTCCTGAGTATCATTAAAACTTTGATGTCGTATTTATTCTCAGTTAAAAAATACATGTAATGAAGAGCAACAGAGGGTCCTGTGGCACCTTTAAGACTAGCAGAAGTATTGGAGCATAAGCTTTCGTGGGTGAATTCACCCACGAAAGCTTATGCTCCAATACTTCTGTTAGTCTTAAAGGTGCCACAGGACCCACTGTTGCTTTTTACAGATTCAGACTAACACGGCTACCCCTCTGATGTAATGAAGAGAATTCAATGCAAGACGTACGAGGATAGCTAGATGTATGAGGCACAATGCTAGCCGTGATCCATTGTTTAACCCCTCTGCTGGCCTGAAGATGCACACAATGTGTTACAACAAGGATGAATTTGCCCCAGCATGTCCTAGACTGTTTTTCTACAGATGTGTCAAAGTATGTGCTTAGTTTTTGTAAATAGTGGTGTTTTAGGTACAACATTTATTTAGGGTTAAATGGAACCATCCTCTCCAAAGCCTTGCGACATTCCATCATGGGCCAGATCCATGAATGTTTCTTTGCCTTCTCTCGCCACTAAAACCATTCAGTGTGAAGGAATTTCTGAATGCCTAGATGTGAGGTAATGCCCCGCTGCCCAGCCCCAGGAGATGAGACAAGTAGCTTGAAACCTAATTTACGGGATGGGAATACACTGTTTTTTCCCCCCATTCTAAGTATAGAGCATATCATTGGAACCAAAATGAACTTTTCAGATGCATCCGCTTTATAGGCCTGAACAAGACACCCAGTTCTGGGGGGGGGGGGGGGAAAAACCCTTGGGGGAACCCCCCCAAACGTTTGGGGGGGGGGGAAATCTCAGCTCTGGCCCATACGCAGCTCTGGCCCATCTCTACTCAGAATAGCACTTTCATGTTCTTAAATGATTTTTAGCCATTAAAATGCAATGAAAAAACAGATCAATTCCTTCTCAAATCAGCCTACAACAAGCACCCCACATTTTCATTCACACCCAGAGACCAGCCAATGTATGCAGCAGGTCTAAGGAGGATGAGCTTAAAATAAATAAAATACTAGTTTGTATATGATGCCAGAAGCATAACTAGCTTGTCATAACATCTGTTATAGTTCACTTCACAATATACAAAGCATTTGTAATTTAACAAAAAATATTGTCCGGAAGGTCATTGTATTTATTACATCGTTGCCCAGCTCTTTAATAGAGTTGGTCTATCTAAAGTTACAAAGGCAGAAAGCATGACATATCTTCCCCTCTTAAAAATAAGTTAAGCAGCACAGAGAGTGAACTTTGGTACTATTGAAGTCAAAGTGAATTTTACCATTGACTTCAACAGGACGAGGGGCTGGTTTAAACTGAAAACTTACAACACTGAAGCGATACAATGGCGCACAGTTGCAGCGCTACAGTTGTGCCGCTGCAGCGTCTTAAGTGTAGACATAGCCTAGGATTTCATCCAGTCTTTTGCAGGAGCAGCACGCATGGGAATACAAGATACGGTTGAACAGTACACTGAACTTATATTCTGGGGAGTGCTTTGAGAGGCAGCACTTACACAGTGAAATAAGAGTGAAAAATGCCTTCTTTTCTGTGAATTTTTTCTTGGGTCATCTAGGATTCTGAGTAACAAACTGAGGTTGATTCCACAATCCAGTCTATCCTGGCATCTCAGTTTACATTTTAATTTAACCAGTGATACCTTGTTTTACCATTATTACATTGCAGTATAGGCCCCTGGAAAGAATTCAGCAAAGCAATAAGCAAGTTAAATGATACAAAAAGAGCATGTTTACCCTTGAGACAGCAATTGTGAAAATCTCCTTTTGTATTTATAAAATCTGATTAGAATCTCTCCGAAAGGTGGCATTTGCACTGAATTACTACCAGAAGAAAGTGAGTTTTCCTTTAAAAGTATAGTTGATATCAAAAACACAAATATCTCAGTTGTCTGGGATGTGGAATGGTAAGATATATGGCATATGCGAAATTTCCATCATGCAAACCTCATTTAAATGATGCCAAGAGGATAAGTAGCAGAAGACTTAGCCTCTGAATGGGGACATGTTAATAATGTACTGATGGCTTAGACATATCAGATGGTAAATTACCTTTGAAAGATCCCCAGCCTCCAAGTAGAAGCAGATAACAAACACATTCCATGTGACCCAGAAGACTAGCCAGACAGCATACTGCAGGAGAAGAAGAGAGAAATAATACATTATTAATTCTGCAATCAGATGAGTTAAACTTAAATAAAGCTTAAACTGTTTGTCTAAGTCTCAGACAGACACAAAAGAGAGAGACTATAAATACAGTGGAGCTGAGTGAAAACATTTTGCAAATAAAAGCAAGAAGAAATGTCTCCTTTTCCCTAGCCACAAACTGGTGAGAGCTGCTTAGTGCTTATTCACATTAGAAATTCTGCATCCCAGGAGAGGCGATGGTCCTGAAATTTAATGTTCAAATTCATTTTGATTTTGTTGCATTCCTAGTTATGGGAGAATCTTAGTATCAAAGCAATGAGACACATTTTGGCATTACCTAAGCGTGTTTTAGTGCCTGCATCTGCACTATATGCTTATTCAAATGGCACTCACTAAATTCCCAAATCCTATCCCAGCATGTACTTGACTCTGTACCACACCTGAGATGGAATATCTGGAAGATGTTTCTTCTTTAGTTGTTTTACCATGTTGGTGAGGAATCCAGAGGGAATTCTAGCTGCTTCACTGTAAATATATTTTATGGCATTTCAAACCATTACACAAAACTATTTGGCATCCTGTTCACAATGTTCATTTTAATACAACATTGAAAATGTTCATTTTCATCTGAGTTTCATCTGAATTATACTGGACAGTGGAGGTAGAAAAGCTTGAGTAAAACCTGTTCAATGGTTTGTGTTATCTATTTTCTAATATGCATATTTTGTGAGAGTAAAGAGGTACACTTTCTTTCTGCCCTTCTATCCACATTTACATATATGGTGACATTTTTGCATTAATGGAGACATCATACATTCTAGTTTGAATATGCCACCTCCCTACCATACTGAAGATCTTCTACGCTAATTTCTGACCTGTTGTCTAGTCATGCCTAATGTTAGTGCCTCAAAAAATTCCCTTGATAAATTATTCCAATGTCTAATAAACCTTAACATCTGCAAATGATTTTCTAATGACTTATTCCTATTTGCTAGTTACTCCTGATTTAATTCTGTGTGTTTGGTATTTTTATTCTATGGGCCCATGATATTACATATGTGGGAGTTGTTTCATAAATCAACTATCCCCTCACCCCCACCCCAGTTTTAGTTCAAGGCCATTTCCCCTTGTTATGCCACCCATGTCCTCTGTGGATCAAGAATTCACAAAATTATCACATTCCCCTTTGTTTTGTTTCCTTTTCCTCAAGCTATATACATTATATTCCTTTAATCTGACTTTGTTTCATATGCTTAATATTTTTATATTTTTTCTATTTCACTGGATTATCTCCAATTCATTATTTTGTTCATGAGAAGTACATATGTACTCTGTAGTCTAAGTCAGTCTTTACCACAGTTGTATGAAAAAAAGAACTACGGTACTTCCATTTCGTATGATACTCAGTTTTTATATGGTCCAACAGAACATTTTCTACTTTTTGACAGCATTCCACTGTGAAACGTTTAGATTGAATTAATGTACCACTCCCAGATCTTTCCCCACTTTACTGCTTTTTAACTAGCATTTTCACCTTTTATGGGTCTTGATATTAATTTGCTGTAAGTGCATCATCTGTCTTTTATCTAAAGTAAATCTCATTCAGTTAAGTTCTGCCTACTCCTCTAGATTCTCAAGATCCTTTTACAATCTCTCTCTCATTCCTGCTACAATCTGTCTTCCTAATTTGGTATTAGGAATGTACTGTCGTTTATCTATTGTTTACACCTTCCTGTCTAAAATTTAAATTGTTAAATCTAATACTGAGTCCTGTGGTGCTTTGCTTGTAATTCTCAATGTGATATTTCATGATTTGCATATGGTCTGTCATACCACTTTCTACTTGAAGCATCGGCCTCCATAATCTTGTTCTAACTTTATTTGAAAATTCTTGCATGTGACCATATCAAGACATTTACATTTAGCTATTAAGTTTTACATTACCGATAATTAAATCATTGTCAGCCAGCCAGACTACTGGATAGGCAACCTTTGCTTAAAATGATAACAAATAAAGCTTTAATCTAGCAGACTAAATAAATGTTTAGATTTAAGGTTTAGATTACGCTTTATGAGCAAGCTGATTTCTGAGTCCATTCTCTAAGGATGGGATTTTCAAAAGCACCTTCGTGACTTAGCACAATACCTACTGGAAGTCAACGAGACTAAGTCATGTCGGTGTTTTTAAAAATCCAACCTTAAGCCAATAAGAAGGCACCTGTTCAGTGATGGTATACTGAGCTATTCAGTCTATTGCAGGCTGTTTCACTATACAGCACTGTTACTATCCAATACCAAAGGTCAGATATGCCAAAGCAAGAAGAGGGCAAAATTAAGGCTTCACAAACGTAACCTTCTTATTTTATTTTTTATATTAGTTATACATGCACTCTTGTGGAGGTAGTCTGACTGAGCTGAAGATTCTGAATTCTGTTTCCATGTTGCATTCATGCAGTTGCTGATTTAAAAGATACCTTGTAAAGTAAGGTTTCAGAGTAGCAGCCGTGTTGTTCTTTTTGCGGATACAGACTAGGAGTACTTGTGGCACCTTAGAGACTAACAAATTTATTAGAGCATAAGCTTTCGTAGGCTACAACCCACTTCTTCGGTTGTAGCCCACGAAAGCTTATGCTCTAATAAATTTGTTAGTCTCTAAGGTGCCACAAGTACTCCTGTTGTTCTTGTAAAGTAAGCACACAGTGATGGATCAATACAATGCAGTAAGCCACTTTGGATTTGTTTGTGGTAGCAGAGCGTCTTCTGTTTAAAATAAAAACATAACTTCTTTTTCAACTGTCCAGTCGCAATCATTCAAAATGCCAACATCTGAATTTTAGAATTTTTAAAAACAAACATCTGCTATTAATGGACGACCACAACAAAAAGCTTTCAAATTATTTTAAAGACCCCCTACTTGTGAAAATGTCATGTTAAGTGTTTGCTACCTGAACATTTGGAGATGAGTATTGAGCATAATTATCTCAAAAAACAAGGATGTTCCCATTCCCCACTGGCAGTTATTTCAACTGCTTCAGATCTGGCACATCTCTTATCTCTGGATCACATGCAATCATAAATGCCGCTTTTTGTCTCATGAGCTTCAGCTAATCATTTTGGAAATTCGACACTGAAGGTCTGCACAAGGAACAAATCCCTCTGGTGCTGTCTATTATATGTAGCTAATTAGAAACATTTTATAAGAAATCTTCAAGAAGCCAGAGTTGTCTGTTTTTTCCCCCTGTCTGGGAGTTCTAAGGAGCTGCACTATCTGACAGCGACCACCACGAAGATACAACAGCCAGAAATCAACAAGCCAAGAACCTCAACCTCAACCTTTGACTACTACCAGACAGAAGATGTCACCAGGGGGCAATACCTACAACCAGGATAGAATTGCCATCTTGCTATTGTGAAAATATATACTTAAAAGAAATATAGCTGGAAGGCTAAAGTGGAAGATTTACATGCTGATTACAGTTATTGCTAATTTGTGAGGAACATAGGCACCGATCCATGAAGCCAATCAAAATTCTTTCCTTCAGTGAAAAGAGTTGCATAAACAAGGCATAAACTGTAATGGAATCATCAATATGCCACTCTTCAATTCCCCAGAGAACTTCAGCTTTGACAAACCTTCACAATGGACAGACTAGAAGCAGTATTTTTGCAAGATTTCAAATTGCAAAAAAGCTGCATAAAGAAACTGGAGATGTACAGGTATCTTCTTTAATTTATGCTATGGGAAAGAAGGCAGAGCATATCTTTAAACCCTTTGACTTTACTGAAGACAATCACAAAGATGACTATGAAAGGGTTCTGGCTAACTTTGATGCATGCTTTATACGCCAGAGAAATATGGCTTATGAAAGAGCATGCTTTCACCAGAGAATTCAAGAACCAGAGGAAAAATGTTGAATGTTTTATAAGAGTTCTGCATGTACTGGCTGAAAACTGATTTTCGGAATGAAAAACATGTCAATATCAGAGATAGGCTGGGTTCACAGAAAAAAAAATGTTTCACAGCAGGTACAACTGAAGTGAGCTTTAACCCTAGCCACAGCTATACAGGAAGTAAAGCATTCTGAGCTGGTGAGACAGCAAAACCTAGAGCAACTTGATAAACTTGAAAAATCTGAAACTAGCTTTAGGAATTATAAACAGGCATTTGAGTGTTAAAAGTCATTATCGTAAAAAGTTTTGAGTATGTTCCATTTTTACAATGCCAGAGCAGGCCAAGAACTGAATTTCTTCCACAATGGACAGTGCTTGAAACTCAAATCCCACCCAATCTAAGAGAAATCCTAGATCTCTCGCATATCTTAACCACCTGAGGAAATCTGTGGCTAAGGTGAAGGTGCGTAACAATCTTCTAAGCAAATTGGCTGGCACTTCATGGGGAGAAAATGCTCCAGTACTCCAATCATCTGGTTTAGCCCTCTGTTATTCTACAGCAGAATACCAGGCTGCAGTCTAGCTCCATTCATCTTATGTCAAGCTAGGTTGACACACAACTACACTCAATATGTGCATCATAACTGTATGATTCGACCCATATCAGTACTGTAGCTCCTGTGTTAACCTCATTCTTCCACACATCTATCGTGTTGATGTTACAGACAGAATGGTTGAGATGATCAGGGCATACCCAAGCCTGCCACTATACATGGACCTCTTTGACTACCCAAGGGTGCACTTGTGGGCTCACTTGCCCTGCTCAGATTTCTCTGAAACGTCAATGTGGCATAAAGAATGGTCTGCAGCTGATGTCAGAAACCAATCTGTTATAATTGACCCAAACATGGGTATATCTGACTTAGATTTACCACGTGCTCACGGGCCCTTCTGAATTGATTTCAAATGGGCCAGGGCCAATATGTAGCCAGCTTTCACATCTGGGGCCATTGAGAGGATCCCACTTGCGGCTGTGGCCAAAGACAGACAATGTCTCACATCACTGACAACTGCTCTCTGACCAGATCTGATGCCCTCTGACCAGATTTGGTCTGTGGGCTCTGCACTTCACTGATGAGGCTGCAACATATTGGCTTGATGAGCTCTGCATCTGATAAGAAGAAAATTACTTACATTTTACAGACAAGGAGAGTTAAGCATAGAGAGATTAAATGACTTGTTTTAGTTCCATACTCAGTGGCGAAGTTATCAATAGAAGCCCAGTCTCTGGATTCCCTGGGTCCAATGTCCTTGCCATGTTACCTCCCCATATGGAAAGAAACTCCCATATACCTTTTAAGTGAAAACAAGTTTGGAGACTGATCCTTTGAATATCATTTTGAAAATCCTCAGACAAAGAGCATGTGTTCCTCAGAAATTGTTATGATGCCTTGAATAATGCATGCCGATGTGGTCACCCCACCTTAAAAGAGATATATTGGAATTGGAAAAGGTTCAGAAAAGGGCAACAAAAATCATTAGGGGTATAGAATGGCTTCCGTATGAGGAGAGATTAATAAGACTGGGACTTTTCAGCTTGGAAAAGAGGCAACTAAGCTGAGATATGATAGAGATCTATAAAATCATGAGTGGTATAGAGAAAGTAAATAAGGAAGTGTTATTTACTCCTTCGCATAATACAAGAACAAGGGGCCACCAAATGAAATTAATAGGTAGCAGGTTTAAAACAAACACAAGAAAGTATTTTTTCACGCAACGTACTGTTAACCTTGCCAGAGGGTGTTGTGAAGGCCAATACTATAACGGGATTCAAAAGGGAGCTAGATAGATTCATGGAGGATAGGTCCATCAATGGCTATTAGCCAGGATGGGCAGCAATGGTGTCCCTAGACTCTGTTTGCCAGCAGCTGGGATCGGGTGACAGGGCATGGATCACTTGATGATAACCTCTCTGTTCATTCCCTTTGGGGCACCTGTCATTGGCCACTGTCAGAGGACAGGATACTGGGCTTGATGGACCTTTGGTCTGACCCAGTATGGCCGTTCTTATGTTCTTTTGCCTCTATAATTGAAAAAGCAACATTAAATTCTGATGCTCTGTGTGTTCAAAAGATTGGTTTATTATATTTTTACATTTTTTAAATTGCAAATTACTCTCAAGTAAGCTGAAAACATACGCTATAGCAGCTGCAATACTCAGCAGTCAGATGGGGAAGGGGCAATAGATGATGGTACTCTTCCAAGCTCCACCCACAAAATCAGCTCTTCCCATGTGACTTTCCAAAATGAGAAGACACTCACTATAGGTTGTGCAGATGTTTAGAATGTGATCATGTATGTTCTCTGGGCTCTACTGGACTCTGACTTTAGCTCCATGTTGATTGTGAAAGAAAAAAATAATAGAGCTCATCCAAACACTGCCAACTTATGGCACCAAAATGAGACTTCATAGTAAACTGAGCAAGAGTGTTATCCTCCCTCTCATCTCTTCTGAGGAATGAAATAATTTAAATGACATTATTGACATTAATATAATAAAGTGACATCTGAGTTGGCATCTTATTGAGTTGAATGGGGCAGTTCAGACTTCTCAGAACTATTGCTCCAAGTTCTCTGCACACTCACATGGATATCCCTGCATTGTTTACACTCAGTTCACATTTTTTAGGTTTTAGTCACAACCATAAGAGTAAAAGACTCTCTGCCCTCCCCCCCCCAAAAAAATGAAATGAAATCTGGGATTCTGGAGAATTAAATCTTCAGAGGAGTGCTGGTACCATCATCATACCAGATGTCTGACCCCTGCATACATTTTCTAGTCCTTCATCTCCACTCTCAGCTTACCGCTGCAGCTCTGTAAGAGAGTCTATCAAACACTTAGATCTATCACCCAGAAACCTATTTGCCAAACCTACCTATGGTTAGTAGGGCTTCCATGAAACCTTGAGATACATTGATCAATACAATTCACTCTGCCTTCATAGTTAAGAGACAATATTTATGTTCATATATGACTCTCTAGATGGACTAGGTCAGCACTATGCAGTGTTATTATAGCCATGTTGGTCCCAGGATATTAGAGAAACAAGGTGGGTGAGGTAATATCTTTTATTGGACCAATGTCTGAGAGTGAGAGAGACAGGATTTCAAGTCTCCACAGAGCTCTTCTTCAGGTCTGGGATATGCACTCAGTGCCACACCTAAATACAAGGTGGAATAGATTGTTTAGCATAACTGGTTAACACATATTTCAAGGTGAAGTGGTATGTCAATACTTCTCCAGTCATAGCGGGGAAAGGAAAGCAGGGGAGGCAGCTGGAGGGGATGCTGTTAGTGGATTACAGATTGTTGCAATAAGCCATAAATCCAGCATCTCTGTTCAGTCCATGATTTTTAGCATCTAGCAATGTTATGAATTTAAGTTCCCAGACTTCTTTTTTTAAGGTGTTGGTGCACATTTACTTTGAGAATGAGGACTGAGAGGTCAGAGTGATCATTTTGTGAAAAAAAAAAAAAAATGTTTGCCCACTGCTAATAAGTGATAAAAGACACCCTTTCTGTGACAGTTCATTCAAGTGTGTAGTGACTGTCTAGTTCAGGGATCAGCAACCTTTGGCATGCACCTCATCAGGGAAATCTGCTGGCGGCTTGGGATGGTTTGTTTACCTGTAGTGTCCACAGGTTCGGGCGATCGCAGCTCCCACTGGCCGCGGATCGCCATTCCAGGCCAATGGGGGCTGCGGGAAGCGGCACGGGCCGAGGGATGTGCTTCCCGCAGATTGCCAATCCCTGGTCTACTTTCACCTACATAGTTGTTATTGGAGCATTTATTGAACTGGAGGTACACCACATGTTGTGTTAGGCATGTGTAGGACCCATGGATCTTGAAAGGTGTGCTGTGGGGAGTGTTGATCATTGTAGCAGTGAGGATATATCTGCAGATTCTGCGTCTGTGGTTCTGGCAGGGTCTGGTGCCACTTTGAGTTGGTGTGTCCTGATCTGTGGAGAGCTTGCTTCTGGTGATGAGCTTGGAGAGTCGGGAGGGGGGGGATTGTTTGAAGGCCAGAAGAGGGGGTTCAGGAAAGATTTCTTACAGGATGTGGTCCCCATCAAGTATGGGTTGTAGGTGTTTAAGGATACTCCATATAGATTCCAGTGTGGGGTGGTAGGTGTCAAATAGGGGTGTACGTTCAGACAGTTTATATGGAAATAAAATCCCCTCCAGCTGCATACCCCTCAACTAGCATAAGCTAGCATAGTTTTCAAGCCACCACTTGATGATCCAATGCAATGACTCTTAGCTGCAGGAATGCACAAGTTTAGCACATAGAATGATAGGGTTAGTAGGGACCACAAATCTAGTCTAACCCCTGTCAAGATGCAGGATTTGTTCTGTCTAACCCATCCAAGACAGATGGCTATCCAGCCTCCTTTCAAAAATCTCCACTGAAGAAGCTACCACAACCTCCCAATGGAGTCTGTTCCACTGTCCTAAGGAAGTTTTTCCTGAGATTTAATCTAAATCTGCTATGCTGTAGTTTGAACCCATTGCCTCTTGTCCTGCCCTCTATGGTAAAAGAGAACAACTTTTCTCCATTTTTTTAATAGCAGCCTTTCAATTATCTGAAGACTGCTATCATATCCCGCCTTAATCTCCTCTTTTCCAAACTAAACATACCCAGTTCCTTCAGCCTTTGCTCATAGGGCTGGCATTCCACCCCTTTGGTCATCTTTGTTGATCGCCTCTGGATCCTTTCCAGTTTCTCTACATCCTTTCTATACACTGGTGACCAAAATTGGACACAGTACTCCAGCTGAGGCCTAAACCAGTACTGCTCTACTCGGCGCTATCACCTCGCATGACTTGCATGCTATGCCTCTGTTAATGCAATCTAAAATTGCATTTTCTTTTTTGCAACAGCATCACATTACTGACTCACATTGAGGATGTGATCCACCACAACTCCCAGATCCTTCTCAGCAGTGCTGTTGCCAAGACAGGTTTCCCCCATTTTGTATTTATCATCTGGTTTTTCTTCCCTAAGTGTAGCATCTTACATTGGTCTTTGTTGAATTTCATTTTGTTGCCCAGTTCTCCAATTTATCAAGATCCCTCTGAATTTCAGCTCTATACCCCAATTTCTTGGCACCCTCCCTAGCTTTGTGTCATCTGCAAATTTGATCAGTATGCTCTCTATACCTACATCCAGGTCAGTAATAAAGAAGCTAAACAACACTGGACCCAGAACAGATTCCTGTGAAAACCCACTTGAGACCTCCTTCCAATCCGACGTCATTCTATTAATTACTCTTTGTTTGCAGTTGTTTAACCAATTATATACCCACTTAATGGTAGTTCTGTTGAGCCCACATTTCTCCAGCTTACTTATGAGAATATCATGTGGGGCTGTGTTAAAAGCCTTGATTAAGTCCAGGTATATTATGTCCACCACACTTCCCCTATCCACCAAATCAATTACTCTGTCAAAGGAGGAAATCAGGCTGGTTTGGAATGATTTGTTCTTGGTAAATCCATTCTGGCTGCTAGTGATTTACCCCTTCATCCTCCAGGTACTTGCAAATTAAATGTTTTATACATTTCTCTAGTAGCTTTCCAGATACTGAAGTCACGCTGACTGGTCTATAGTTCCTTGGCCCCTTCTCCTTCCCCCCCCCCACTTTCAAAGATGGGAACTACATTAGCTCTTCTCCAGTTTTCCAGGACCTTGCCTGTCATCCATGAGTTTGTAAATATTATCGCCAGTGGCTCTGAGATTTCTTCAGCTAATTCCTTGAGGTGAATAGCATCCTGCCCTGCTGATTTGAATTCATTCATTTTAGTCAGAACATCTCTGATGAGTTCTTTACTTATCCCAATCTGTATCCCTTCCCTTTATAGTCTATGGTAACTTTGCTAGTCATCTGGTCACATGTTATTTTTTGTGAGAAGACTGAAGCAAAGTAGGCATGGAGTAACTCTGTCTTCCTAACATCTTCCATTACCAGTTCACCTTCTCCACTGAGTAGCAGACCCACATAGTCCTTGATAGATCTTTTTTATCTGACGTATTTGAAGAACTGCATCCTGTTGTCCCTAACATTCCTTGCAAGCTGTAACTCATTCTTTGCATTAGCTTTCCGGATTTTGTCCCTACATAGTTGTGCTATTCCCATGTATACTTCCTTGGTGACATGCCTCTCCTTTCATTTCCTGTATGTATCCCTTTTGGTTTTTAGTTGCTAAAAAGCAACTTGTGCAGCCACATTGGTCTCCTGTTTCAGAGTAGCAGCCGTGTTAGTCTGTATCCGCAAAAAGAACAGGAGTACTTGTGGCACCTTAGAGACTAACAAATTTATTAGAGCATAAGC
>NW_020664436.1:58677775-58690151 GCF_002925995.2 Terrapene triunguis
TTTAGCCATAGTTCTGCAGTATTCAGGATGCAGTAAAGGAGCTGGCATTAGCACATTCTGGTCCTCAGAGAAGTTAGCAGGTAGAAACTCCATTATGTTTTGTCTCTATCTTCACTTCTTGTCTAATATGACCCGTTCAAAAGTTCTTTACAACTTTTTATTTTTACACTTTGAAAGTTAATCCCAAGTAAGGCTGGCATCCCTTTAACTACAGATGTAAGAACTCAGGACATTTAGTTGTTAAGACATCACTGGCTGGGAAGCCTGCCATCAACATCCACACTTGATGCACATACATTCTCTTTTGGCTCTGTACATTCAAGCACATCTGCTCAGATGGCATGGTGCCCACTCATCAGTTAGTTGGATTGTTGCACTAGGGCATAGGTGCCAAATACTGGTTTTATGTGGTCAGCCTGCATAACCCTGCATCTCTTTTGCAGGAAGTTGGTGTTTCAGCACTGCCGCAGAGAACCAATACACCATATCTCCCGACATACTATCACACCTATGTGCCTATGAAATAAACCTATGTGCCAAAACAATTTTTAAAACTCCTCTAGAGAAAAAAAGATACATTGTTTATGGTCATGGATACTCAGAGACATGCTGCATTGCAGAAAACTGAATATGCTAATGAGTCAAAGGATACAAAGAGAGCAAGAGAGATGCATTGCCAACAGGTAAGACTACATGAACAATGGCACTACAGAACAAACTATAGTATAAAAAACAACAACCTAAATTAAAATGGAGTTAAGGCTGAGAGTACATACCATTAACATAAGGGTAAACCTATTTTAGAAATGTTGCAATTATCCCAAACCAAGCATTACAAAGTCAGGAAAGAGTTACTCTTAAAGGAAATCCAAACATGATAGGGTATGTAAACACACAAATAAGACATTCAAACAACCTTAACTCTGCCTTTTTGTGACACCATGCAATCACTATATGATTATGACAATCACTTTAGTGTTTGTGGTCCAAAGTTAGAAGAAACTTTTTAATGATAATTTTTTAAAATATTTTCCCTTCATGGCATGGCTATATTTCATGGGCCAGATTCACCAGTGAGTTATTCCAGTTTTATGCAGCTCTAACTTCATTAAAATCTATAATAATTAGCATAAAACTGGAGTAAAGACATTGATTGATCAAGTCCTACATTTTAAGGTCTTTAAAAATAATTAAATTACGAGACACATTTCTGAGATAAATATTATTAGACATGTTTTATGTGGGTGAATTGAGTCACAGGTAAGTTAAAAGTGACTTGCTTAATTGTCACAGACTGATTCAGTATTAGAGTTGGGAAGAAAACTCTTCCCAATCCCCTTTTCTATTCACACAAGCTGTATAAAAAGGAAAAAAAAATCCTTACAAAGTCACCAACAGTTCTACTCAAGATAGAAGTTAATACAAGTTAAACTACTCTAGGTACTTGTAACTGGGTCAGCACCCACCTCTCATGAGTGCCCCGTTTTCTCTGGATGATATACCTGCAATTACTGTATTTTTGGGGGGCAGCACCCACTTCTCACAGACAGCCCCCTTTGGTTGGTTGAGTGTGAGCCTGCTTTTGGTTTTAGTTCTTACACTGCGGTGACACCCACTTCTCATGAACATCCCCTCCCAGCTGATGGGTCTCTTGACAGATCTTCAGTAACTCAGCCCTCCGGTCGAGCCACATACACTGTCCCCCCTTCTGGGGTATACAGTCCAACTTCTTATCTCAGCACTGGTATGGGGCCGTAGCTCTAGGGCTTCTTCCAGAGGCACTGCCTTCTTCAACCAACCAGCACAGGCCCATCTCAGTACCCACAGCTGGTGGTATTTCAGCAGGCTCCCTGGGCTCAGTCTTCAACCAGACCAGCAGTGCCCATCTTGGTACCCTCGTTGGCCTGGTCAGGTTCTGTGCTCAGTCCCCCTGGGCTTCAGCCTGCCTGCACTGACCTGCTGCTGGTCCTGCTGCTCTTCCTGCCAGACAGGCATCCGGTCTTCACTCCTCAAACTCCACTTAGCAATTGAACTTTGTTGCTCTGCTGCTTGTCTTATATAGGGCCCTTCAGGCCCCATATTGGCTGCTCCATCAGTCCCTCTGATTGGTTGCTCATCTCAGCCACTCTAGGCTGCCTGGAGGAATTCTCTCTGCTCTATTCTGGGACAGGGTGATGCAGGGCCACAAGGCCTCCAGCAGGGGGCCTCTGGACCTAGTTCCCCACCACCACCACCGTACTGTCATCAAATAGTAGTAAAGTATTATCTCATCAAGTTGGAGTCCAGAGAGATCATGTAATCCCTCAAAAACAGGACTCAAAAAGAAGTTGCTGAAATTCATAAGTAGGGCCTTAAACTTAAGAAATTTCTTACAAGACATCTGATATATATATATCAATATATATATATTGAAATTGGCCATGTACCCTGAATAAAATCATGTTTAGCCTAGTTTCTGATATATAGAGGATCATTAGAGGCCATAACAAATACAGCTGAAATATTTAAGTATATGAATAGCAAGACCTAAACCAGGCCTGCAACAAAAGATTATTATGGGCTTTAGCAAGGGTCTTTCTTAATACTATGACCCCATGTATAGCACAAATGGAAAATCAGACACATTTATGTTGATAAACACTCAGAATGACACTCACCCTTTCCTAGCATTTTTAAGAAAAAAAAAGCAGATTGTAGAAAGGATGATAGCGCAACAAAGTATAAGGAAATAGGAAAGGTCAACTGAGTGAGGAAATAAACAGCTGACACTTTAAATGGAATGGGAATATATCCATATGTCAAGATAATATTTGATGATATTAATAATGAAAGGAGCAGTAGCTTTCACACATTGACAAGAGAGCTAAATTCAGTTTTGCCTCAACGAGCCCAGATTGCCACACAAATTCAGAGTACAACTGAGCCAGACAGATTTGTCACTGCACCTAGAAGTGCCACACCAGAGAGACTGTGATGGCAGTTTTATGACAAGCAATTGTACTGTCTGATACCTTTGATTAGAAAGGGGATGAGTTTTTTTGAGGGGCCTTTCTGAGTTATTCAAATTACATACATACATACATATACACACACACACATATATATATTATATATATAAAATAAAAACTTTGCAGGTCTCTCTTTTTATACTCTGCCCTATATTGCAAAAACAAGGAGACATCCCATGAAATAATGGGCAGTGAAGTTAGAATCTCTAAAAGGAGTTACTCCTCTTTGCAGTGTGGAGATCAGCTCTGCAGGAGGTCCCCCAGGAAAATACTGTTAGATTTTTGAAACAGCTGGCTAATTTTGTGACCATTCAAAACATTTGTTGCTATGCAAGATGAAATTCATGCTTACATTAAATTAAAACTCATGCTTCAAGGTGAGTTGGAGGAGTCAAGGAGGACTCCCTCACACCACTGCATATCAGTATACTAATGTGTCACACACAAAAAACTGTCTTAAAAGAAAGTTAGGGTAGCAAAGACATGGACTTAAAAGTTAGGAAATGTCAATACCTCTCCAGTTTTTAATGACCAATCACATACTATACTATATGCTGCTCAACGAACAGATAGCTATTCACTGTCTCTTTATCGTCATCATTCAATGTGGCCCCAATGACTTATGTATTGAATGCCATCCAAACTCTATATTGAATACAGAATAATTAATTCTCTCATGGGCTTTTCTACAGTGCTCATCACTGTAGTATCGAAGAGCTCCATAAACATTAATGAATTTATCTTCACAACACCTTAGTAAGGTAAGGGGATTTACCAGATCTTGTTCTACGCCCTGCAAGACTGTTTTTCAATGGTCAGCACTTTGCAACACTTAATAGTTTGCAAACTCCTCTGCCAGCCTACAGAAGCAGCTGTACTCAGGTTAGATAGGCTCATTTGTAAAAAAGAAAATAAGAAATAATACAGAATTGATTTAAGAGAAAAATATTAAAGAAAAGTAAAGGGTGAAAGGAAAATTATACAAGAGGTTAAATAAATAAAAAAAGGCCAGATACATGAACTATAAGAGGTCATTGAAGGATATAGTAATGCCTTTAAGAGCTGGAAAGGTTAATTTATTGACAGAAGAGAAAGTCAATGATAAAATGTAGATGTCACAAAGATACACAGGGACAGATGCCTGAAACAGAAAATCCCAAGAGGAAAGAGAAAAAAAAAACTAAAGGACATCAGTGTCCGGCCAGAACTGGTGAGCAAAAAATTAGAAAGTCTAAAAATTAAGAAAACTTCAAGTCCAGATAGATTTCTATCAAAGAACACTAATGAAATGGCAAGAGAGATAAAGGAACCATTGGCATATATTTACAGCCTCTCAGATACAGGATGGTATTTCTGTAGAAAAGTGATGTAATGTGTATTTTGAAATGGACATATGGAAATACAGAAAAACTATAGCTTTGTTGCATAAGGTAGGCTCTAGGACTAGGAAAACATTAACTAGTAATAGGATGGGACAGAATTGGAAAGCTTGACTTCAGGAGTATCAGCACTCACCTTAATACTTAAACAAATGCTCACTTTGCTAGCCAGGTTGGGGATTCAATTGAGCCAGGTATCTGGTGATGTTGCTGCTGGGGCCAGGAACTTAGAGCTCTCCTCTAAGTCCCTTCACATGGTCCTCATCTGTCCCATACTTGCTGGGGTTCTGGGGAGATGATGCTACTTCTGTTCTGGGGTGCAACACACTGGGCAACACCAAGCATCCCCTTTTGGCCAGGGATGCATCTGCAGTGCCCTGCCTCTATTTACCCCTTCTTCAGGCCTCCATAAACAAAACTCCACATGGTGGTGGTCAGCCAGTCACAGCCCATTCAAAAAGTAACCACAAAAACAAATCTTCCACCCAGCCTGAAGCTGGGCACAACCCCTTATCTGTGAGGTACTGTCCCTTCCTGCTGCCTGAGCAGCCAGAGAAGATGCAAGGCCTTGCCTGCCTTCTCCAAAAAGACAAAACTTTCAGCTGGGTCTTCTTACTCAGCCCCAACTCCTCTCCCTGCAACTTCACTCTGTCCTCACTGAACTCCCTCTGACCCTTTATAGCCCAGATGCAGCCCAACCCCCTTAACTGGCTCAGCTAGGAGCACCTGCTCTGGCAAAGGGGTGCTGCACTTATTTCAATCACTGGGAGCCAGCAGCACCCCAGTCAGGGCCGGCTCCAGGCACCAGGCACCCAAGCTGGTGCTTGGGGCGGCACCTGGAGGGGGGCGGCGCGGCGCTCTGGCCGCCGGGGGGAGAGCCGAGCCGAGCCCCAGCCGGGGCTCGCCGCCCTCTCGCCGCCCTGCCCCCGGCGCTCTGGCCGCCGGGGGGGGGGAGAGAGCCGAGCACCCGCCGGGGCTTGCGGCCCTGCCCCCGGCGCTCTGGCCGCCGGGGGGGAGACTGGAGCCGCCGCCGGGGCTCGCCGCCCTCCCCCCGTGGCTCCGGCCGCCCCCACCCCGGCAAAAAAGCCAGAGCCGGCCCTGACCCCAGTGATGGGCAGGGCAGCATGTGTGCTGGTAACTTTGGCCACCTCAGACTCCCAGGGTGCCATTAACTGCCTTGGAATTATGTGGCTCCCAGACTTTAAGTGGGAGCTTTTAATAGGAACCTCCTCCCTATACCTGGGCACATTCAGTCTGGCACCCATTTTGCTGCCGCGAGTATGTTGGAAGGAAAAGGTAGAGTAGCAGATGAAACTATGGAAGTGCTTGCTGCGGCACCCACAGCTGCAAATGCTGCAAAGTAGGATGGCCAACCTGCATTCCTGTCTACCCTGCTGCTGCTGTTCCGGATGCACCGAGGTCTGTGAATGATCTATAAGTACTGCCACCAAGAAGGAAAGGATGCATTGGTTCAGCTTTATCTGCCCAACAAGGTGTGAGCTAATTACTGGCCTCCCCTATAGCAGGAATCAAGTGCAGATTGCAGATGTGGACCTCTAACTGCAGCTGGGGGCTCTCTCTGGGACTAGTCCTGAGAACTAGTTTGGTTTAGTGAAAGCTCTAGTCTCAATGTCTTGCACAGCTTCAGGCTTCTTCATATTTACACCTTTCCCTGGGTGTGGAGTGGGGGCCAGGGACTCTGGCCATCCTGACGAGCTTCCTAGCTGGTTTAAAGGGATGAGATCACGCTCCTACCTTATGGTTTCTGTTATATCTTTGACCATTGAAATCTGCTCTAGAAATTCCCTGCTGTATGGTTGTTGGGGTGCTATCCACCCATGTTGATTTAATAGCTACTTAATAAAAATGGAGTCTCTGCATTTAACCTATTATAGGCGTCTCACTTTATCCTTGTTCAGATCAACTAGAGAAGTAATCAAACAATTAACATGATAAACAAATGGAAATAATTTGCTTAGATTTTAGGAAACAGCTTCTGGCCTTTAATATGACACTATCAGCTGAGAGGCATCCTACAGGTTAGTAGCAGAAAAGGTACTTGAGGGAATCTAGGGCTACATCCTTCCCTCACATGGATAAACCTGCAAGAAGTGAGTGTCTGAGTGTCATTGACTGGAACATTCACAGTTGTGCCTAGTGGTTAGAGGCCAGATGCCAGACTCAAAGTCAGGAATTGGAGCCAAGGGTCAGAACAGGGTTTCGTGGATTGAGGCAAGAGTTGGGCTGGGTAAAAGCAGGTGCAGGGGCTATCACAGTTATGGGAAAATGCTTTGAGCAGCCACTGAACTGCTTCTGCTGCTGGGCTTAAGAGCTGGCCTGTTGACATTTCCAACCAATCCGGCAGTGTAGCCAATTAGGCAGCCTATGACAAGCCAGCTACACATGTTAGATTGTCCAGAGACTGGCTCCACTGCAGGTCATGATTCCAGACAATGAGGATCCTCCAGAGTGAATCTCCAGCTAGATTCTCCCCTGAAAGGGAAGGGACCATGGATGTCTGAGCTGTAGGTTTGGTCCCATGATGCATCACTCTTGCAGACCTATGTTGCCACTAGCTTCACCCCAGAATCCCTTCCCAATAAACCTGCCCGGAGATATCCATAATTTTAGAGGAAAGTGTGTTGCATAAGGTGGCTACTCTTCAACTCCTTCCTCTCCACTTCCAGTATGCCCCATGAAACTGCACCTATCTCCAACAATGTGGAATTAGCATGGAGGCTCAGGCTCATATGGACTCAAAGAAAGGGGCGTAATATGCCACACATTAGCACTATTCCCCACTTTCATGGATGTATGGGCCCTTTACACTATTAGTCTGACTCCTTTACTCCCCTTCATGCTGTAGGGCGAAAAGAGAGCACAGGGACCCTAATGTGGATATATAAAATACAAAATATTACTGTGCTAAAAGCATGGGACACAGGGACGTAATTAACAGGATGCCACAAGAGTAACAATTGTGATTAAATTTTACTTTATAGAGAATCCCAAAAATTAGAAGAAAGAAAAAAACATATTGATCATTCAGTCCATCTCTCTGCTGCAGCAAGATTATCACCCAAATAACTGTTTTATCTAGGCAAATTCCAATATATCACAAGGGATGGAGGTGTCTGTCAGTTTTCTTGGGATACTCATGCAAACAGCCTCATTATTAAGACATACTTGTTGATCTGGTAATGACCAGGAAGGTCACCACATTAGTTAACACTACAAAACATGGGAGGGCTTTCAGTAGGGAGAGCTAGTTCAATAATCTTCACATTTGAAACAATGCAGACCAGAACTAGATCTTCTGCAACATTTTTAGAACTCATACTACTCTGAGACCAACGAACGATCATCTCATGTTCTTGAAATTCACCCCTCATAAAAGCCCACCTGCCAAAGTGCTTAAGATGGAACTACCCTCTCACTGATAAAGGCTGTCCTTATGGTAGCACAAGCACTAAGAGAAACAACAACATTTAAAAGGATGACTCTTTGTCATAGCCAATACAATTTGGAAAACTTCAATTCAGAGCTTAAAAATCCTAGATAAAGCAAAGAAAAATCCCATGATGCAGATAGAGAGGTAATGAGTATTGAACAATGTGGTGATTTGATCCCCATGTAGTCAATCCATGCTCATCCACCTCCCCAAGCCAGCAGAGACTGGGAGAGCTGCAGAGTCAGCAAATAAGGCTCCACTGGAGAAGCCTTTTGTTTAACTCAAGAAGCCCTACAAGGACAATGTTCTCAGGTATGTTCAGCCCACCCTCCCTGAAAGAGAAGTCACCACAATACTAATAAACCAAAAGTGTGCACAGACAGTGGTGAGATAATAACGGGATAAAAAACATGGAGGGTTTACATACAATTTACATGACTGTGCTAGCTGCATTATGAAAAGCGGAGTACATTTTTAGTTTTAATGCTAAGTTTTACCTTAGAGTTGAGAAAAGGGGGGAAAAACACCTATTTTTTTTCCTGTGATCGTTATTTCATCAGTGCAAATCCTACTGCCTCAACGTGTTTCCTCCTGCTCTAAGGTATTTGGAAAAAAAAACGTTATCCAAACCTCTTCAAATGTCAGATCCTCTCTTATTTATAGGGATATCTTGATAAGAAATCAGTTCCTCATTAAATCAGGTATTGAAAATGGTACAAATAAATATAGCACATGTAGTCATCCCAGCCCAACAGCGTCTGAAGATCCAGTAAACTGAAATACGAACCTACCGCCACTTCTGTCCAAGAGCTGAGGCTTTACAACGGAAGTCATGTCTTTGATTCGGTTTTCAGACGTACTACAGAAATAGTTTCTAGTCTGTTCTCGCCCGCTTCTGCTGTGCTCCAAGAATACCTTTACATATGTCAGTTGCTTCTGGCATAATAAGAGTTTCCCCAGTAGTATAAGATTTTCTGCCTTGTGTTGCTCTCCAGAGACAAATCAGATAAGCAGCCTTCAATACTTTCTCTGGCATTGTAACCTACTACTTTTTCCATAAATGATATCTGCTTATTTTCTTCTTGCAATTTCCTTTTGAAAAAAATATACATCTATAGCCTTATCTTTAAACTCCTGTCGCTTTGTGGCCAACTGTCTGGGAGGCTTTGATGGCTTTATTGATTCATTTGTGAGCACAGGAGTCAGAAAAGGTGGTGTATGATTTTTCTATAGATCTCACAAATTTGAATCACCAAATTAGTATTGCTTTGTCATAGCTCCTGACAGAAAGTTTAAAGCTTTCTCTGCAGAAGGGCTCAAAAGTCCTCCTGGTCTGGGTTGCTTTCTGAAGAACATTACAATCTGTTCATTGTTACTTCAATTCCATCTGGAACAATTGTTGCACACTTCCAAAAGATAACTCAAGGCAAAGAATTTCAAGACACGGTGTCCTTTCTAGCCCGAAAGTACAGTATGCAGACCAAAACCCAGACCTCTTGTTCAGTGCATTTATTCTCTCAAAGAATCTAAGGCCTGGTCTACACTACGACTTTAATTCGGATTTAGCAGCGTTAATCCGAATTAACCCTTCACCCGTCCACACTACAGAGCCAGTTAATTCGAATTAAAGGGCACTTAAAATCGATTTCTGTACTCCACCTCGACGAGCGGAGTAGCGCCAAAATCGATTTTGTTAATTCGAATTAGGGTTAGTGTGGCCGCACACCACCGAATTAATGTGGTTAAATTAATGGGGTAGTGTGGCCGCACACCACCGAATTAATGTGGTTAAAAACCGAATTAATGTGCTTAGTGTGGCCGCGCACAATCGAATTTATACAACCTGTTTCCCAAATTCGAATGATCTAAATTCGGATTAATCCCGTAGTGTAGACATACCCCAAGGAATTATAGACAGACTTTAGGAGTTATTCCATCTCTGTGCGAGTGCCGGACTGTTTCCAACCAGAGTCTTCAATATAGCTGGTCAGGAATTTTTCAATTACTTTTTTTTTATATTCAGAAGATGAGGATTTGTCAAAACCAGAACTTCCTCCAGGAACATGTCAGTTTGACAAAATTTTTGTTTTGGAAAAGTTTGGGAAAACATTTTAATAATATTGAAATGTTCCATTTGGACAATTTCAGAATGAAATGTTTTAATTTTGCAGTTTGCACTGACTTCTCATTGGGAAACGTATGTTATTTTACATTAAAAATGAGAAAAATATTTTGAATGTATTGAATCAAAAGATTTTGATTGAACTATAACAAATTATTTATTTTATTAAAAAAAAATCAGTTCACCAAAAATTGAGACTTTGGCTTTTCAGTCCAATTCAGGATAGGACAATTTTTTTTTTTTTTTTTATTTATGAGGGATGGAAAAATCCATTTATGGACCTGCACTTGTCTCCATCCATTGTTTTGTCCACACACTTAGCTTCTTCCTTTGCAGTTTGAACTACTGTCTTGAAGAATTCACTTCTTGTAATAGTACTAAATACAGGTGACCTTCTATGAGCATCTTAGCTGATTTTAGACCTAGCTTACTCTGTATCTATGATGGCAGTGCCTACTTTCACAGCAGAAACTCTGCTGCTTCTGCTTTTCACAACCTAGCCAGCCAGTCACTTTTCTTTCTTTTATTTTTTTTCTCTTTGGCACACAAATGTGTTACACACATTTCAACTATTACTTTTTTTTAAAAAACAGAGACATAACATTAGAATATTAGATGGTTGCTCTATAAAGTCCCCATTTATTAATAGTCTGTTCAAGGAGTTGCCGCTGAATAATGTAATTCCTTACAAATATGATTATACTGTGCACGAGTGCACCACATTATTTCTGGGTGTGACTATGATGGCATTTAAGAAGCTCCAGGTGAAGTCAAGTGTGCTAAGTGAGAAGGCAATGGAAAAATCAACCTGGTGCTGCAGACTTTTAATAGGTTTGCCACTGAATTCCAGATTAAACTCTAAATCCTGGTCTTGAAACCAGGGCCGGCTCCAGGCACCAGCTTCTCAAGCAGGTGCTTGGGGCGGTGGCTCCGGAGAGGGGCGGCACGTCCAGGTATTCGGCGGCAATTCGGCGGATGGTCCCTCACTCCGCCTGGGAGCGAAGGACCTCCCGCCGAATTGCCGCCGCAGATCGCGATCGCGGCTTTTGTTTTGTTTTGTTTTGGCTGCTTGGGGCGGCCAAAACCCTGGAGCCGGCCCTGCTTGAAACTATGATCTTCAAAGCATTCAGGAGACTGGGCCTGAGATATTTTAAGAGTCACCATGACCAGGACTTTACTGCATCAACTGCAGTTAACAGGAATAATGGAACAGTCATCAACAATGGCTTTCTTGGAAGCCAGTCTTAGCTATGCTATGGAGTACCTTGGCCCAATGACAAAATGATCACACTTTAAGGATTGAGGCCTCAGTTCAGCAAAGCACAGAAGCACATGCTTATTCAGCAAAATACTTAAATACATGCTAAACTTTAAGCATGAATTTAAATATCATTGAAATCAATGGAATTTAAGAACACATGCCTAAAGATTAGCTGCTTTGCTGAACAGAATGGACTAGTGAAGAACAATCCATTTGCTATGTTTTCCCCACAAAAACAAACTATCACCTAGGGAAGGAAAAGTGAAGAGAAGATTGCTCCATTAAATCCACTATGGACTTAATTGGAATCACCTAGCAAATCTGAACTACCTGTGCTGTGCTTAGATGTGATAGTGATGGGGGCTACAAAAGCTCCCTCTAAAATATGTACAGAACAAGAAGAAGGGGGGGAAATTAGAAAAAAAGTACAACTGCTAATACAATAAATGATATTGGAAGAAAAAGGACAAAGAAAGATGTTACTATTTTCTCAGTGTACTTTCAGATTTTAATTACTTAATAAATATTTGTTAAGCACTACGACACTACAGTAATGAGTGCTGTAAAATACCCACTTTGATTAGATTAGATGTGGCAGATGGGCCAAAGATTGAAATACTTGGTCATGGAAAATTTACATACATAAATATTGTGCATGGAGTCTAAAACTACTCTCTCACCTGTGGGCCAGAGTTGAGGTACATTGGCAGGAGGGTATGGCGGCGCCTGCGGTACTGATAATTAAGGTAAGTTGGTAGCTGATCAGTGGATAAATACATGACTTTATTTTCTACTGCCATCAACCTGCCATCTTTCATGAGGATTAATTTTACTTGAAATAAACAGCAAACAGGGTAACCTATTAGTTCTACACCTGAAATGTCAGAATTTGAAGAAGCAAGTAATCAGGTGTTGGATAAGCAAGTGCTAACTATATCTGACATCCTCTAATCCTATACATCATATATAATTCCTATTAGTACTGCTTATTTTCAGGCTGTGATGCATTTGGTTTTTTTTTTTTCTTTTTTTAAACTTCTCTACAGTGGGAAAATGCATCCTGCTGTAAACAGGTTAACTAATATTATGTTTGACTGGGCAGTCTCAGATTCTCAGCTGGTATATTTCAGCATAGTTCCAGTGAAGACAATAGAG
>NW_020664436.1:58690161-58709514 GCF_002925995.2 Terrapene triunguis
TAGACAAGCCTCAGGAACTCATGTGGTATCTAATTTTTCATATTGTTGGAAAGAGAAACAAATTGGTAAAGAAGTGTCTCTAGGGCTGATTCTGGATAATAAGTCAACTTTTCCTTGCTGATGATTTCCCAATATCTTTCCAATCTGTGCACTATTATCTGGGAGATACGTCAGTTTTTCAGGATTCTGCCAACAAGCCTTATACACAGCAAAAAGATATGAAAGTCTGCAATTTTCCAAATGGTGTTTGCAGGTGATAGTACACAAAAATGTATAGGCAAAACTGCATTTGTGCAGACACCAAATTTTGAAAACAAGACCTTAATACTTTACAGTGATGACAGAATCCCTATTTTACACTAAATGGGGATTGAAGACTTCATAAAAAAATTGAAAAGTTCATCAAATGTAATATTTCAAAATACACTATACTGCATAAGTTGTAGTATGGTGCACTGCATTGATTTTCTTCTTGTCTTTCAAATCACTGCAAAGCAATTTTCAATGCACTGAAGGCATCAGAATATGAAGGGAGATGTTGACTTGTTCTTCATCGATATTACTTTTGTTATGTGCCTTTTTTCTTCAGTTGGGAAAAATAGTTCAGATAACTGATCACTCATATGATCTGTGTTTGTAAAAATCAAGTTTCTACTCTAATAAACATCTTACATGGTTTAAAGACATCTCTTTGAATGTATTATAAAAAAAAGTTAGGATCTAAACCCACACACGATTCAGCTTTTATTTTATGTTTTCATTTGAAACAAGTTTTTAGAATGTATTAGGAAAAAGAGGTGAATGCAATAGAGAGCTACAATATTTTTGGGGTAGAGCTGGCCAAGACATCTATATTAAGTAGTTTACGGGACTATTTTCCTGTCTTTTTTCTTCATAAATTATCAACAAATAGCAAATACATTTGAGAAAATTACTATTTGAAATTAGACGCAATAGTGAATAATGAAGACTTGTAGGTTGTTTGTACTGAATATATTAAATTAAATATTTGTACTGTTCTGGCTAGTTCCATAAATCATATTGGATTGTTTGTGTACCTGGTTGTGTCACTTATATAACTAACAGACACAGGGAATTGTGAATATTACAATTGCATATACAATTTGAATTTACTTTTGGGAAATATTCAAGCATGCAAGATTAGAGTTTTTCTCCCCCCATACCTGACCCCACTTCTGAGCATTCATGATTGTAAAGCTCATTTGTGCAAATACTCTCTGGAAGTGAATACACAAGGAGCAAAGGAATTTTATTAAAATTTTGTATGACTATTTGTGTATTTTTGTAAGGTTGTCCAGTTATATTTATATGGCGGGTCTTCTTCAAAATGTTTTCCATCAATGAAAACACGGCTCTATCCAAATCTAAATTAAGATCTCCATAATTCTTTATATGAACTAAAGCTGTTACCACTTTAAAGGGTTTCGGTTATAGGATAAATCATTTGGTCATCTTAATTTAGGCTGGGATCAAGATTTCCATTGATTCACTTTCAATTTGGATCAGCATCTTTGGCTTCAATTCAGCAAACATGCATGTGCTTAACTTGATGGTCATAAGTAGTCCCATTGACTTCAGTGGAAACACAGATATGTGCAAAGTTAAAGCACATATAAAAGTATCTTAAGGATTTGGGGCTTTACTAGCAATACATTTTTTCTGCTTCAAAAAACCTCTCATAACTCACCACAATTGTCAATCTAAAGGTGCACAAGAGGATTCGTAGAATAAGCACTTGCACTGGGTGAATTACATGGAAAATTTACACCTTACCATCCCCATCCCCAGCCAGAGCTTCCATTAGCACTAATTCTCACCCCCTTTTTTTTTTAAGTCTTCTTTTTTTGCACATCAACCATAGTCCAAACTTCTTAAGTGTGGTGAGGTCCCAATCTACAACAGAATATTCTCGTTCTGTAATAAATATTGCACTGAATTGAGCCCTTAAACTTTTGATTAACAGTTGGCCAAAGTGTTCAACTATGCCTTGGTTTATATGTGCTAAGAGTGACTAAATCTTGGTAATTTATTACTAAAATCTAACAGAGTATACATAATTTAGCTCCAGCAAAAATCTCCTAATTTGTTAAAAGCTGATATAAAGCTTTGGACAAATGCCTATTCTGGAAGGTAATATGGTATCAGACAAATTGGCAGGATAAAACTTACAACTGGGAGAACATTTTAAACTAAATGATAAGCCAAAATATAGCCGTTTACTCAAATATGTTTTTAAAGTATAGTTCATTCATTAGGTTACTGAAAGGAGGAAAAGCATTTCTGTTACAATTGTCAGCCTTTATGGATTTTAAAAGACTTCCACTTCCAACAGTGTTACCACAGGATAAGCACAACTATTGACTGTGAGCCATTTATGGGAGATGGATTAATAGCTTTCTTTCCTCCATAAATATAAATAATTTGTCTATAACCCATCAAAATGTCAAACAGTTAAACTGTTAACGGTATCCCTCTCCATTTTCCTACCATTCCCCCCAGGAATCTTACAGGAAGAGAGACTCGTGTGTAGTGTTTATGGAGAATTCATTCTGTGATCCATGCCGGGTTTTTCTTTTAGAGTTTCAGGTATACCAGCCAGGTCATATAAATAGAAACTCTTACATTTGCTATAGAAAATTCATATGGAAGTCTTATCTTGGAATACACTATTCATCAGTTGGCTTGGCAGAAGCAACTCAATCCAAATGAATAGCCTGCAGAGAGCACTTTTAGTATTTTTAGTCCATTTCATGTTTTAGGTTTTTACTGGAGAGTCCAGTTAGCTATGATCAAGAAGCTGCATGCTGTATTCTCTGAGCTGCAGGATTAAACAAGTGGTCTATGGAATGTTAATTAAAATGGTATACAGCATATATATTCTTTCCAGAAGCTCCTACTCAGTTAGGAAACAACACTGGCAATGAGGACCACCAACAACAAAACAAACAAAAAACAAAGTATGAGCTTTGTAGCTGTTGAATTTTTAGATTGTACAATGCTGCCCTCAGAAAAAAAATCTCCCTACCTGCAGTTGCAGAAGCCACACTCGTGCCATGCTGTAATTGGCACTTTGTAGCAACTGTACTTTGCTCTATCAGATTGGAAGTGTAGGGCATATCTTCTGGAGAGAATCAGAAAGCCTGAACATGTCCATCTTAAGTTAAATAACAAAAATAATAAACAAACAAGCGTACACACAACATTGCTAACCAAGGTTTTGTGACAAATCTATCAAGGGTCTACCTCATATTCCACGGCCACACAGTATGCTTCGCAGTACTGTAGTCTTAACTTGGACAAAAAAAGTTCTTGAACTTCCCTGAGCTTTCTGTCCATGAATCTTATTACACTCTGGGACCCAGATGGGAACATTGGCTTAAAAGGTTAGAAAATCTATTTCTTGTGATGGAGAAAGATGACTCTACCTACACTTGCAAAGTACTTTAAATCACAAAAACACTGACTATGATCAATAAATGTTTCAGCAAGCACGTCAGTGAGAGAGGAAAAGCATGCATGAGTATCATGTGTGCCTACATCACCTTGTGATTTCATGTGAGTTAACGAAAGTGGATCACAAGATAAGAGGGCAGATAAAACAAGGATGTTTGTCAGCTAAACTGAGAAGACAAATTCTCCAAGACCCCCAAATGACTCATCAGAATACTGGATGGCCACTGTTTGAGTGAACAAGATGTCGGAAACACACGCTCAACAAATAGAGCAAGACAACCTGGCAACAAATACAGAGACAGCACATGTACTCCACACTAGGAACTCAATCAGGAATTGAGTGTGTAGTTATCAAGATGGAAACCAACTCTGGAAAACTCAGGGTCCAGCCACAAAAATGACAAATGTAAAATGCTTCAAATGTGGAGCTCAACTGATGACATGGTCCTTTTCATGTCAGAAAGCTGGTGGAAGAAGAATGAGCATACCTGGAAGAGCTTGAAGTCACCAAGCAAGTGGAAGGCCCCACCCCATTGGTATCATCTATAGTAGTGGCCCAGAAACCAAAGCAATCAGGCAAGATCAAAATCTGCATGGATATGTGTTTACCCAATGGGGCTATCAAATGTAAGCGACACATCCACCCCACTATAGATGAGATTATTGCAGATCTGAATGTAGCTAAATTCTTCCCCAAATTTGACCTCACAGAAGGATACCACCAACTTGAGCTTTACCTGAAGTCAAGGTACATAAAAACCTTCATGACACACTTGGGTTTATGCACTATAAACAACTCAGTTTTGGCATTTCTTCAGCCACAGAAATATTTCAAAAGACCATACATGAGCTACTAGCTGGAATCTCTGGAGTTCTTAACATGAATGATGAGAAATTAGTATTTGGCACCACATCTGAAGAACACGACACTCGACTAGCAGCTGGTTTTGAATGACTGTAGGAACAGAATCTCACATTAAACACAGACAAATGTAAGATAAACCCATGTTAGAATTTTTTGGATACACATTCTCCAGAGATGGCATCTCAGAAAGATCCTAAAGAAAGTGAAGGACATTCATTATGCCACCATGCCCATGAAACCCACTGAAGTTCATACCCTGCTATGGCTTGCAAATTACTGTGGCAGATTCATTCTGAGGCTAACCACTATCACACAGCCTCTGGAATCTTAATTTAAATCTATATACAGCACCTGTGTGATTCTTTCCAGAAGCTCCTACTCAGTTAGGACACAACACTGTCTAAAGCCAGGTACACCTGTAATATTTTGTGCATAGTCAAATAAGTAAATGATTATTTTTTATGTATCCTTTTCTTAGGGCTGGTCCACACTGGGGCGGGGGATCGATATAGGAAACGCAACTTCAGCTACGAGAATAGCGTAGCTGAAGTCGACGTTTCCTATATCGAACTAAAAGTACCTACTTCGGGTCCACGCGGCGCAGGCAGGCTCCCCCGTCGACAGCGCTTCCTCCTCTCGGCGAGCAGGAGTTCCGCAGTCGACGGGGGAGCGCTTCTGGGATCGATCTATCGCGTCCAGATGAGACGCGATAAATCGATCCCAGAAGATCGATCTCTACCCGCCGAATTAGGCGGGTAGTGTGGACCAGCCCTTAGTGAGAGTGCAACTAAGTAGCAGTATAGCTGAAAGTTAACTCTAGTTCTGGATGGATTTAGTGTGCTTTTAATATTTAGATTTTGACTTTTACTGCTACAAAAATGTAACACTAAAGCTGTGACTGTTTCCCCATTGACCCGATAATTGGTACAAATCCTTTGTCCATCTGGGGAAGCCAGCCAATAGAGGATGAGGCACCTGAACTATAACTTGCAGAAAGTATCCCAGTGACACATACAAATTAAAACTTCTGTTTTTTAGTAAAAATTTTCTTTGAGATTGTGTTTTGACATATACACACACACAGATTAATAATCCATGGAATGCAGGCACCCCCTCAAGAAAACTTTTGACATATTCATGGCTATTCAGTTATGAAGCAGCCCTCCAAAGTAAGATAAACTAAAAAGAAAAGAACAAGAAATTACAGATCTGGACACCTTTTCCCCCTGCCCTGCCTCAGATGTTATTTCCCTTTTCTTGTCTTTCAGTGTCAGATGTTCCCGCAGTATTGTGCTGATGTCTCAGATACATAAAGGACATGCATGTGCAGCTGGGGAAGTGAGGAAGAGGGAGAAGTGAAGGTGAGAGGGAAGGGTTGCCAGTTTCTTCAGCTCTCTCCTCCATCCCCACAATGAAGTTCCTACCCATTATCCCGAGGAAGCTGCACCCTTCCATCTTTTAAATTAAAAAAGGAACACTTACTATATTGCAGCCGGTTGTAGCCCTAGCACCTGGTGTAGCAGAAGGGGAGCCATGGGCAAAAGTGTGCCACAAGTGTCCACATACTTCACTGATGCTTAGCATCAGCTCTGCCTCAGCATGAGGCCTCCACTTCACTACCCATCAAATGGGCAAAAGGCTCATATCTCAGCTATTCTCACGACAGGGCTGGGTATTCTCCCACACTCCAAACTGAATTTTTCTTTTTTAATTTCTTTAGAAACTTTCTGGTTTTTCAATTAAAAAAAAAAACAGAAACAAAGATTTTCTGTTTTCAGAACCCAAGCTGTAGTTTTCCTGTGAGTTAAGCTGGCAATGTCAACTAAAGGCTAGGGTATATTGTTGACCTGATCTAGCTACCTCCTGGTAAAAACTACACTGCCTGTCTCCACAAGGATTTTACATCAGGATAACTAACACACATTAGTTATCTCACAATAATAACATAAACAATAAATAAATAATAATACCCTTTTTTTCAATGAAGACAAAGCCTAAAATAGTCTGGATTAAAATTTGATAGTTGCTGGAAGTATAAAAACATGAAATGTAATATTGGGTATATGATTTAGTGTTGTGCAGACATAGACACATAGTGCAACAGTATGCATTTCAAGTAATAGGAACATCCAGATGTAGTGATATGCAGCTCATTGAAATGTAAGGTCTGATCCAGCAAGGTGCGGTTCACTCCGAAGGCTCACTTAAATTCATGGGAGTCCTTGAATGGATTGCTCAGGATCACTCATCATCAGGACTTTATTTTCCAGCATAGTCACTAGTTTGCCTCTGAAGGTTTGGGGAAACTGTTTATGAATGACTTATGAATTCTGATTGATTTTATGACCTCTATATACAATTCCAACCTTCAGCGCGTAGTGAGTCAGCTGTTTGCTGACAGGGACCATGCCATGCATCATACACCCTGTGCTACAAGTCAAATAAAGAAGTGATTCAAAGAACAATGAGTATACGAAAGAGATTGGCCAAACTAAAGGAAATTGGTTATCCAAGGTTGACTGCAGGGGGGGCGGGGTGAGGTTAGAGCAATAGAAATTCCCCTGAAGAAAAAGGAGGAGAGGGGGAGAGGCATTACCTTGCTGTTAAAGCTACATGATTCCTGTGCTAGAGGGAACCTTTGCCCACCGGAACTGAACAAGCTACAGATAATTTATTGCAGGTGCAGGGAGAGAGAACCTGAAGGCTGGGCAGAAGGAGAGGAGGGTCAACCCTGAAAGGACTGACCAAAACCCAAAGGATTCTAGGAGTAGTGAGGACACTTGAAGGAGGATTTTTACAGGCAGGTTTTGTTATTTGCATGGATCTGTAAGACTCCATGTTTTCTCTGAGTTGAGTGTGTATTTTTAAGAAGTTACTTTGCCAGGCCTTGGAGACTAAACTGTAAACTGAAATACCCATAAGGGTAGAGCTCTTGGGAGGGCGTGCTTACGATGATAGGGAGATTGGGCTCCAGCACTGATCTTGGTGCCTTGGGAAGCTGGAGCACAGTCACACTTCCAAGAAGGGATACCAGCCAGGAAGTCTGTATCTGCTAACCTAGGAGTGAGCCTGAGAGGCCAGAGCTGGTGTCTGGCTGCTGCTCAGACTCAATGGGCTTAGAAGCACACAGGATCTAGTGTTTGGATCCAAACTCAGTAGGTCTCTGACAATGGCAAATGTTAATACCCCTAAGAAATAAAAGGATACCAATGCTAATATTAAGTGCACATTATATTTTGCTTTGTAGATGGAGAAATTCACTGCACCAACACTACAATGCTGCTTATGTATTATTCATAGATTCACAGATTCCAAGGAGAAGGGACCGCTGTGATCAGCTAGTTTGACCTACAGGAGAACTTCCCCTAAATAATTCCTTGCACTTATCTTTTAGAAAAACATTCAGTTTTGATTTAAAAATTGCCAGCGCTAGAGAATCCACCACAATCCTAACTAAATTGTTCCAACATCAGGGGCTGTCTCTCTTTTGAAGGGGTGACACACTGCACCTACATTACTGAGCTACTCAACGTTTTTGGCACATTAACTGCTCTAAGATATGTATTTCACACACCATCTTGCCCTCTTATTTTAAAAGATCATTTGAGTGCCTCCTCAGAACTGCTGAATTATTCATCTTTCTCATAATTATTTGGTGTTTATGACCATTTCTGATGTTTGACTTTGTATTTTCTTGTTACTTTAAAAAAAATGAAAGTCTGAGATCATTATATAGGAGCACATTTTTAATATGAAATATCAGTCACTGTGTACCTGTGCTAAAATTAAGAGAAAACTGTAGGAAATACTCCAAACATGTTTGGCATTTTTATACATGCATCTGTCTGATCTGCGTTCAGATTGCCACTGTCTGCTCTAATGGACCAAATTAAACACTTACATGGATGCCATTTATTGTAGATGACTGATAATTTTATTTCTGCTTATATATCCAAAGGATGACATTTGAAAAGGCATAATTCTTAAGGAAAGAAACAATTGGCTTCTCTTTATATGTATATCATTGTCTGGCTGATCCACTTATCTATATGAGTTCACTCTATACTTCAGAGAACTGACATAATATTATCCTGCCATGTGAAGTTCATGTAGGGCATGTTATTAGAGCTGTAAATCTAAAGGACAACTTGTATGGTGGCTGGTTCTCCTTGAGTAATTCTACAGTAAATTCACATTGTGTTCAATAAGCTTCTTGCCTAAAAGCTTATGTATTGCATAATGGGATTTCTTCCCCCTTCTTCTAGTGAAAGTAAAAGGCCAGATTCTAGCTACCCTTGTACAGGAAAGACTGGAGTTCAAGAAACCGTACCCCCAGGCTGAGCAAGTGGCAGCACAATCCAGGTGCTTACCATCTTGAGTGCAAGGGGTGTGTTGTGGGGTGAGGAGGGGAAAAAATCAGTCACCAGTGTAGCTTAGCTCCATTGAAGCCAATTGCAAAACTCCCAGATATCAATGGACTCAGGATTTCACCCCCTGAAGGGTGAATGCTTGTGTAGTTTGAGGCCAAGGCTCAGTCCCCCTAATTCCATACTAGTTGGTAGAAGCAGGGCCAATGCTGCAGAGAATGCATGCTGTACCCCTTTCAAGAATATAGTAGCTGTCACTGCTGCAGGAGATGCCCCAGTGTCATCCTGCCTTCCTCAGACCTCTGCAGGCAGAATACACCTCTACCTCGATGTAACGCTGTCCTCAGGAGCCAAAAACTCTTACCGCATCATAGGTGAAACCGTGTTATATCGAACTTGCTTTGATCCGCCAGAGTGCACAGCCCTGCCCCCCCGGAGCACTGCTTTACCGCGTTATATCCAAATTCGTATTATATCGGGTCGCGTTATATTGGGGTAGAGGTGTATTTATATTACATCTAGAAACTGTCATAGGTATGGTGTCTATACTATAGGTACCCCCCTATTAAGCAGCTGTGGCTTTTTAAAGGATAATAGAATTCAAACTATAGACTGTGTTCTAAGATGTCTTCTTACCATTTCATGACATCATTATTGGCTTTGTGACATCTATAAAGGATACTTTTTCCTCAAGGTCCAAAAAGGATTTCAGTGGTGGCACTTAATTAAAGTAATTTGAATATTTTAAAATAAAATTTCCACTTAGCTAACCTCAATATTTGCATTATTCAAGGTATTTACCACAGCAAGTACAAGGGACTATTGCAGATATGGAAACTTAATATAGCTATTTAAAGTTAGTAACATTGGCAGGTTTTTCTGTATCCTAGTGTAAGTATTGTAGTTTTAGTGGGAAATTTCCCACTATGTGATCTTGCCTCGAGAGAGAGCATGCTCTCTGCCAATTCAGCCCCACGGAGGCATTTTAAGGCATTGTGTGAATCAAATCATTCCTCTGTAGCTTTACAACTTTTTAGACAAGTTATTTTTTCTTATTTGTAAGCTTCCGTAAGTCTAGCATGAACCTGACTGCAATTGCACTTTGGGTTTTCATTGAAGATTTAAATTTGTACACTTAGATTTGTAGTGGCACTCACTCTCCAGCCATTCTTACATGCAAGGATTTGAAACTAGGATTTTTGAATATGCCAGGAACATCTAAATTCCTACACAGAAGCTTAAAAATACAAAGATGCACCTAAATATCATTTGTAGGCCTGGGTAGTATATACAAGGTTTTAACTATGTGTGACCTTTATTGTCTGTGTTTCAGCTTAAATTTATAGATCTGTACACTATAATACTGTTTCTATATTTTGAGGAGGATATTAAACTGTATATTTTAAAAAGAGCAATCAGGAAAGGATTAGAATGCCTAATAGACAGAGTCAGAACAGATAGCATGACCATGAAAGAGCCTTCTAACACAAAAGAAAACAGTATTAAAATGTGCATCATAAAGGACCACTTCCAGATTATGTGTCAAAACATCCATGTGAACTGGGTAAATCATTAACCTCTCTGACTCTTTTTCCCCATCTGTGAAATAGGGATAGTAATGCTGACTCAACAGTTATAAAGCACACTGAGAATGACAGATGTAAACACAATATAAGTGGCTCCATATTAATTATTATATTTGTAAGCCCTTTGGGATGATGAATTGAGTCTGTACACAGTTTAGCACACTAGGATCCCACTCTTGTTTTGGACTTTTGGGCACTGTCACTATAAAAATAAAAAACAGGTTACAATTTGCAAAATTAGGTGACTACAATTAGGCTACTGAATCCATATTCAGGCATCCAAAGAAAAGTGGCCTGAATTACAGGTATGCTGAGCAAACACAGCTCCCAATGAAGGGGGAAAAAATAGGTTTGAAAAACTTGGTCATAAATACCAAGAATAACATTGTATTAGTAGCTTGTGTAGAGAAAGGTTTATTATGTTATATATACTTTTTGAACTACAGGGTTCCTAACTAGCATGTTCAAGAGCTATTGTTCTAAATAACATTCATATGTGATGTTCACGAGTACTGCAAAGGGAAGTGGGTTAGAAAGCTCATACTGGCATATTTCTGAAATGCTGTACATATATCTTAGGGACAATGAAGATCATAATAAAAACACCTTGCTTTTACAGAGCTCTTTAACTTTGGATCTCAAAGATTTTAATGACTTAATGGAGTGTTCAGACAGTTGTTATATTTTCTTTATTATAGAAACTTTCAAACTGTCTGTTATGACCCAGCACAAACATAAGTGTGCTTCAAATAATAACAACCCCAATTATGATGAAAATACTGCGTGAATTTAGGTTAGAGTATGACTATTAAGCCCATTCAGTTTGTGTCCACTGGCACATAGCAGCATGAAGAAACAAGACAGCACTAGACAGGGGGTTCATTACTGGGTGAACACTCAATAGGATTCAGTGTTTCTCTTAGAAACAGACCAATAATTCCCACTGAATGCAATAAGAATTGTAGGCAAGTACCCAAGTACAGAATTTGGCTCCATGTATTTAAAGTATTGTGGATCTGGAAGCCCCTCCCATGGCCAGAGGAACACAATATGCAGTGAAGGATACCAAACAATTTCTGCTCCTCTACTTCTGCTTGTATATCAGACGACATTTTAAATCTATGCACAGCTATTTCCTGTAATTTAATTTATAACAGGAGGAAGATTGCTTATTCTTGTTGCACCTAAATTAAATCTGGAGAATGGGGAAAAGCAGGATCTAAACAGCATACACTGACACACGTGCTGAACAGGCACTTGCTCTTTAGGAAGATGCACTATTAATATTACACAATACATCTGAAGTTCCCAGTGCTACCACCTAGAATCAGCCCTTCTTTCCTTATAACTTATATATATATTTTTAAAAAAGATGTGATCACTGTACGCTTGTGCTAGAAATGCCCAAGTTATCTGACAGCAAATGATGAATATTAGCATAAGTGAAGCTACCTTCAAACTCATGATTTTCTTTTTTTAGATTTATTTCCATACTGAAACATTTATGGAAAGAAAACATGGTTGCTTACTAAACAATAATTGTCCTTGCTTATGCATGAGTTAAAGGGTGCTATGCTTTTAATGAAAGCATAATGCCTAAATCAAGGTTGATCAGTATGCTTAGCAGCAGATGACAGGAGCAGGGAAAATGTGATATGAATAAGCAACAGCTAAAGGACAGAATGATTCAAAAGACCATTTGAGGTGCATATGCCCCAAATACTTGTATTATATTCCATGTTATCTTTTTGGCCTCTCCTATTCTTGTAATTCTTCCAGTGAGTGATGATCAGTCCATTCCCAAGGTTTTAGTATAAGTAACTAAATGAGCTCTGAGCCATTTCTAACAAGCACTTCCTTTTTTTTTGAATGGTAGTCAACCCATCACAGTAGACTCCTAGTATAACTGAATGCTAATCCGTTTTACCCTGTGAGGGAGGGCGAGCAAACAAAGTTTCCCTTGGTCTCAGAGCAGAAACAACTGAGAAGCCTTAAGTGGGCTTATTGGGTGAATTCAGCAGCAGAGATGCCTCAAGTTGATTATCTCTGCACTCACAGGAAGGTGACTCTGCAATCAAAGAGAACTGCTGTTGAGAGTTTCATGGAACAAGAATAGAGGATTCTAGCCAACAAAAGTATTGAATGTAGCCAGAGACCAAACACAGCAGCAATGCCTTTAGTATCCCAGGCTGACATAGAGGGGACTGTAACATTTACTTGTGAAACAACAAAAAGTATTGTACTCAAGTTGTTTAGAAACAAAATTTATGTTGATATCAGGGAATGTGTAAAGTGTACTTGTAGATATTTATAATTCACACCATATCTGCTGAGTTCACAGACATAAGATGTTACTTCACTGTGATCTTTATTATTTTAAATGTAAGATTATTCCTTATTTATGGTTCAGTTTATCCCACATGAATGTGTGTGGCATTATCATCAAAGCCTGAGCATAGATAATAACCCATAAAACAATCTCCAAATAAATAGCGCAGTTGACAGCTAAATGATTGAAACAGTGAGCAATGTACATTTTGGAACATCTTTAGTGCTGCATTTTACTTTCATACATGTTGTTTATCTTTCTTTTCAGTGTCACCTGGAAAATGTTTCTTCCTTGGTAATGGCACTCACAAAGCTTGAAAAGCAAATTGCGTCCCTTTTTCTGCTGAGATTCAGGAGTTGAAAATTATAATGAAAATATTAAAAATGAAAAAGATTAGTACAGAGGGTAAGTGAGAAACATCTCTAAAGTTCTGAAATAGAGCTTTGTGACAAGATGATTTACAGGAAAGGTGTTCACATAAGGTTCTGGTTGGAAGGCAGCAGAGCCACATTTAGAATATGACTAAAAACCATCTCCAGCATCTCTCACTAGCAAAAGTAGTGACTGGTAAATGAATGGGATAGTGCTGTTATATGTGATTTTCCATGCATCTTTCCTGAAGCATGACCTCAGTGACATTGAAACTCACAAAAGAAAGGAAGCAGTCACATTACTGAGAAGAAGAACTTATACATTACTTTCACAAAAAGGATAGAAAGGGACTACTGCTCTAGCAGGTTAACCTACAGACAGATATAAAGCAATTACATGACATAGCCCATCCTTACTTGAATAACTGATCATACAATTCGAATAACTAGAGCTAGTCAAATAAGTTAAAAACCCAGTTGCCAAGTTGAAAACTGGGTTTTGGTGTTTCGAGATCTAGATCAGGTTGACAGTGGAATAACCAGGTCTAAAGCCACACTAAGTATCCCTTTGCCACAAAGTGCATCGTTAATTTGAGATGTTAACACTGAAGCAAAGACTTCCCAAGGAACATCAACAGTGTAATACAGGGGTCGGCAACGTTTGGCACGCGGCTCGTCAAACTGAGCAGCTGCCTCTGTCATCGCTGGATCAACTATACTGGTATGGACATTAGAATGGAAGACCAAGAAATTCCAAAGTGTGTGTACTAAGGAATACCGCTACATCGACGGCAATCATGTGGGTGCCAAAAGCTTTGGTGGCATGAGAAGATTGCCACTGATGGACATAAATTGAATATCCAGCCAGACCACCTTACGGACCTAGGCAGATGTAGCTATGGGTGGTGCTCGATCTGCAGGGAGGTCACATCCTTTTGGGATTTTCCATGACAATGATGAAACTATTTTGATCTGGGTTCTTTGTTTCCCTTTGTTATTTGTTGGTCATGATAAGAATTCAAATTAATTTAAATCAAGAAAAAAGTGATCAAACAAATTTTGTTTCAGCCAGAAGTGGATGCAATGTAGTGGTCATTTTAGACATTTGTAATGTTAGTGAATATGGGGCAGTGGCAGAGACTAGAAGAGAATGAACATAAGAACAGCCATACTGTGTCATACCAAAGGTCTTCTGACAGTGGCCAATACCAAGTGCCCCAGAGGGAATGAATAGAACAGGTAATCATCAAGTGATCCATCCCCAGCTTCTGGCAAACAGAGGCTAGAGACACCATCCCTACCCATCCTGGCTAATAGCCATTGATGGACCTATCCTCCATGAATTTATCTAGTTCTTTTTTGAACCATCTTATAGTCTTGGCCTTCACATCATCCTCTCGCAAAGAGTTCCACAGGTTGACTGTGAGTTGTGTGAAGAAATACTTCCTTTTGTTTGTTTTAAACCTGCTGTCTATTAATTTCATTTGGTGACCCCTAGTTCTTGTGTTATGAGAAGAAGTAAATAACACTTCCTTATTTACTTTCTCCACACCAGTCATGATTTTATAGACATCTATCATATCTCCCTTTAGTCATCTCTTTTCCAAGCAGAAAAGTCCCAATCTTGTTAATCTCTCCTCATACGGAAGCTGTTCCATACTCCTAATCATTTTGTTGCCCTTTTCTGAACCTTTTCCAATTCCAATATATCTTTTTTTAGGTGGGGTGACCACATCTGCATGCAGTATTCAAGATGTGGGCATACCATGGATTTATATAGAGGCAATATGATATTATCTATCCCTTTCCAATGATTCCCATCCCTGTGTTAGCTTTTTAGACTGCTGCTACACATTCAGTGGATGTTTTCAGAAAACTATCCACAATGACTTCGAGATCTCTTTCTTGAGTGGTAACAGCTAATTTACACCCCATCATTTTATATGTATAGTTGGGATTATGTTTTCCAATGTGCATTACTTTGCATTTATCAACACTAAATTTCATCTGCCATTTTGTTGCCTAGTCATCCAGTTTTGTGAGATCCCTTTGTAGCTCTTCACAGTCTGCTTTGGACTTAAATATCTTGAATAGTTTTGTATCATCTGCAAATTTTGCCAACTTACTGTTTACCCCTTTTTCCAGATTATTTATGAATATGTTGAGTAGGACTGGTCCTAGTACAGACCCCACTATTTACTCTCTCCATTCTAAAAATTGACCATTTATTCCTACCCTTTCCCCCTATCTTTTAACCAGTTACTGATCCATGAGAGGACCTTCCCTCTTATCCCATGAGAGCTTACCTTTGAGGCTTTGGTGAGGGACCTTGTCAAAGGCTTTCTGAAAATCTAAGCACACTATATCCACTGGATCCCCCTTGTCCACATGCTTGTTGACCCCCTCAGAGAATTTTAGTAGATTGGTGAGGCATGATTTTCCTTTGCAAAAACCATGTTGATTCTTCCCCAATAAATTATGTTCATCTATGTGTCTGACAAGTCTGTTCTTTACTATAGTTTCAACCTGTTTGCCCGGTACTGAAGTCAGGCTTACCAACCTGTAATTGCCAGGATCACCTCTGGAACGCTTTTTAAAACTTGGTTTCACATCAGCTATTCTCCAGTCATTTGGTACAGAAGCTGATTTAAATGATAGGTTACAGACTACAGTTCGTAGTCCTGCAATTTCATATTTGAGTTCCTTCAGAACTCTTGGGTAAATACCATCTGGTCCTGGTGACCTATTACTCTTTAATTTATCAGTTTGTTCCAAAACCTCCTCTAGTGACACCTCAATCTGGGACAGGTCCTCGGATCTGTCATGTAAAGAGAATGGCTCAGGTTTGGGAATCTCCCTCACATCCTCAGCTGTAAAAACTGATGCAAAAAAATCATTTAGTTTCTCCGCAATGGTGTTATCATCCTTGAGTGCTCCTTGAGCATCTCGATCATCCAGTGGCCCCACTGGTTGTTTAGCAGGCTTCCTACTTCTGATGTACTTTTAAAAAAAAAATTGCTATTACTTTTTTGAGTCTTTGGCTAGCTGTTCTTCAAATTCTTTTTTGGCCTTCCTAATTATATTTTTACACTTCATTTGCCAGAGTTTATGCTCCTTTCTATTTTCCTCACTAGGATTTAAGGATGCCTTTTTTGCCTCTCACTGCTTCTCTTACTTTGTTGTTTAGCCACAGTCACACTTTTTTGATTATCTTACAATGTTTTTTAATTTGTGGTATACATTTAAGTTGAACCTCTATTATGGTGTCTTTAAAATTTTTCCATGCAGCTTGCAGGGATTTCACTTTTGGCACTGTATCTTTTAATTTCTGTTTAACTAACTTCCTCATTTTTGTGTAGTCCCCCTTTCTGACATTTAATGCTACTGTGTTGGGATGCTGTGGTGTTTTCCCCACCACAGGGATGTTACATTTAATTATATTATGGGCACTATTACAAAGCAGTCCAGCTATATTCATCTCTTGGACCAGATCCTGTGCTCATCTTAGGACTAAATCAAGAATTGCCTCTCCTCTTGTGGGTTCCAGGACTAACTGCTCCAAGAAGCAGTTATTTAAAGTGTCAAGAAACTTTATCTCTGCATCCCGTCCCGTGGTGACATGTACCCAGTCAATATGGGGATAGTTCATAGAATCATAGAATACTAGGGTTGGAAGAGACCTCAGGAGGTCATCTAGTCCAATCCCCTGCTCAAGGCAGGACAAACACCAACTAAATCATCACAGCCAGGGCTTTGTCAAGCCTGGCCTTAAAAACCTCTAAGGATAGAGATTCCACCACCTCCCTAGGTAACCCATTCCAGGTCTTCACCACCCTCCTAGTGAAATAGTGTTTCCTAATATCCAGCCTACACCTCCCTCACTGCAACTTGAGACCATTGCTTCTTGTTCTGTCATCTGCCACCACTGAGAACAGCCGAGCTCCATCCTCTTTGGAACTCCCCTTCAGGTAGCTGAAGGCTGCTATCAAATTCCCCCCTCACTATTCTCTTCTGCAGACTAAATAACCCCAGTTCCCCCCGCCTCTCCTCGTAAGTCATGTGCCCCAGCCCCTAATAATTTTCATTGCCCTCCGCTGGACTCTCTCCAATTTGTCCACATCCCTTCTGTAGTGGGGGGACCAAAACTGGATGCAATACTCCAGGTGTGGTCTCACCACTTGAATTCCCCCATTATTATTGAGTTTTTGTATTTTTATAGCCTCTCTAATCTCCCAGAGTATGGAGAAGTACAAAGTCAGGGAGTAGACAAAGATAAGAAAAAGCAGTAGAAAAGACGGAACATTATGGGTATGTGCTACAGAGCAGTCTGTGAATCTGCAGCCTGCCACACTGCAACTTCTATAAGAGGAAATTAAGCAGGAGCTGGGTTATGTAGTCATGTTTGCTGGTCAGATTGCAGGAGTTCAACACATTTTTTTGCCCCTTAGTATCATAATATTTTTCAGTTCAGCCTAGGCCATTACAGGAATTTACCCATCCTAGAGAGCACATAGCTTCTGCTGCAGGTCAGCACAAGAGTCAGTTATTATCTGAGGAGTAACTGAAATAAATGGTCTGACAAAGTACAGTACTAGGTTTTCCTCTATAATACTGCTTTTGGCATACAATTCTGTTTGTAGCCACAGGCCTCAGTCATCTTCCTGATTATTTACTGCGCCTGAGCAGTTACCAAAGAGTGTGCTTGAGAAACTCAACAAGCTCATCCCTTGTGGAAGACACATAGAAGTGCATATCCTGTGGGTTTTTAAGCATTTCAATACACTATCAAGTAGCTGTGATTCAGAGTTTCTCCCCTGGACAGTGAACAGTGTCTAGGGTATCCTATACATAAGCCAAGCCTGAGAGGAAAGGCTGAGTCATGACCTGGACATTGGCACAGCTTCAGGTCATTTTGTAAAACAACCACCCATAACCAATATATACTATTTTCCCTGTGGATTTGTGGGGCATTTGGGCACTTTTACCATGACACACAAATCCATAAGCGTAGTAACAAGGATTGAAGCTATTTCTGTAGGTAAAAGGAATATCCTTTGATTACATGGGTTACAGGTGAACACCTAGTCCTAAGTCCCAGGGCAGTAGAAACATAACTTAAATCATTGTATGACTTTTAGTTATCCTAGATGGCCAGAACTATGGCCATTATGAGAAAATTTCAATACTGCCTGCAGCAGTGTAGGACGCAGAACCAAAAGACATAGATCTTCACCCTGATCTCTTACATTATATGTCTGAGAACCACATAATCCACCAAGCTGTTCATTGGTCTATGCTTCTGATAGGGTTTAAGCTACAGAGTGACAATCTGACATTATTTCAACATAAAAGGTTTTTTGTTAAAAATATTTAGAGTAGAACCCTTTTGTCATTTACAGCAATGTGTCAGAGGAGGTAATCTAAAGGAAGAGAAGGGGAATGTGGAGGATCATCATATTTTGGCACCTTTCCAGCTGTTAGGGAACTCTCCAGCTTGAATTAGAATAAAAATTCATATTCACTATATACTACTAGCAGTTCTAAACTGGAACTGTACTCAGTGAAGACTCCATGGAAAGTCATCTATCTTTTTGTGAAGAGGATGAGGGACAGACGTTCTCAATGGCTTTTTTTTATTTGCATACTCTTCACTGAAATGAGATAAAAGCATTTAGAAAGGATGAATGTAGCTGAATTTTGCACTAATTAAACTTGTTACAAATATCTCATAATTAAAGCTTTAAACTGTGAAAATAACAGAAAGCTTCAAGTACTGAACAGGTGATGCATAAAATTTACTGGAAATCAATGCTGCACTTCATTAGATGATGCAAATTATAATTTGTCATCTTCCAATACTTTTTTTTTAAATTTATACCCACGTGAAATATTAACTAAGTGTCTTTGAGGGGATTTATTGTAGTGGAAAGTTAAAATACGCTCAGAAAATGAGGCTAAAATGAATTTTCAATAAATGAAAATAAGCTCCAAACATAACTAATGTTGAAGAAGAGGCTTGAACATATATCTGTCTGTTTTAGGGTTTTCTAGAGTGCCCATCACCATAATTGCTGAGTGCATGCCAATTAGATTAAGTTTTCAAGACCCAGTGACCCAGAGAGCCTGGAGGCTCTTTTTAACTGCCTGATTAGAGCTTTTCCAATCTTTAAATTCTGGGTTCTCTTGGGGACGTATCTGTGTCATGAGACCCCAGGTGAGATTAAGAAGGTAGGACAGGTCTTTAGATTAAAGAGAAAAGAGTTTTCACAATTTTCCTTAGACTGATTTTATCCCCTTGTGCTTTAGAGCAGAGCTGTACAAATAAGTGAGGTTTTGATTTGCTGGCCATGCTGATTTTTTT
>NW_020664436.1:58709524-58721898 GCF_002925995.2 Terrapene triunguis
GCCTGATTAGAGCTTTTCCAATCTTTAAATTCTGGGTTCTCTTGGGGTTCTCTTGCAGAAGCACTATCAGTCAGGAGACAACATTTTACCAAAGGTGTTGGGGGGAGTCACTTCACCCTTCTGAATCCACCACCCCTTGTGGCACCCCTGCATGTAATCATGCTGTTTCCCCTTCCCTCTGTCTCCTTTTCCATTTAGCGATATACATGCTTTCTGGGACTCTATTGTGCTAGGATTAAGTTGCCCTATGCTTATTCCTCACTTTTGACTTTAGGGTCATTTTAACTAGATTCCTCATTATTTTTTAAAAATCCCTACTTCTGAAGTTTAGTGTCAGCGACAGTATTTGGTAAGATCCCACTCCACAGGGTGGTGAACTTAAACATACAGTAGTCGCTATTAGTTCTTGACTCAGTACAGTTACTTTTTGAACCAACTCCTGTGCATTACTTTGAACTAAGTTGAAAGTAGCCTCTGCTCTTGTTTGATTTTGAACTAACTGTTCCAAGAAGCAATTTCTTAAAATATTGAAAATTTGCTTCTCTAAACCTTGCCCTGACATGACATTTGATCAGCCGGCAGGTAGTTAAAGTTGCCCATTATTACAGATTTGTTGCCTCTGATCTTGCTCTCCTTTGCACACTCAATATCATCTTTCTGGTGAAAAAGTTAGCAGTATAAATCTACTAGTATATTTGTATTCTTATAATCTGGGATTTGTAGCTATATACATTCTATTGTATGGGACTTTCCACTCAGATAATCCCTCTCATTAGATTTTATGACATCTGTTAGGTACAATGCTGCTCCCGAACTTCTACACCCAAATGGGTCTTCCTTGTATAATGTACACAAAAGTGACACAGTATTCCATGGACTTTTGGCATTCCACCATGTTTCAGAACTTCTTTTACATCAAAATTATCTTCTATTGCCAGGCATCCAAGATCCCCTAGTTTAGCCTTTTCAGCTTCTTGTGTTGGTATATAGATATTTATAGCACTCTTGACTGTGCACCTATTTCACTTTTTATCTGACACCCTATTATTTCTCTCTAATGTACATCCATGAACATGTACTTCTTGGTTTCTTCCTTCCAGGACAGTAAGTACAAGTATTAAAACACAAACTAAAAGGCTAGTCTTATAATATTTCCAATCTGACTAAAGCCAATCACACAGCAAGAGCTTTGTGAATACTGCAAAATGTTTCCTACAACTACTTATTCAAAATTTTAAATGGGTTCACTTCAGTTGTGCTCACCTCCCTTGTGTTTTAATTTCAACAGATCTTTTAGCAAATGAAGACATTGGCAGGATGTTTAAAGAAACAGTCAATTTGATGCAGATATTGGATAATATTTGCAGAAAGGAGATTTTGTATTTTTTAAATGTTTTTGTACCAGAAGCTTGTATCTAAGAATTATGGTCTTCTAATTAGGATGTGTGTGTGTGTGTGTGTGTGTGTGTGTGTGTGTGTGTGTGTGTGTAAGGGGTGCGGGGGGAGAACATATAACTTATGTTTCCAATCAAGACTGACTAACAAAATAAATAGCAAGTGTCAGAAGACATTGTTCCTCTACAAAGCAAACAGTCAAATATTTATGGGAAATAATTTCAAATAATGAGAAGTTCAAGAAAATAATTATCTGTTCTTAGGCAATATGTTTAAAAAATGTTCAGGTCCCACACTTCCATAACTGTGTTACCAACAGCAACAGGGGCTTCGAATTGTGTGTGCAAAAGCCTATTATTTGTGAACACAAATTAGCATTTGTGCTTTCAAACTGGTAAACTGTGTGAGCAAATGCTTCTTTATACATACAATTTGTTTACCTGTACTTGCAATATATGAACCAGCTGATTCTCTGAGGCTGTAATGCCCTTAACTCATGTTATGATTTGGTGCTGCAGCATACCATAAATAGTAAAATGAACTGCTGAAAGTTTTGCCTTAAAGGATCGTAATCTAGACAAGAACTTCTCAAGGAGCCACCACTTAAGTGAGTGCCTCTGGCTAGGATACGAGGTTCCTGAACCTCAAGAATATCAAGCTTCACAGCGTGGTCAAAACATGTAAGGGACTTCATTCCCTTTCAGCCTTCTCTTAGTTACACTGATCATAAAGGAGTATCCTTCCCCAAAGGTATACAGAATGTAAGAGCAGAAATATCTTTCTTGGATAATTCCTGTGCAGGGTTTGAAGACATGTACTGCCTTATTTTAAAGAAAACAAATCTCTGGAAAGCAAATTGAATGGGGTCAATAAGGCAAGACTTAACCTCACAAAAAATGTTACTAGAAAATGCTGAAAATATGAAACTTTTCTCATACTGTGAGTAAATAGCTTTTCTTGGGAAAAGCACTGGCAGTCGATTGTGTTTTCTGTCATAAGATATTTGGAAGTAAAAAAAAAAATCACTGAAATTATTTTACCAAAACCAATACTGATGACTCCTAACTCACTGAATACCCAGAACCTACATTTCAAAGTGAAAAAGGTAGCAGAGAACAGGGTGATCCAGAACTCTTGAGATTCACTGTTATTCCTATTTGTTACTGGCTTATGTTTAAGCATTTCTGTGGGACAGCTGATTTGTAGCTGAACTATTCGACAATATCCTGATAGATGCATGTTATAGATGAGCTTCTGCACATTTTTATGCATCACCATGAACATTTTAAAAAGTACAGTGGGTACTAAGTTGCCACGTGTAGTTCAACATATTATTGAAATATTTCCTGAAATCTTGGCAGATTCCGGGATAAATTCACTATATGGCATTGAGTTGGTCTACCTGCAAGGCTTGAGGCAATTGGCAAATCTTTGCTTTAAAGGAGGCATGGATTAGCTCAGCTATACTCTCTGGGGCCTAATGGTCTGCCAGACTGATGATGCTGCAAGAAGCTCAGACATAAGGTAATTGCCTCTCTCTCGCTCTTTTAATATATATCAGCAATTACATGTTAAGTAATGTACCAATGATAATCTGTTCTTTTCTCCAAGACTTAATGCGGCCAAGTATTAGACTATATAAGATTCGTCCTCCTTTAACTGACTGCAAATTTGTGTTGTGGTAAATTGAAATCTTTGCTCTTTTTCTCCAGCATATTATGTTCTTTAGTACTTTCAGAGGTCTATATGAGTCTTCATTAATGTTTGCTATTATTATTTTTTCTTATTGTTATCCCTAATAGAGGGATATAATAGAATACATTAAACTATGGCAACATTACCTTGTTTCTTATCCTCCTCGTATGTTTGTATCACATACAATCTATATCTATTATTAATTTTAAAATTTGGTAAGATGTAATTTTTAAAAACTGCTTAGTTACATTATAGTTCCCTACTACTGCAGACTTAAAAAACCGAAATTCCTCTTCTAGGTAAAAAGGTCTTCTTGTCTCATGTCTCTTATATTAGATCTTTTCTTCACTCCCAAGATCAGCAATCTTATTCAAACCTTTAATCCAGAGATTCTCAAACTGTGGTCCTGGTGGTCCGCGGAAAGTTCCTTGTAAGGTACGTGCCTGGGCGGCTGCACACAAGAGAATGAAGGGCCACCCACCTAATGAGTGGAGCCGCACAGGCGTGGCTCCACTCATTAGGTGCCTGGGCCCTGGAGAAGATTCACATGCAAAGTGAGGTGGTGGCCTTGGGAGGAACAGGGGCTAGGTGGGGTGAGAAGAGGGGGTGGGGGGAATTTGGAATGTTCAGGGCTGCGGCGGGCAGAGAAAGAGGTGACTTTCCCCAGCTCCAGGGCTGCAGCTTCCAGGGAGAGACGGCCTCCTTCCCAGCCTCAGCTCTGTGGCTGCTGCGGTGGGGGAGAGAGGGAGAGACCCCCCTCCTTCCCAGCCCAGCTCGGTGGCTGCCGCAGCAGGGGAGACCCCCTCCTTCCCAGCCCCAGCTCGAAGGCGGCTGCGGCAGGGGAAAGAGGGCACATCCATCGCATTAGAAAGGTAAGACTACTGATATTAAAATATGAGTTGTGTGCTTTTATTTGTAGCACAAAAAAACATTAATTATTAAGTTTTTTTATATAGCGCTTTTATCCAAAGCGCTTTACAATAGTTAGCTAACGGTACAAACAATATTTGGAAAGATCATTAAGTGTCCACCGAGACCTTCAGCAATTTTCAAGTGGTCCACGAAAAAAAACGTTTGAGAACCACTGCTTTAATCCATTTCCCTGCCCTCCCCCTGTAAATCCTCCCCCTCCCTTGTCTGAAAGGCTGCCAATTATCACCTCCAAAATGCTGCCAAAATTCTCCTTTATCTTGGTCTTTTCTATCAGGCACACATCCAGGATTTACATACCTTGGAACAAGCTCTAGTCTAGAAGAATCAGGTTCAACAACACCAACAGGACAAAAGCTCCAAAGTGGCAGCTGACATCTATTTCTACGCGAGACTGACACCCAGTGGCCTCTCTCCTTAAATTCCCCTCTGCGCATTTCCCATCCCCAAACTCTCCTTCATTGCTTCACATCACTCCATTTTAACCTTCCTTGCACCTTCTTCCCATGGCAAAAGGAGCAACACAGAGTTCAATTTTACCACCCCATCATCCCTACAGACTGGGGGTCTTCCTAAATGTTTTCACCTTCTTTGTCAGGAGACAGGAATAGAACCTAGTGCAAATATTTACATCCCTCGCCCCTCATATTCAGAACTCCTGGAAGGGGAGGGAAAAAGGATGAATACAGATGCTGAACTTTTCTGCAGAGCAGGAGCCACACAGCATCAATGTGTTCAGCAGCTTTCTCCTACTTCTTGCATTTCAAACCAGCTGTAGAGCAGGAAATGTGACTGCACACATCAGTGCATTCTGAATCTGCTCTGCAGGAAGTATCCTAAGTGGAGTGGAAGAGATTGAGCCTCTGTGTGTGGCTCACACCAGGATGAGGAAGAGATTGATCAGCTCTTTCCCAGGCCCCTTGGTTAGGTGAAGCCCCAGACATCTATACTGCCTGTCCCCACTGACGGCTCTGCTAAAAACACATTCACATCTCCATCATGTCACTTCTGAACGCTGACAGACCTCTAATATCTGCTCTCTGAACTTCAACCATACTATTCTTTCCTGCAATATTACCTTAACCACCTTCTCTGTCTGCCTCTACCATCTCCCATTTCAATTAAAATATCTCTCAAGATCTGACAGTATATTCACCTGTTCCCCAGTATGCCAGTTTTGGCCTCCTATCCCCCTCTCTCTCTGCTTCTTGAGATTCTCCAGAGTTCAAGGTCACTCATTCACTTGTTGTGTCACATCTGTGAGGAACTCATTTCCACATCCCTCTGAGACACTAACTTGTTTCTTTAAATCTCACCTTAAAGTCCTTCTGTTCTCTTTAACTTGTGATTCACTGTCTCTAGAAAATGTGTAATACCCTTTATGAAGAATGTTATATAAAATTAAAATGTATTAGTGTTGTAGAAGCAAGAAATATTACAGATACTGATATGACTGAGGAGTAGGGATGATGCAGGGTACATTCACAGAAGATGGCTGTCCTAACCCTTGCATATTCACTTGGCAGTCTGAGTTTTACAGACCCCTACCCACACCCCTGGAAATAAGCAAACCTCATTGATACAGTCCCCAGGCCCAGAAGACTGTTATCTTACTCCTTACTGTGCTCTCCTGGAACTGAGCACCCACCTTCTGGTTCTTCAGATGGAAATTCCCTCCATCTCCTAGCTTCAATGGAATACATGGTATGGACCCATGAAAACCATGATGGGCAGGAATAAGTCTACTCCCATCCTCAGACACACTCACTCCAAACAGAGCAGCAGCTGAAGTGAAACATGCATTATACCACTACATTCAGCTGACAGGCTGACCGGAGGGTAATAGATGCCTCATGAGTTTGTGGTCTCCTAGCAACTTTGTGATAGCTGGGGCAACTTCTAATTCCTAGTGTGATTCCTTGTAACAGCACTAAGGGGAAAGTGGTCTCTATGCAGCTGTTGCAGTGACAGAGGGAGTGTTTCCCTTTGTTAGATGTCCTTTGGGACGATCAGGCTACTTGCTGCACACCCCTGTCCAGCTGCAGGGGTGCAGCAGCATCAGGCACCTGCTGTATGTGGTTCATACTTAAGTTCTAGACAATGGATGCCAGGTCATCCCTTAAAGGCCCTTTAAGACAAAGAGTAAAATCGGGGGCAGCTCTAAGAGAGGGTGTATGAGACAATGAACAGGAAAAAGTGGCAGGAATGGCATCAGCCCAGGAGTTTAAAGTCTATTTATGACTAGTCTAGAATTTGAATTCATTCTGATTTCGGGTATAGTCATGGTTCTAGCAGAAAACTGTGCCTTTCCCTATTGAAGTGGCCCTTTTAAGAATAAGCCCCTATATTCTGGCATTTTCAGAAAAAAAAATAAAAGTGCTTAAATTTCTTAGAGTGGTTTTCAGCCCAAAGGTAATATTTTTTTAAAAGCAAAAATTTGATAAAATCCCATTTCCCTTTTAATGTTTCCAGGTGTGAAAGTGGGTGTTTTCTTTTCTTCAGAGCTGACTGAAAATGTAAATCATAAGAATATAAATAATACGTGTTACGTTCTTTCTATTTGCCTTATGGTTTCTTAGCCTTTAAGGTACACTCGGGTCCTGTTTTCAAGCTTTTTTTCCCCTACAACCATAAGGACTAGAAACTGACTCTTTTGCAGAAAAGGAAAGCTGTGATTCTCACATAATCACAGGATTGCAGAAGGTGAGACTTGATGAAAAACTCCAAATATGAAACCTGTGATAAAATCATGAGAGTTGGCAACACTGTTAATTATGTGCATGCGTATATTATTTACACACACACTTTCCATATATATAAGATGTTTGCAGTGTTGTTGCAGCCGTGTAGATCTCAGGCTAGAGATACAAGGTGTGGGAGGTAACATTTTATTGGACCAACTTCTGTTGGTGAAAGAGACAAGCTTTCAAGCTCTTCTTCAGACCCAAAGCCTCTCTCTCTCTCTCTCTCTCACCAACAGAAGTTGGTCCAATAAAAAAGGATTACCTCTCCCACCTTGTTCCTCTAATATCCTGGGACCGACATGGCTACAACACCACTGCATATATACAGAAGCACATTTTCACTCCTACACATACTAATATTCATTCATTAACATTAATACCATAGGACTAATCTATGGCTCAGGGACTACAAGGACATAAGGAGAACATCATGACCCCTTATCTCATGGGCCAGTTACCCACATCTTGTGTAACAGTGTAAGAGGGGATGCCAGCTCTTCAGAGCCAGGTACAGACCCAACACAACTTACTCCTTTCCCTCCCTGGAGCAGCAAGGGGAATTACAATCTCACTCCTGGGCTGATCCAGGAGCGTCTCAACAATGCACTAACTCCAAAACAGGCTTATGGCAAAGTCACAGTTCATCCCATAGTGACCAGTACAAATCAGACAAACAAGCATATGCCTGAAGGCTGAATTACTGTTGATGATGAAACGGCAGCTTCGGGATTTCCTGATTTGCGTTTGTGTCAGTGAAAAATCTACACTGTACTGTTGAATTAGTATTTTTTTTTATTATGGATTTATTTTTAGATAAAGTCATTCTGAGCAATGTTTTTGAGATTTAAACTTTTTAGATCTTTCTTTTTTAAAAACAAAATGCTAAAAATGTAAATCTAAAATCTAGTTAAAACTGTAATGTGTTTGAGAGTACAACATAGCCCAATTTGTTTGTGTGTATGCAGATAGGTTATAGGGAGGATGGATGAAGGGGAAAAAAAAATCAGGTCAACTCCTGAGATTCACATACTATCTTTTATTACTCTTGTCTTGTCACTTCCTTACCTTCCTCTCCTCACACACCCACAATACTGTCTTATTTGTAAGAAGCAGGCATATTTTTGGCTCTCTAAACAACATGGGTTAATAAGAAACAGTCAATACAAATTACAGTAATTCAATGATCAACAGGTAAAATCCAGTGTGTATAATAGTTTGTGCTTCTATATCATCTCTTCTTTGGGGATTCCAAAGTACTAATAAATGTTAACTTATTAAGTCTTATGCTATATTCATATTTTCATATATTTTGTGAGATTATTGATTTTCAGCTGCTGTTCCATGGTGTTATTTAATTATGGTAGGTGAACCATAACAATGTTACAGTTGTAAAATAAATACATATGCAGGTTAAACAAGGGTGAGATGTATATTTAATTCCTAAGCAAAAGGGTAAAGTTTGCACATCCATCTCTCCCATTTTTATGATGCTCAGAAAATAAAAACATAAATGATACTCACTCCTGTTATGTAGCGAGGTCTATACTGGATGGTTCCAAATAAGCCAAGTATGACTATAATAATGTGCACAAAATTTGACAGGATTGGTGCCCACTGATAACCAAGGAAGTCAAATATCTGCCTCTCCAGCACACAAACCTAGGATTTAAAAGCATCAGAATGCATAGATTAGAACAGGTCAGAAAAAAAATAGATATGAAGACATGTTCCCTCCCCCAAACAAGAAAATTGTCCTGAGTTTGAAACTAGTACACTCAGCAGTATAATGAAATGAGTTTGTGATGTTTCACCCTTTGATTTTAGTGAAAGCAGCATTTCTCACTGACAGTCTACTGAGTTATATGCAGTTAGCTAAAATATTCATATGGGTGATTCTGCTGAGATACCAGACCCTGTTCACAGTGATGTTGTGTTTGCAGCAGAAACAGCACAAATCATTTTATCATATACACTAGTAAATGCTAGTAAAGTACTTCTTCGGTGGTGTTGAAAGTCAGTGGTGGGTTTAATACCTGAGCTCAGTGAAATATTTTCAGCTGAAACTTTTTCAATTAAAAAAATGCATATTGGATCAACTGATTTGGTTAACTGATTTCCACAGCTGTGTTGATTTTGGCAAATTGTTTTAGTCAAAACATAAATAAATGATTCTTTTCCCCCTTGAAATGTTGAAGTGGTTCATTCAGACACTATCACAATGAAACATTTAGATTTTTCAGGATAGATTCACAAGGGATAGGCACCATTCACAAAAACTCAGGAGTTTGTGTTTGCCAGCCCTCTGTTCCCTCACTCCACCACACCACACCCCCAATATCCAGTTGTCTGGTGGTTCAGGCACTCACCCTTGACGTGGGAATCCCAGGTCTGAATCCCTGCTTTGGAGTGGGAACAGAAACCCAGGTCTCCCCCTTCCCAGGTCACTGACCTAACCACCAGACTACTAGATACTCTAGGGTGGGACTCAATCTCTCCTGCTGAAGCTGTTCCCATTTGGTATAAATAATTAAATATTCATTGGAGCATGGATCAAAACCTGGGAATGTCCCTCTCATGTGAGTGCTCTAACCACCAGGCTATAGAGTCTCTCTCTTTCTGAAACACTTGAATAGTCATTGGGCCAAAGTGGAACAGCTTCAACAGGAGACACTGAGGGAAACCCACCCCAGAATAACCTATAGCCCAAGGGTTAGCCTAAAGAAGGGATTTGAACCACATCCCAGGTGAACACCCTAACCACTTGGCTATGGGATAAAGGAGGACACTACTGCCTCTGTTTTATGAATCTAGCTCTTCATTCCCTTTGCTTTTATTAATAGAAGGTTAAAAATGCCCCAAATCTAAACAAAATAATCATTTGACTCAAAACAAAGTTCTTATTTTTTTCTATTTGCCCTCCCACCAAACTTCCAGCAAACCGAACTATCAGTTATTTGCACAGCTCTAGTTACAATATCTCTCCTCAACATCTTTTCTCCCATCAATAAGCCTCATCCTGCAATCTCCTTCCATCCCTCTTTCTCCTTCACAGCAGAACCGATTCATTCTGTTTTCCCCCTAATCTATCCCTTCTGTCACTGTAATTCTCCCTACTCCCAAATACTTACTGCCTTCTATTTGACTTGGCTATAGAAACACACACCCTTGCTTACCTTTTCCCTCCCTCCGTACTCCCTTCCCGCCCCCACTTCTGCCCTCCTTTTTTATGTGATCATGTCATGGACGACTGTATCCTAATGCATATGCAGAAAGGCGTTGAACTAAGGTGAGCACTCAACCTTTATTCTGGCATTTCCTAACTTTTGAGTGCTTGACTTTGCAAACCTGACATTCTTTTAAAGTAGTTTGATGTTTTGGGTTTTTTATTTTTATATTACACACAGATACAAACTTTAAAAACTTTACCTATACGCAAATCAAATATAAAACACATCATAGGCAGGGAATAGCCCCAACAAACTTTAATAATGTCACCACTGCTGTCAGTTACACAGCAAATACGAATAGCTACACAATCCTCAAGATAGCTTCTTTTTTAGAAATATTTACATCATGTTAATCTCCAGACAAGTTAGGGCAGTCGGTGACCCTTGCCAAACAAGAACACTTGAAGTAGCTAGACCAGAGTAAGAAAATCAAAGCGTCAGTTTGGTTTGAAGAGGAACACCTTTCAGAATTCAGCAGAATGTGTTAACTTGCGTAGTTACATTTCATTAACATGCAGCCTGTACACTTATGCACGTTCAAAACTGCATATCCAAAAAACACTGATAACGTTAAATGCATCCTCCAGAGAAAAAAATTCCCTGACCAAACCTATTTTTCTAGACAAGAATTCTAGTGAGAATTCTGAGAATTCCTTATTGAACTGGGATTTTTTCTTTTAAATCCGCTGCTCCTATATGAAGTTGCAATTTCCCCCCTACCCCAAAATCTGTTGGTGAATAGTTACTCAGTTTATAAGACACAGTGGATCAATTGAATTAGGTGTTTTTGTCAGGAACACTTTTAGTTAATTTAAAAGTTAATATCTGTGTCTGAAATTAAATGCTAGCTGAATAATTAATTTTAGTTCACTGCAATTTTTTAGGTGGTACAATTTATTGGAGGTATTTCCCTGTCCACAAAGGCATTCAAGAACCAAAATACAGCCAGACCTTGCTAAAAAGTTACCAAATACATACATCACCATTAAAAGGACGGCATTTGCCAATCACTGCCACATAGTGATAACAGATACCACATTTTCCCCCAATTTATATCAGGAAAGTGCAACTATATGTTGTCTATTGACAAATGCTGACCTCTTAGCCTGGAATTTTTAAAGGAATCTAAGGGAGTTTGGCATCCCAATCCCACTGAGTTTTATGCTCCTTTTAAAATCCCAGATTTAATGATGACCACTGTAATTCCTCCTCTCTGGAGACAGATTAGCACTGTACAGTATATCAGATTGATAGCCCATCCTGATTTTTGCTTAGAATTTTGCTTAAGAGAGTCATGGACCAAGCTAGACAATCACTGTTCTTAAGTTACCCAGGATTCTGCAAGCCTGGTTCATAATATTATACACCACAGCAACACTACATGTCAGAAGAATTCCCAAAGAAGCAAGGCGTAACGTGCTAATTGTAATTGCAATAATGTGACTAAAAGACCAAGCTGTCTTGCAAGTTTCACAAAATCCCAGTCCCCCTAAACCTCCAAATGTATCATTATAAAATTACTTTAACTATTAATTTATATAAATGAGATCCATCTGTGACACTGTGCAGGTCTTTGTGAAATCCAGTAACAGTATCAACAAAATACCTGCCTAAAGCATTATTATTAACTGTCTAACAATGGGAAAATGTTCATTCATAACAGAGAGCTCTTATTTTCATCAGCTGAAAAAACAGTAAAATGAGAATGGCAAAGCAGTTGTAAAAAGAAAATAAACTGTGCAGACTTCTAGTTGAATAACTATGGGGGGTCAGTCAGTTACAAAATATAGAGGGGATGAGGCAAATCATTCAAACAGTAGGAAATCACACAGATAAGTGTACCAATTATGGAAGAAAATAGCAGTACTGTAGTTAATTATAAAAAAGTAGGGAACTTAATATTCCCACTGTAACTGTAAGGCTAAAAAGAAATTGCATCAACATATATCAAAGGGTTTTTTTGTGACAGATCTAATAGTTCTGTCAAAAATTGCTTACAAGGCTATATAAACTGAGTAAGAGTATATTCTATAGTAAATCTTCACTTAACATATTTTCATTCACTTCTCTTTCCATTATTAATCCTGTTATTTTTCTAAGGCTATTATATGGACTGTTTTCTTTAAACTGGAAGCCTATGCATGACAAGGTTCAGAGACAGACAGACTCGTGCCATTATAGTTGTGTGTGTCAGGATGCCATGAAGAATTTTTTGTTGTTGAATTCAGTTATGAAGATGGAGTCCTGAAATCACACATCATTAAAAATGAAATCAAACAATTTGAGCAGAGCTCGAAAGTCCCTCAGCCAGCCCAGTAATTAGAAATTTGTTTCAGAGTCTGGTAGTGCTACCATCTACCTTAGGGTTACCATATTAAACAAA
>NW_020664436.1:58726898-58825179 GCF_002925995.2 Terrapene triunguis
CCCCCCAACCTGAAGCAAATACTCACCAGCAACTACACACCACACCACAGAAACACCAACCCAGGAACCAATCCCTGTAGCAAACCTCGTTGCCTACTCTGTCTCCATATCTACTCTGGCGACACCATTAGAGGACCCAACCACATCAGCCACACCATCAAGGGCTCATTCACCTGCACATCCACTAATGTTATATATGTCATCATGTGCCAGCAATGTCCCTCTGCCATGTATATTGGCCAAACCGGACAGTCCCTCCGCAAAAGAATAAATGGACACAAATCGGACATCAGGAATGGTAACATACATAAGCCAGTAAGTGAACACTTCAATCTCCCTGGTCATTCTATTACAGATTTAAAAGTCATTATCATTGAACAAAAAAACTTCAGAAACAGACTTCAAAGAGAAACAGCAGAACTAAAATTCGTTTGCAAATTTAACACCATTAATCTGGGCTTGAATAGGGACTGGGAGTGGCTGGCTCATTACAGAAGCAGCTTTTCCTCTCCTGGAATTGACACCTCCTCATCTATTATTGGGAGTGGACTACATCCACCCTGATTGAATTGGCCCTGCCAACACTGGTTCTCCACTTGCGAAGTAACTCCCTGCTCTCCATGTGTCAGTATATAATGCCTGCATCTGTAACTTTCACTCTATGCATCCGAAGAAGTGAGGTTTTTACCCACGAAAGCTTATGCCCAAATAAATCTGTTAGTCTTTAAGGTGCCACCAGACTCCTTGTTGTTTCTGAGTGACTTACGTTATACTGAAGTAAGTGCTAGTGTGTACAAGCCCTTACGCTCATGTTACTCCATTAGTGTCAGTGATGTTACTTTGATTTACACCAAGATAAATGAGAGGAGAATCAGGCCCAACGTTCCACTAACTTAGGGCCTGATTCTGATGGTTGCTGAGCACACACAACACCCACTAGTGCTAAGCACCCAACTCTGGATCAACCCATCATTGTTTACACACACATTCACTCAAGCACAGTGACAGACTCCAGGTAACCTATTTTGAAGGTTAAATCTTTTTAAAAAGCCAGCTACGGCAAGATGTATTTATCACTTTGGTTTTGCTGCTACACTTCATATAATAAAATACTACTAAGTAATAATTTGTCATATAAGAACAAGAATGACACCCGTTTACTGAAAAGTGCTATGGACAAAATAAGGGGCTGTCTAATATAGCTCCTTAGTTTATGCCACATTGTTGATTGTGTATGTTTGTTGCTTCATAAAAGAATCAAGCATATATGATGAAGTAAACATTGTAATGTCACAATTCATAGTTTCCCTATTGCATCTGCCTGCTAATCTCCACTTTTCTTGCCCTCCCATTTGGTTTATTTGCTTCGGTGCCCATCGCAATTCCACTTGGAAGCAGCAAAAGCTATAATCTAGTACTGCTGCAAGCTCTCCTCCAACAGAACCCTCCCCTGCCAATAGCTGCCATCATTCAAGTGGCATTTGCTGGCATGATAGCACAGAGTTGCAGCAATTTCTTTTTACTTTTCCATACCTCATATCCCCAGCTGTTCCAGGGGGGTGATCACCTTGCTGGTTTGATGAAGTCTAGAAACTCGGCAATAATTATTGTGCTGGAAGAAGTGCTTAAGGCGGCCAGCAGTGGCATGGCAGGAATTGGAATGCAGCCTGACCAAAGCAGCACACACTAATTTGTTGCACTGGATATTTTGTTGTAAGAAATAATCATGACAGACTATGAAAGGCAAATTAAATGGTCTGACTCCAACTCTTCTAAAGTGCCTCCCACAGAATGAGCTGACAATTTTAGGTTAGCTGCTTAAATCTATCCATTCAGAGTGCTTTGACTTGTTAGTCAGTGACCTCTTAGAGCTATACAAAATGTGATCATCTATCCAAACATGATCTGTAGAAAGAGAGTTGTTTATAATTGTTTTGACACGTTTAACAAGGATTAGACTAGAAGATGGAGACTAAGGCTATGGCTACACTAAAGAGCTTAAAGCGGTGCAGACAAAGCAGAGTCAGCCTTCTCCATCCCTGCTGTTCTAAGACAAGATCAATCCCCATTGAACTTACAGTGCTACTGACAGTTCTACACCAGGAATATTGTGACAGAGCACTAGAGAAAGCCTAAGCAGAGGTAAAAACAAATACACAAAAGAACAATAAAGAGCGAGCAGGGGGGTTTCCTTCATTTATGTCAGTGTGCTTAGTAAGTTGCTCGAATAATCATGTAAACCACAGCTTCATACTGCTGACTATTACACAAACTGCTAATGCTGGGACGAAGAGGACCAATTTCAGGGCTTCATACTGTGAATAGCGCTCATTCTCCGACATGCAGGGCTGGCGCAACCCATTAGGCAACCTAGGCGGTCGTCTAGGGCGCTGCGATTTGGGGGGTGGTGACCGCGGCGGTATTTCCATGGCGGGACCTTCCGCCGCCTCTGTGGGGGGGGTGGCATTTCAGGGCGGGACCTTCCGCCGCCTAGGGCGGCGGAAAAGCTGGCGGCGCTCCTGCCGACATGCTATTTCAGTAATGTTAACATTAACTTCATACTGGTCACCTCAGGAATGGTAAGAATGCCTGTTGCTGCCAGGCCTTCTGCTTGGTCCCACCCTCTAAGGTGAGAACCTCCCACACTGTGAGCATTACTTCTGATACGCTGCCAACCTTCCTGCTCAGGTCCCAACCCCAAAGCCAGACATCGCTGAGCAAGGAAATTTAAACCCTCATGTGCTGAGGGAACAACTACTGCATTCCTTCAAGGAGTTATTTCATTTAAAAATATGGTTCACATCTGATGCTAGTGCCTGCTTGTGGAATTATAGATTAGTTTGTGAGGTGGCATTAACTTTCCTATCACCAGTGTATCTTCTGTCTAAGAAGTATATGCTCCTCTTACATCTGAGAAGGATGTCATTAGTAACCATATAACTGATAAGGCAGACGGTCTATGCTTTAAATACTGCACTGGGTTCTGTTCCAGGCTCTACACTAGCCTCTGAATTTAGGCAAATCACAATCTCTCTGGGTAAAAATTTTGAAAATTACACCAATTTCCATCTGGAAAGTAGAGAAAATAATTAGAGGACCCAACATTCAATATTATCCTGGCCTTTTCTCCCGCTTCCCTGCAAAAAGCAGTTGGGAGGGAGGGAAGTGGGCTACGGTCACACCAATAATCACTGTGGTGGGATATAAAATTGATCAGATGCCTTTCCTATCAACTGGTTTCAACTTGTTCTGTGGGGGGAGACAGCATGCATAATTCATCATCATTTTTTGTGAGAAAATATTCAGTGCAATTATTATGGAAATCAAGGAGAAAGCTTATTAACCAAACATAAGGAAGAGACCTATAAATTCTAGTGAATACTAGAGTACTAACAATTAGTTATTCTGGAAGAGAGAAGGCAGAGTTTTGTACACATTACTTTAAAATTTCTTTTATTAACTCCTACACAATATGTTTTTACCTACTAAAAGTTGATCAACAGACTCTAAATCTTGGCAGTTGGTTACCTGATAGACAGCCTCTTTCCCTAGACCATATTTTGAGACCAGTTGAGGCACTTGAGCTGGAATCTCTGTAGTATAGAGGCTGCCCTGCTGTTCTCCCTGTGGGTCCTCATCTTGGGAATTTGATTCCTGATCTTGTGTAGGCTGTGTGTCCAAAATAGGGTGACCAGACAGCAAGTGTGAAAAATCGGGATGGGGGTGGGAGGTAATGGGATCCTATATAAGAAAAAGCACCAAATATCGGGACTGTCCCTATAAAATTGGGACATCTGGTCACCCTAGTCCAAAGTCCAGATTTCACTAAAGTATGCTACGAATTGCAGTGTCTCTCTCAGATATTTGGAGGAAGAGGAGATTATGGGAAAGGGAGGAGAGTGAGGGTTGGAAAGGGTTTGTTGTTGCTGTGTAAGGATTTATCTTCTGGTACACATTTCTTTTATACTGAGAATAGCAGTTTGTATACTTTACTGTGAAATTAAATTATGGCAAGACAAGATGGGTATCTACTTTTGCTTTTATAAAAATGAATATATACATACAGTGGATCCTTCTGATATTGAGTTTTAGTGCAGAGAATAATTTCAGAATGTAAACAGATAGTTCACATAGACCCCATCCACATAGCCCTTATGCAGACAAAACTAGCAAAGTCCATGGAAATTTTCCCTTTGTGAGGCCTATAGGTTTGGTCCTCATATGTACATTCCATGTACCTATTAAAAAAAGCTTAAAGCTTTTTTCCCATTCAAGGATCAGTGAAATTACTCCAATCTCACAACGGGTACCATATAAAGCTGTGGTTTTCAACGTGTGGTCTGCAGACCCCTGGGGTTCCCAGACTATGTCTAGGGCTTCCAAAGGGGTCTGCACCTCCATTTGAAATTTAGGGGTCCACAATTAAAAAAAAGGTTAAAAACCACTGATACAAACAAACTGTGCATACCAACAGCCCATATGTAATTAGTGCAGAATATACGGTATACTTGCATCCAAGTCACAGGACATGATGCAAAAGAAGTATTGTAGTCTCCCCTGTGTGCAGCATAGGAATTTAGTAGGTTGGGGTTCTATTTGAACATAATGTAACCTTAAATTAGAGAGGCTAAACTTATTTATGAAATACCACATCAATATGATAATTTCAATAATGATGCCCCTTTAAATTCCTTTAAGGTAAGAATCAGAAGATATTCTCCTGCTAGGAGATGCTGCCTAATGGCTTAAGGGAAGGACTAAGAATTAAGAGAGTTCTCCCTGAAAATTAGGATTCATTCACTTACTCATTTTGTACTTCCTGAAAGTCCTTATACACCTTCTGTTTCAATTGGGTCATACTTGCATATGTGGTATAAGCTCATGTTTAATGATAAAGCTAGTTTAAAAAAAAGTATAAAAATAAAATATTGCCCAGAGTTATTGAATAGTTTAAGAGATTGACTAGATGAGATTAAGACATGGACAGATATCAAAGAGGTGGGCAAAATGAAATAGACAGTCAATGGTTTAGAAATAAAAATAAGCCTAATCAAAAACTTTGGCTCAAAAGACCCCAGAACTCTGGATCTGATTTTAGTTCAAGTCCTTCTTTTGGGTCACTGTGCTGGGATGGGTGTCTTTATGTTGGAGCTAACCAACTCCCCATCCTTGATTGCTCTGCTTCTCTGATTTCTCTAAGGACATGGTACAACCTAAATCTCACATTGCACAATACAAGCAAGCACCTAATGAGAATATAAAAAAATAGTAGGAGATACACTAGTTAAAAAGAGAAAGATGCCAGGAATTGGCAACACCACGACCACCACATAGCTCTTCTATAGTGCTGTTCATGCATGGATCTCAGTGCCTTATAAAAGAAGTGTATCATTATCCCCACTTTACAGATGGGGAAACTGAGGAAGTGAAAGGTGAAGAAGTGTCGCCCAATAGGCCAGCAGCCACGCCAGAAATAGAACTGAGATCTCCTAAGGTCCAGCTGAGTGCCTTATCTGCTGAACCATACTGTCTCCCAAATACTCAGTGCTTCCAAAGAAGATTGTTAAATAACTTTCCCCTCATTTGCAATAACCTGAAGCAGGCAGCTATCTATTTATCACTAATTAATATGTCAGTTAACTATATTACCAAGCTTTTATAATGTATGCCATGAAAAATGTAAGTCTATGAGGTACATTAATAACAACAAAGTGATGGTATTTCTGATGCCTTAAAAGCATCCTAAATATACTTTAATTTTTAATTAGCCTTTTTAGCAGATGAACACTAGTTGGCAGAGCACCAGAAGGTGACACATCTGTTACTGCTGCAGGGTGTACACCCAGAATCCAGCAATACAGTATAAATAAATCACTACATGTACCTTATAATGACAAAAAACCCACTAAAATCTGTCAGATTAGTGCAGCATCATGCAAGTTGAGGCGCAAGAAAGACATTCTTTTCGTAGTTCGAAGTGAACTGCTAAGGAGAAAATATATGCCCTGAAAGCCCTGGATAGAAAAAGAAAATGGAACGACAGATGGAAAATTCCACTGAATACTTTATCAGCCACCTGTCATCCACTGAATGGTGGCCAGCACAGCTACATGTTATTAAGTTACACAATGGAAGACAAAGTTGCACTGGTGAAGCAGTACAGTACTACAGGGTAATGATGTGTAGCTTATGCTAAGCATAAGAAACTCAAGTTGCACTTTAAAGGAACAACAGGCCAGTCCAGAATCAGTGGTAATGATTAGCTATGAGTAAGTGTCAGAAGGTTTGCATGCCTAGCTGAACTTTTTAAAACTCTCCACTCATCACCACCCTTTCAGTGTCTTCCAATAGCGCCTTGGCTCCATCCAGTAGCATCTCATTGGTTCCACCAATATTAACCCACAACCCTCCAACAGACCCCTCTCCTTCTCTTTCACGTTCTCTTTACCAGGGCCAGAGGATCTAGTAATCCATTATTGGCTCCAAGCATTATAAATTTTGCACACTCTGAGACAACGTGCTTTGGAGAGTTCTCTGCTTTCTTAAAAGCGTGCAGGCTCTGAATTTATCAGTAGCCAACACATAGCAGAGAGGCTGCCAGAACCTCATAACGGGATCATAAGTAGATTGGATGTGAAGAAAAAGGAAGCTGTGGATAGAGAAGGCCTATTTGCTCTGGGCCATTTGAAGGTTAACCAGTGGAAAGGTAGCGGGGATCTACTGGAGGATTAATAGTGGCAAAGGATGAAAAGGGACAAGAGTCATGTGGGTGAATTGTTTAGAAAGAAGTGGAAAGGAGCACTTATCAGAATTTTTAAAAAAATCCATGTTGGTTTGGGGGAGGTTCAAGTGTTCATTTATTTGGAATATTGTAGTAGCAGTGTTGAAGGCTTTCCTCCCATCTTCTTCTGGCCAGGACTTGCAATCATTTCTGTTAGATGCAGATAGCGATGATAATCCATTACTTTTTACTCCTTTTCAGATTAGACTATTGCAACGTGCTCTACATAGTACTACACCTTAAAATAGAAAAATCTACCCTAGGATTGAAGCTGCTGGACCACATGGCAGCTGTTTAGTAAGGGTATATGTATCTACGTAGTAGATACCGGTGCCATAGAATCTGCACTAGCTATACACTGATTTCCAGGTGGAGTTTGAGGTGCTGGTTTTCAACTATAGAGCCCTAACTGGCTTGGGAACTACTCATTTGAGTGAACATTTCTCTCTCCGTACCATACTGCTACCGGTGTGCTCAGCAGAGGCACTAGAGTTGCAATCCCTTCAGTATAAAAGAAACAATGGGGGTGAGGGTCTCTCTGTTGGCAGGGCATTGTTCATGAAAAAGTGCATCTCGGCTTTGAAAATCTCTCCCCATTTAGTTCAAAGTAGACCAAATCTTTCAGTGTACATTGCAAGGTATATCCCAATGCCTTTGCATGGGTTATGGTGCATGATATGGGTTCTTCTTTGTGACTGTGGTTTCACTGGAATGTTCATTTGATTGTTATATCTGGCTATTTACTTATTTTGGAGAGGCTGCTTTTTTTGTGTCACTATATTATAAGATTGTCACAGACCTCTAGCCCAGGATACACATCCTTTAACTTGATTTGTAACAAAAAGAAAGAATGAAATGCCTACAGAAAATAAATCTGGCAAAAAGTGCACAGTCATTTGCTATCAGAAAAATATATAGTTAAACTACAGATTATGACAAATGTCACTGTTATGGATTGATTTAATTTCTTTGGGAAGAATGAATGATACTAATAGAAAACAAGCAAAGACTTCAGAAGACAGGGATCTTAACCAAAAAAATAAAAATAATATGGCAAATAGTTCCTGGCGTTTATTTTATGTAAACCCAGCCAAAAGTCTAGCATTTTGAAGTGGCTGGGTACTGAACACCTCAAAAAACAAGCCACTTATTTATGTGCCTAAATTTAGACTTAGCAACCTAACTTTAGGCAAGTATCAGAGGGGTAGCCGTGTTAGTCTGGATCTGTAAAAAGCGACAGAGTACTGTGGCACCTTACAGACTAACAGACGTATTGGAGCATAAGCTTTCGTGGGTGAATACCCACTTCGTCAGACGCGAAGGCACTCGTTTTTAAAAACCTTGGCCCTTAATCTTTTTATGTCAGCATCAGGCCAGAGAGCAGTATTTACCTCTAAATACTCAGAAAAAGGTGAGAATGACAATGATACAGCCTAAGGGATACTGGCTTTAGCCATTTTTGAAATTATATGAAATAAAACAAATTGTATCAAAATATGTTTGCATTGATTCATTCCAACTTTTACAATGACCTTAAAAAGGCTCTGAGTTCCAAGTATTACCATGTGCCTAGGCACCCCAGTCATAGCACCCATTGTGCTAGCTACTGTACAAAACAGAACAAAAAGACAATCCCTGCCCCAAAGAGCTTCTGTCTCATAGACAAGGCAGATTTGGGGGAAGGGGAGACACAAAAGCAGAGTGAACAGTGTGATAACAGCAAATGCCCACTTTTTTGAGGGGGTGGTGCATTTACTTAGGAGTGGGATCAACTAAATGGAAAAAAGAGGTGGGGAACAGGGCAGGGGATAAGAGGGGGATATGTGGAGTGAGAGAGGGGAAGGTTGGCGCAAACAGCGAATCAGCACAGGCCAGTTATGTTGAAGGTGAAAAAGGTCCCTGGTTCGCTGCTCCTGTTCCTACCAGCTGGAGTCTCTAGCTGACTCCTCTAAGCAATTTTTCTCCCAGGCCACATGGTAGGCAGGAGGGAAGGCACTACCTACCCCCAGAGTTGGGGAGAGTCTCCATGCACAGTTCTGGGTCCAGAGGGCTGCTGGGGGAAGCGGGGACAGGCCTCTCTACTACCCCAGTCTCAAAGGTCTCAATGTGCTCCTTAAGTCCTCCTACATCCATGGGATCCTTCACAACTTAAACTCTCTGGGCTTTTATCAGCCCCCTTCAGCCTTCTTCGGACTCCCCCTCCTCTCTTTCATGGTCCTGGGTTTATGCTTAAAGCACATCTTGCACATTCTTCAGAGACACAATGCACAGTTTGAGCATTCACTAAATGCAAATTAAACAGCAGTGGTTCCCAACCTAGGATTATCAGAAGTCCTGGGCCCTGCTTCTAGTGTCTAGCAGCACAAAAAGTAGGATAGGATAAGTTATATACAAAAGAATGGCCATACTGGGTCAGATCAAAGGTCCATCCAGCCCAGTATCCTGTCTACCGACAGTGGCCAATGCCACGTGCCCCAGAGGGAGTGAACCTAACAGGTATTGATCAAGTGATCTCTCTCCTGCCATCCATCTCCACCCTCTGACAAACAGAGGCTAGGGACACCATTCCTTACCCATCCTGGCTACTAGCCATTAATCGACTTAACCTCCACTTCTCTTTTAAACCCTGTTATAGTCCTAGCCTTCACAACCTCCTCAGATAAGGAGTTCCACAGGTTGACTGTGCGCTGTGTGAAGAAGAACTTCCTTTTATTTGTTTTAAACCTGCTGCCCATTAATTTCATTTGATGGCCCCTACTTCTTATATTATGGGAACAAGTAAATAACTTTTCCGTATTCCCTTTCTCCAGACCACTCATGATTTTATATATCTCTATCATATCCCACCTTAGTCTCCTCTTTTCCAAGCGGAAAAGTCCTAGCCTCTTTAATCTCTCCTCATATGGGACCCGTTTCAAACCCCTAATCATTATAGTTGCCCTTCTCTGAACCTTTTCTAATGCCAGTATATCTTTTTTGAGATGAGGAGACCACATCTGTACACAGTATTCAAGATGTGGGCGTACCATCGATTTATATAAGGGCAATAAGATAGAGAATAAGACGGAGGCTATCCCTTTTTTAATGATTCCTAACATCCTGTTTGCTTTTTTGACTGCTGCTGCACACTGCGTGGACGTCGTCAGAGAACTATCCAGAATTACTCCAAGATCTCTTTCCTGATTAGTTGTAGCTAAATGAACCCCCATCATATTGTATGTATAGCTGAGGTTATTTTTTCCAATGTGCATTACTTTACATTTAGCCACATTAAATTTCATTTGCGATTTTGTTGCCTAGTCACTTAGTTTTGTGAGATCTTTTTGAAGTTCTTCACAGTCTGCTTTGGTCTTAACTATCTTGAGCAGTTTAGTATATCATCTGCAAACTTTGCCACCTCACTTTTTACCCCTTTCTCCAGATCATTTATGAATAAGTTGAATAGAATTGGTCCTAGGACTGATCCTTGGGGAACACCACTAGTTACCCCTCTCCATTCTGAAAATGTACCATTTATTGCTACCCTTTGTTCCCTGTCTTTTAATCAGTTCTCAATCCATGAAAGGATCTTCCCTCTTATCCCACGACAACTTAATTTACATAAGAGCCGTTGGTGAGGGACCTTGTCAAAGGCTTTCGGGAAATCTAAGTATACTATGTCCACTGGATCCCCCTTGTCCACATGTTTGTTGACCCCTTCAAAGAACTCTAATAGATTAGTAAGACATGATTTCCTTTCACAGAAACCATGTTGACTTTTGCCAAACAATTTATGTTCTTCTATGTGTCTGACAATTTTATTCTTTACTATTGTTTCAACTAATTTGCCCGGTACGGACGTTAGCCATACCAGTCTGTAATTGCCGGGATCACCTCTAGAGCCCTTTTTAAATATTGGCGTAACATTAGCTATCTTCCAGTCATTGGGTACAGAAGCTGATTTAAAGGACAGGTTACAAACCATAGTTAGTAGTTCCGCAATTTCACATTTGAGTTCTTTCAGAACTCTTGGGTGAATGCCATCTGGTCCTGGTGACTTGTTACTGTTAAGTTTATCAATTAATTCCAAAACCTCCTCTAGTGACACTTCAATCTGTGACAATTCCTCAGATTTGTCACCTACAAAGGACGGCTCAGGTTTGGGAATCTCCCCAACATCCTCAGCCATGAAGACTGAAGCAAAGAATTCATTTAGTTTCTCTGCAATGACTTTATCATCTCGATCGTCCCGGGGCCCCACTGGTTGTTTAGCAGTCTTCCTGCTTCTGATATACTTATAAAACATTTTGTTATTACCTTTTGAGTTTTTGTCTACCTGTTCTTCAAACTCCTTTTTTGGCTTTTCTTATTATATTTTTACACTTAATTTGGCAGTGTTTATGCTCCTTTCTATTTACCTCACTAGGATTTGACTTCCACTTTTTAAAAGTTATATAAACTAAGATATTTTATCCACATTTCTAGATGGTTCTAGGATGGCAATTTCTGTAACAGGACCTTACCCTTTTGAGGTTCCATTCATCACTACTCATCACAGTAATATAAACCCCCCCAAAAAACTTGTGCAGCCACAAACACAACTCAGACAAGACTGATCATCTAGAACTGCTAAACTGAATGGTTTGCTATTGAACAAATCTAAAATATTCCAAAATTGAAATAGAATTACTAGGCACATTATACCTAACCCACCAGTAACAAAAATCATCTAGTTATCAGATTGAAATTTTGTCAGTGTTTGTTATTTTGCTCTAAGGCTGTTGGGTCTAATTGTAACAAGTACTGAGCAGTCCCTATGCCAGCTAAAGTCATTGGAAACTGCAGCTGGGTGCTCAGCAGCACCTCTGAAAAATCAGATCATTTCCCTTTAAATAACTGTTGTGTTCACAACTCAGCAAGGTTTAGCTTTTACCCTCAGCATGACAGCCCCTGTGAATGTAAGCTAGTTTACTCGTGACAACCTCATTAAAAATAAAACCCACTACTTTTTTTCCCAATCTTCAGCTAGTTTGATAGCCTACCTATAAAAAACACAAATGTAAAAAAGGTTATTAAAATACTTTGCTTTGTTAGCAAGTATACCAGTCCTGGAGTTGAGTAAATCTGCTCTCTCCTGATACCTGACTTATTCTAGGATGCCTTCAATTATTTCGGTTGAGCTCTCCATGTCTTTCTGGCCTTTATAGAAAACAGAAGGCACAAAAGATAACTGATGTTTCCCCATCTGTTTCCTTAATAAATGCCCTCTGCTACAAAGGACCGGTGCGCAGAAGCAAAATAAGACCCACTTATCAAACCATACACTCAGTGCCACCAGAGAACCAAGCTGTGTTTTGATAAGGATTTCCTGGATGATGTGACAAAATTCTGCCTCCATCTCAGAGGTATCTTGGGCATCTGGAATACAATGCTTCAACCAGATAATGAAAACAAATCACTTTTAATTAGTTAAGTCTTGCTTTCCACCTCCCCAAATCCAGTTTAAAAAAAAAAATCTCTGGCTCTGATATTTGAAAACGTGATGCAGTGTTATTTCCTAAAGGCCCCAAATGACAAGATTAAGTAGTGGCTAACTCTCCCCCCAAAACCTGCTGACTAGTATGTAAACATAACACAACTTTCAACGTGCAATCAGAAAATCCATACACGATACTGTGGTGCAATTCTTAGGAATTATAGGTCTCTTTTTGCAATTTTTTTTAAAGCAACTGCAGCCATATGAAATCATGAAATGTTTCCCTATACAAAGAGGTTAACCGATCCATAGCTAACAGCATATTTGTTCTAGTGAGATTAGGAAAGATGTTTAGTTACAGATAAAGTCTGATATCTCTAACTGTTTTCCAAAGAAAGTTGAAACTGGACATTTTCTTCTCTTTAATGACACCTTCATAAAAGGAATTTAAATGCTATGTGCTGTTGATATTTAGGAAATCAGTGGATAACATTTCCCCTTGCACTGGGACTGCACTTGTGATGTGCCCTTACATGGACTGTGCAAGGTTGGAAGTGGGGACTCCTTGTATGGTTTCTTCCACCTTACACACTCATGCAGAGGTCAGTTATAATCTAGCCCTAAATAATACATTTGGCTCTCCCCAAAACATTCCTCATAGCCTGGAGCCAAATCTGTGTCTTCTCTATTTCCAACTATGCGACTCACTGCTGAGGGATAGTATTGACTCTGAGGCATATAGTTAGAGAGATTTAAAGGAAAAAAAGGGACACATGAATAAGTATAGCTATTGTCACGATTTCCCCCTTGACTCCGAGCTCCCACTTGCAGCTGGGTGTAATAATGTTAGGGTTACTCCTCTCAGGTTCCTTAAAGTTCATAAGTTCTCCTGGGTCTGATAATAGTCCTGCATTGGGCGAGTTCATTATTCTACCTAATGCAAATAGTCCTTGAAAGTCCATTTATCTCACACACAGTGCATATAGTAATAGTAGTCATAAAAACCAGTCCAACAAATCACCTCATGCCCCAGCTCCAGTGTCTTCTGACACACTGGGCTTCCTTCACTCCAGATTCCTTTATATCACAACAGAGATCCCAGCCATCTTCCTGGCTTCCAAGCCTCTGTCAGGGAAAGGTCAGTAGGCTTGCCCCTCCACTACTTTCCTGCCCTCAGCTTTCTCCAGAGAACTCCCTCCAGGGACCTCTTTCCAATTACACTGTCTTCACATCACTTATTATCCCCAGCTGCTGCCCTGCTTTTAATCAGGTCAACATGAGATGCATGTATACTGGCACAAGGGGAGCTGGACCCACTTCATTTAAAGGGGCCAGCCACCCTTTGATACAATTGCAGATACACTAGCTAAAAATATATTCACAAGAATGAAACTTGTGTGATCAAGCACCTAATCTTCCCATCTGATTCAATATCACACAGTTACTCAGATGCATTATGGGTGAACTTTGCCTTCTTTGGCCATATCTAGTATAGGCCACTGCTGGAGGCAGAATACTGGACAAGATGAATCAATGATCATACCTATGATTCAATTAGTAAAAAGTGAAGCGGAGTGCAGATTAAGTTGAAAAAGTGGAACTTTAATAAACCCTGTCCATGCACTGCTCTGTTCATGTAGCTGCATTGCTTCCAGACGAATTCCTCACATTCCCCATTTTCCTGGGGACCTCTCCATAACAGTCCCTCCAGGGATCATGGGCCTTCTGACTCCAGTTCCACTGATCATAATATGCCTATGTTCTAAATCAAGAAACTGCCAATGATGTAAAGCATATTTCAGTAAGAATGCCTAGGGCAGCCTCAGTCAGTCCTATTGCGGAGGTGAGCTCAGTGACATCAGCTGGGGAGCAATGAATATCCTAGATAGGCACCACTATATACCTCTACATTCAAGAGAGAGACAGAAAGGAAAAGAAAAAAAGATTTCCAGAATACACAGCTCTCCGTGACAAAGGTCAAGTCTCAGATGAGTTAATGAAGAAGAGTTTTAAAGTGGTAATGCAGTGGTTCTCAAACATTTTTACTCAGCAAGCCTCTGAGTGCGACCCCCCCCCCTTATATATATATATATATATTTAAATATTTAACACCTTTATAAATGCTGGAGGCAAAGCGGGGTTTGGGGTGGAGGCTGACAGCTTGCGACCCTCCATGTAAAAGCCTTGTGACCCCCTGAGGGGTCCTGACCCTCTGTTTGAGAACCCCTGTGTTAATGTAACAGGGGAAAAAAAACACAGAGCAGCCATAGAGGTCACGAAGATCTCAGATGAAAAGAAGTCTATAGCATATCAATTAGGTAATTGGGTTTTTTTCCCAATTCATAAATGAGGCTTTTGGATTTTCAATTGGTCCTTTGAAGTAACATTTTCTGAATAAGTTATAAGTTGTATTTCTATAGGAATAGAGTTTGTTCACTAATTAGCAGAACTGCAAGAATGACAATACTAGTAATTCGCTCAGTTTGGATGTTCACTCTCTGCTCTCCCTGCAATCCGCAACAAAATTAACCTATCATCTGAAAAGGGGCCAACAGAGATGCTGTTCTGTTGAAAAGAATAGAAAGCTCTCTTCTTAGTGATCTACAAAATACTACACAGTGAAAAGAGGGATTAATGATTTGCAATTATATCACATGGACTCAATTCTCAGCTCTGAATTCCCACACCAATCTAGAGATATATGATGACCAAAAACTCAGGAAAATAGGAATTGTGGTTTTTCCCATGGTGTTTTCTTGCTAATGTTTCAACAGGTTACAAATCACTTGCCTTTCGTTAGGATATATTTAACCAGCAGTCCATTATTGATTTGGGCTTTATCACTCAATAGTAGATCACAGTAAGAATCTCATGGAGCTTGTAACTAGACCTCAGCCAACACATTTTAAAAATGGCCACTGATTGGGTGGTACATAGCTTGAGTCACTTTAGGAGCATCAAAGCTGGATAGCCCAAAACCGAGGCACTCAGGATCTGTGTCCGATTTTGAAAATGTTGACCTAAGTCATTGTTCTAGCAAGCATCAGAGAGGAACAAATATACAGTTGGAACGCAGTCCTGAATTGTGATCTGAACAGGTAGGCTATTAAACACTACTAATGCCACAATAAAAAGCTATATCAAAATTACGTAATCAACATTATACTCTGCATTTTAGAGACTGTCATTTAATTTAACAGTGGTACAGTCCAGGAACATCGGAAGGTGCATATCAACACAGGTCATAGATGATATCCTGGCCACAATGAAGTCAGTGGCAAAACTGTCATTAACTTCAGTGAGGCCAGGGTTTCACCCCAAAAACCCAACCTTCTCTGGTATTGTATATCTCAGGGACAGTGCTGGATATTTCATAAGAGATTGTAGCCCTGCCCCCTACAATGCCCTGGTTGGTGCAGAACAACATTGTGGGCACATTTTGTTCTTTATCCCAGATTGTAATCACATGTAAGATATGATAAGAATGCATTACAGAATAATAGGGAATGTCAGCAGGCCTTTTGAGGCTGTCATGCCAGGGCAAGAATCTCTTGCAAACAGCATCTTGAACAGACTGGTATTTTGCCAGGCTGTATCTTGGTATGGTTTTTGTGACCAATCCAGTGTAAAAAAATTCTAATATCAAACATGTTCTCTAGCCTCTGAGCCTGAATATATTTTCATATAGAGTTTTTGATGTTGTAAAAGATTGGCTTTTTAAAAAAATATTATCTTTATTAAATTTTCAAGGACACATTACAAAGATGAGTTTGGTACAGAGAGATACAGCTGGTAGATCAAGACAAGGTTTGCATCTCAGGCACAATTTAAAATGTCATGTACAATGCTAATCTGTATCTATTAAGTGTTGCTATATCATTTGTATGAGCTAGTACTAAGCCATTAGGATTATTAAATTGGTTTTGCACTGCTTGGCTTGCTGGTTCACTTTCTTGCCCTCCTCCATAACAACATGGGAGAGCTGGCTCTGTTGAAGAACATTACCAGGCTTCATTTACTTACACTTTAGGATGACATTAGAATCAGTAAGGAGTTTACACCCAAGAATCCTGTTGTGAATATTAGACATTTGTATGCTATTCTTATTGGTGGATGTGCACTTGACTATGTAAATTCATCAATATAAAATTAACATGTTAGTAAAGTAATAAAATACATGTACTTTTTTTTTTTTTTAAATGGACACTAGGTGAAATTCCTCCAAATGCCAATGTCCTAATTAAATCCCACTTATGTTCAAGGACCATTCTGTCAGGGATCCGCAGTACATAGAGATGTCCTGGCTATACAGGGCATAAGTACCACTACACTAAGGAGAACCCTTTATTTGCCAATCAAGCTGGATTTCAAGCTGCTTGTGAGGCCAAAGAAGCTCAGAGCAGTCTCAGCGGAGCTAAGGATCTTGCTGCAGGTCTATTTACTCCTCGATCATTTTTCATAATACAGTTCAACATAATTCCAACCAACTGTTTCTCTACAGAGCATGGGAGACCTCTGCACAGCAGACATAACAGACAAGGTAGGATGGGAAGGCAGAGAAACAGGGGGCTGTTGCTGCAGTACCTAGCAACTGGGGAAAGCATTGCAGGGAGCAGCAGATCCGGGAGGCAGATAGTTGGTTTGGGTGCTGCCTTCTTACTTCACCAAGACCACAGGGTTTGTATTGTTGAGCGCCTGCTCCAAGTATATCCACACCAGTAAAGAAATAGGGGTGGATATAGTATCCAGCCAGCTACAGTAAATAGGAGTTTGCAGTGTGATGACATTGTGAAAAAATGTTATTCTTGAATATGTACACATAGGGGAATCACATAAAAAAACAGGAAAGAAACAAGGTTGCTGTACATAGCTTGGATTTGACCATTCTTGGAGCATCATGTGTAGTTTTAGTTCTTAGATTAAGGAGGATGCGGAGAAACATGAAAAAAAAAAGAGCAGCAAAAAGTCTTACTAAGTGTGGAGAAAACAAATGAGGCAAGAATGAGGGAATTTAAATTTACAGTCTAGAAAAGGGAAAAATCACGATGGCAGTCTATAAATACATTCAAGATAATATAAGAGAAAGAAAAAGGATAGTACTGAGAAAGGAAGAAGCAATGGCCTGAAGCTCAGAAAGGAAAAAATTAGGCTTGATATGAAAGAAACATTCTCAATGGTAAGAATAATTGGCCAGGGAAACCGATGCCTAAGGGAAAAGGGGCAAGACAATCACAGCAGATATTCAAAAACAGGTTAGCTAGAATCTTACTGGGAATGATGTAGTGAGTGGTACTGCAAGGGGGGGGGGGAGGAGAAAGGGGGTCAGCCTGAATAATGTAAGTGACCTTTATGCCCCAGATATGATTAATAGATATATGATTAAAAAGGCTAATGTTAATGTGGCGCTAAGGTTAAGAATTCAAGCACTCATCCATCAGAAAATAACCCAAGTAAAGAATTATACCACACTGAACTCAGATACATTTCACAACCTACATATTTTGTGATCTGAGAAAAATAATTTAAGATTTTTGTTAAAAACAACAGGAATTTAAAATACTAGATATGCACAAGATAAAAAAATGTAAGAAATCAATATGCATCTTGTAACAATTACATTCATGCAGAAGGGCAAGACTCCTAAATATTTTCTCCAAACAGATGACAGTAAAGGTTTAGTGCACCATTTAACACAGTGTACCATTATTATTATTTTATTTGGGTTTTGTTTTTACTTTTCCTAGACCTATATTGCCAGGGGTGCTGGAGGTAGGGGTGCTGGGGGTTGCACCGTCTGGTTTGAAGTGGTTTCCATTATATACAGTAGGGGTGGGGAACCTACCAGATCCAGCCTGCTGCTTCATTTCTTCTGGCCCACGGCAAGTCTCCACGGCGCTGGCTGGAAGCCCTGAGCCTTGCCCCCCCAGCAGGGCTGGAGCCATGAGCACCAGCTCGTCCTGCTGAAGGGGGAAGCTGGGGTTGCCAGGCTGTTAAAAGTTCGGTCGGCTCTGCGAAGCTCCCAGAAGCGACCAGCATGTCCCTGCGGCCCCTAGGCGGAGGGGCGATCAAGGAAGCTCTGCGCACTGCCCCTGCCCCCAGCACCAGCTTCGCATCTCCCATTGGCCGGGAACCGTGGCACCTGCAGGCACAGGAAGCGCTCACTGCACAGAGACCCCTGGCCTCTTCCCCTGGGGTCCAGACATGGCATCTGTTTCTGGGAGTGTGGAGCCCCAACAGGCACGGAATCTGCCTTAGCCCCGCTGCACCACCTGGCTGGAGTCTGCACCCCAAACCCCCTGCCCCAGGGTGCGGAAGGGGGTTCTGACCTAACTCCCTCCCAGACCGTGCACCTCCACCTCAACCCCCCTGCCCCAGGTCGGAATACCCTCCCAGAGCTCGCACCCCAACCCTCTGGCTCAGCCCTGAGCCCCCTCCTGCACCCAAACTCCCTCCTGGAGCCCGCATCCTGAACCTCCTCCTGCACCCTAACCCCCTGGCCCAGCCCTGAGCCCACTCCAACACTCCAAACCCCTTGGCCCCAGCCCGGAGCCCCCTCCTGAACCCTGAACTCCTCATTTCTGGCCCCACCCTGGAGCCTAGGGGAAGCCTCGAGCCTCCACGTCCCCGCCCCCCGGGCTGGATCTGGGACCGCCGGCTTGCCCCTCTACAGTGGGGGAAGCTCCGAGCCTCTGTGCCCCCCCGCGGGGCTGTGTGGCCCACGACTGATTTTTTCTGTGGGTCAGTGGCCCGATAGAAAAAAGGTTCCCCATCCCGATATACAGGGTATACAGTTTTGTTCAATGGCTTCCAGCACCCACACTACAAAAGTTGTTCCAATGCCACTGTATATTACACAAGATTTTAGACTTACTATTTGCTATCAATCTCAGGGCCGGCTCCAGGCACCAGCTTACCAAGCAGGTGCTTGGGGCGGCCACTTCGGAGAGGGGCGGCACGTCCAGCTGTTCGGTGGCAATTCGGCGGACGGTCCCTCACTCCTGCTCGGAGCGAAGGACCTCCCGCCGAATTCCCGCCGCAGATCGCAATCGCGGCTTTTTTTTTGTTTTGTTTTGTTTTTTTGTTTGACTGCTTGGGGCGGCCAAAACCCTGGAGCCGGCCCTGATCAATCTGCACAACTTAACAATAAAAACAAATCAATAACTGTGCTACTTGAGGAAGCAAAGAAAAGTTAATCACGATACATGTTGCTTACTAAATATGTACAGTTTCCTTTATGAAAATGAATGAAATTTAAATCTATGCTGAAAAGTGGAATATGAAATCCTAGATTCAGAAAAATATTTGGGTTCTGAATCTCATTAAATCAGTGGCTAAAAACACTTATTAGGTTATTCAATAAAGCAGATTTTATATTATATATATATACATACACACAGCTTTTAGTGACAAAACTGTAGCCAGAAATGTTAATGCGATTTGTCTGAATCTCAATCATGAATTTGTTTCCCAGATTTTAATAACTGTGCAAGTCTCAACTTGGAACTGAACTATCACTCTGAGCATCAGACCTGTATTTAATTCACAAATGACTATTTTATTTTTTTCATTTTGCAGAAATGTATTTTGAAAGATAATACAATATTTCAGACATACTGTATGTGAACAAGTTCCATGTTCTGTACCATTTATCTTTTAAGCTCTAAAACGATAATTACGTTTAAATTACTCTTCAGCTCTACTGCATTAACATAATTGTGTGTCAACTAACAAGATGTACTTATTAAATGGGGTATTTTTAGACTTACCACACGTTAATAATGAATTGCTACATTTACAATATATCTTGTCACACTTTGCCTAATAAGTTGCTCCTGCAGGAAGTGGTGCCATTAAAGCTAACAACTGTACTATTTCCTGTTGACCACTGTGAATTCAATATTGCCTTATAAAAAACTTGGGATAGCACACTGCAGTGTTGCAGAGCTTAAACTTTTTTTTTTTTTTTTTAACTGAATTCTGTTTTTTAAAAATGGATAGAAGTCTTCCCAGTGAAAGGGCACAAAACTATCTGAAAACAGTATGTGACTATTTACAATACAGGCAGGATAAATAGCACCTTCAAATCAGCTACAGTGGGGTCAGGAAGATCCCTATGATACAACACCAATTAAGGATTGTTCCTATTTTATGCAGGGCTAGCAGAATCCCAATAAATGGACAAAAGAATCTGGAGAATGAAGCTGACCTATTATAGTGTTTCAGTTCTTGAACCCAGAGCATGAAAGTTTCTTCCTCCTATCATCACAATATTGTCCAAGAGACTTTTCCGACAAAGCTGAGAAGTAAAATCATGTCTCGAAAGCAGACCTTCAAAATAGAGACTTCAAATCAATTTTACCTACCTAATATACCAGCTTTGTTTGTCACCTTCATTCAAGTATATAACATTCTATCATAAAATCCTGGGGCGAAATTGGCAAAAAATTACAGACAAAACTCAAATCAATGGGTCATAGCTAAAGCCTTTTGGTTTTTTCATGATTTTTCATTTTATTTTTCATAAATTGTGTTACTTCATTTTATCCACATGGTTGGTGTGGCAGACCCTGTCCCCTAGAGGTGGGAGGCCCTGGGAAGGGGTGTGTTGCAGATCGAGCCTGACTTGTAATCACTCTGCAGTGGCAGCTCCTGTCCCACAGGGCTGGGCACGGCTCTCCATGCTGGGCACTATGACCTGGCACACGGGGTCATGGTGCTGCTAATGTTTGGCCCAGTCACACCCCCATCATTATGACGGAGGAGCGACCAGGCCAAATTTGAGCAAGTGGCACATGTGCCAGGTTGCAACTCCACTCATTCAAATTTGATCCGGCCTCTCCCCCGTCATGATGACCTGCAGCTTAGTTCTCGTCTGACAAACTTCCAGACATTGGATTTTGCTGTTTCTTTGTTTGTCAGATTGAAAAGCCCTCTGTTATCAACATTTCTGTTCTCCAGGTAGGTACTTACAAATCGTGATTAAGTCACCCTGTAAACTTCTCTTTGTTAAGTGAAACAGATTGAGTTCCTTGAGTTTATCACTATCAGGCATGTTTTCTAACCCTTTAATCATTCTCTTCCCTGAGCCCTCTCCAATTATCAGCATCCTTCTTGTTCTGTGGACACCAGATCTTGCCACAGTATTCCTTCAGTGGTCATACCAGTGCCTGATACAGAAGTAAAATATCAAGTATTCCCCTATTTATTCATATAAGGATTGCATTAGTCCTTTTGGCCACACTTAGAGCTCAAGCTCAGCTGATTATCACCATAAACCTTTTCAGAGTCACTACTTTACAGGATGGAGGACTCATAACTTACATTCTTTTTTCCTAGAATGTATAACTTTATATTTGGCCATATTAAAACACAACTTGCATTTTTTAGTAGTTCTTCTAGCACATAATTGAGCCTATTTGTTTTCCACAGTCAAGTTGGTCTCTTGTATTGTGTCTTAGAAAAAAATGCTTTTGTAGTTCTAGTCTCTACCTTCATAATTCTTGGTCTTCTCTATTAGTTTCCAGGATTAGCTATTTTCTTTGAGTCAAATATTCAATCAAAATGAATATTCAACAGAATATTCAACCAGAAAATTAAATCCAACCTTAAAAATCCAAGGGCACTTGTAATTTATGGGCCATTGAGTTTTCTAATTAAAAATAAAAAAAGTGTACTAGAAAATTACTTACCTCTGAAAATAGCAACTGAACATTTGCGCTAGCTACTTTTGTTATCTACTGGATTAAGAATGTCAATAACATCATGGATGGACCTGCAGACCCAATACAATATATAAAAATGTCACAATTATTGGAGCTACAGATGGAAAAGACTTATTAGATCATAATAAGCCATCTCCCTTTCAGTGTAGAATTGTTCCCTACAGTATATTTTATTAATATTTTGTCTAGTCTAGTTTTAAAAGTCCGAAGAGATGAGGCTTCCACTACTTTCCTTGAAAGGTTATTGCAGAGCCTCGCCTATCTCACTGTCAGGAAGCTTTTTTTTTTTTTTTTTTGATACTGTCTCTCAGTACTCCCACAGTAATTATACCACTTTGTACCCCACTAAACTTGTCCTCTCCATCTTTGTGTTTTAATATCTTTCATATCTTTAATATATAACGTTCCTGTTAGTTATCACTTCGCTAAATAGGTATGGCTTTGCTCTTTTAAATCTTCTCTTATAAACTAATTCCTCCAACCTTTGGATTACTTCTCTCCTTATAACTGGCGTTTGCTTCACCTACACATTTTTGTTATCTGTGAATTTCATTAACATACTGTTTACTCCTTCTTCCAGATCACTAATGAAGATGTTAAGTAAAGCACCAGTTCTGCAAATATCTATGCACATGCTTAACGTTAAGCAACTGAGTAGTTCCACTGCCTGATTTTATCTTGAAGTCATGCATGTAAGTCTTTGTATGACTAGAGCCTAAAGACTAGACCCGAGAGTAGGGCCCACTTCTAGGATGAACAGATGTCCAGATTTTATAGGGACAGTCCTGATATTTGGGGCTTACATAAGCACCTTTTACACCCCACCTCCTGTCCCAATTTTTCACACTTGCTGTCTGGCCACCCTACCCACTTCCCACATCAATACATTTACCGTGATCATATGTTTGAAAACTAAAAGATTATAATCTACATTATAATCTACATAACGGTGTTCCTAAGCAAGCTAAGTATGATTTGATGAAACACAGTAACAAGTTCTTTACTATTATCCAAATCTGAATCTGTGAATACTATCGATACCATGGGATTTAGCATGTGAATCTTACAGTGCAAATAGCAAACACTGGAAATGATCACAGGAAAATATCTCAAGTGACCCTGAGGATGAAATCTATCTGCCTAAAACAGAGATGGTACTCAGATACTATGGTGGCAGTATAAAACTCTAAAACAGATTTGTTGAATACTTTTCAATCACTAACCTTCATAAATATTCATGAACATACTTCATTAATTTGCCAACCAAAAACGGGGCTAAAATCACTGAGTAAATTGTTCACTATGAATGGTTTGCCCAGCTCGTACTGTGAAGGATGGTGGTTTCACTGACATATACTGCATGTGACGAATGAATGCAGTCTCACAGAAAGATCTTGCACCAGTGAAATTTGTAGATCAAAAGATTCATTAACACTGATTACTGGGATTTAAGAGTTACTGAACAAATGTCAGTAGGAACGTTAAAAATATTGGGTGTTTTCTATATAGTTAATAATATTAATTCAAGCAAATATGCATATAAATGTAACATTAAATATACTGTTTTAAATATGCAAACATCAAAAAATGTAAATATAAAAGTTAGTTTTCATAATAATCCTAACTCACTCCACATTATGCATGATTTGGATTACTACAGTTATGTTCTTAATTATGTATTTTAAGACCAAACATCTTTTTAACTCCCACAAAAGTCAATTAAAGTTGTCTATGTATATTTACAGGCAGAATTAAGCTCAGAAAGTGTATATCTAAAACCAAAATTATTAATCCAAGCATTCATGGACCAAATTCAATGAAGAGATGGCATTATACAAGCAATGAACTCTTCCACATGTAGATTGCCTCCTTTTGTGGAAAGCCCCAAAAGATTTTCCCTAATATCCTGAAAGGCTTCCCTATTGTAAATTCACCTAGAATCATCTTTAAAAGGGTTACCACATGGACAGGCTTAGCAAACAAGGTATAGGATAATGTAAGGGAATGCTGCTGTAGCGCTGTAATGTAGACATACCCTTATACAGCTGTGGAACTGCACAGGGCAATCACAATACAAAAAACATCATGCAGCAAACGCCTAAATAATTTATCATAATATATTATATTGTTATCTCAATTTGTAGTCCCGTAATTAATACTGGTGGAGGGTTTATTGCCTTTTTTTTTTTTACTGCAAATGTACAAACCTGAATTTCATGTCCTGTGTGAGTGTGTGCACACAGAGTTAGTCAGGAGACAAGTCCTAATGGAGGACTAACAAATTGGCACTCAATTTTACCATTTCTTCCTCTCCTATTATTTCTCTTCCCCCCCACACACTTCCCCCCCCACACACACCCTACACCCCCGACACACTTTGAAGGATAAGTAATTTTCCAAGTAAGGAACTTTTATCCTCTAGGGAGAAAATAAGACCCCTGGAAATTCTAAACTTGCAAAATCATTTTCTGAGGGCAAGGACTTAAAACCCTTATCCAGCTCATAACTTTTCCCTCATCTTTTTCATAACTGAAGTGTGTTGGGTTCACATTGCTCAGACTCCCCACAAAATTTCACCATTGGGCTGAAAGAAGAATCACAGAAAATTTCAGCCCCAAAGATTTTTCAATAAGATATGAGCATGCAAAAACAGAATGGCAAATAGATTAAATCAACATCACTACCATGGCGACATCTACTTATTTTTAATTCTACATTAATTTTTCTTTAATTTATTAAAACAAAGAAAATTAAAGTAAAAATGAATAATGAACAAATAAACAGTTTACCTTTGTGACTTTAAATCACCTTACTGACCTTCAGGATAGAACACACAGTTCTGAGCCAACTGCAATACATAGGTATAGTTATGTGACTAAAGATTGAAACGGTAAACTTACACTCCAATTTCACTTGGCTTTTATTGGTTTAAGTTGTCTCTTCATATTATTTTAACATTGATTTTTGGTATTTGCTGATCGCCATATTTGGGGTCGGGAAGGAATTTTCCTCCAGGGTAGATTGGCAGTGGCCCTGGAGGTTTTTCGCCTTCCTCCGCAGCATAGGGCAGGGGTCGCAAGCTGGAAGATTCTCTGCGACTTGAAGTCTTTAGATCACGATCTGGAGACTTCAACAGCAGAGCTAAGGGAAAGTGGGGGGGTCAGCTTTTGTGGCCTGCATCATGCGGGGGGTCAGACTAGATGACCATATTGGTCCCTTCTGACCTTAAAGTCTATGAGTCTATGAGTATTTAAACAGTCTTTTTTCCCTCCCTCTATCCACAGGGATTGTGGCTGTTTCAAGATTGATTATATTTTGTATTCTTGAGGTCCTCGGAGTCTTACAGCTGTCAAAAGTTACTCTAGGAAGGTTGGTGCTGCTTCCTGGGTATAGAATGAACAGATTTATTAAGCGGGGAGGGGGCAGGGAGAGAGAAGACACATAAGGACACATGTTGCAGGCAAGTGATGGGTGAGTGTGTGGTAGAGAGTTTTGGTGAAAAGACAGGACTGTGGGAAGCATTTGGTGGCTAGGAGCAGGGGAAAGGATGCCAACCCATCTCTCCCATTTCTGCAGCAGTGTAAAAGGGCTAGGAGTAGCTCAGAAGCTGTTTTACAAAAATATGTTTTGTAAACTAGACAGGAAGGATGGAACCATTCTGAAAAACAGCCCAGTTTTCTAGGGGTGCCCTTCTGCTCAGCTGGCTGGTGACTCCTTCAGATGACCAGTCTGCAGGGGTTGCAACAAACTGGGACAAAATGCTAAGTTCTGTCATACCAACAGACACCGGGATAGACCTGTAAAATAGGGAGATCAGTGGTTGTCAGGGTAAAATGGTCACCCACCTGGCTAAATGGTTGGAACGCAAGCCTTCAGCAGCTACCCTGAACTTTGTTTCATAAAACTTCTACATATTGTGACTTTAAAAAAAAAAATCAGAATACAAAGCTTTCACTAGAATAGAAGTCTTCATTTTTCTAGGCACGGATCTATTAAACTGAAACAAACTCAACGAGTAGCCTTGAATCCTGAAGAGATGTATTTAAATTCTCCTTCCTGTTGCCTTGCTAGCTTTATAAATATGGGATTGTTTTAGTCAGTCAAGTGCTGGTAGTTTTTACCGACTAGTGAACCAGAGTAAATCAGTGCTTACAGGAGCTACTGGAGAGCTGATAGAACTACTAAGCCCCACTCCTGCATGCTGGCCCAGAGCCCTGCTAGCACAAAACCCAACTGTTGGATCTCATTATGTCTTTTTCTGATGAATTAAAGAGCTTTCTCCTAGCAGAAATCTCTTCCTCACATACGGACTTGTAGACAATCAACGCCATCAGATGTGAAGAATAAGTACTTTTGCACAACATTTCACTTTCATTATTCTGTTTCATTTTTTGTCTCATTTTTCTTCATGAGCCAGTGAGGACTAAAACCATTAACAACTATGAAGTTGAAATGTCTTTGAATTAAAATAAGTCTACTTCTAAAAATTCAGATGACAAATGTTTTTTAAAAAATATTGCATAAAAATGACTCAACCAGTGTTGAATTTCCCTCAAACATTCATTTTGTCTTAAAGTATCACAATAAACCAAGATATATTTCAGGAAAAAGTAGGGATGGAGAGGAAAGGGTTTCCCCATTCTGAAAAAATAAAAATAAAAATCAAGATCTCAAAACATTGCCCATTGGGATGAAACCAAGACCTTTCACAATTTTTAATTGGGGACAGTTGAGGAGGTGAGGTGGAGAGAGAGAGAAAGAGAGATCTACCCTAGAATAGTCTGATGTTTAGGACACTTGCATGGGATGTGCGAGACCCAGATTCAAATCCTGGCTCTGCCTGATTCAGGCCAGGAATTTGAACCCATGTCTCCCACATCCTGGGGAAGTGTCATAAATATCTGGCTTTTCTGGGGTGGGTCTCAAACTCTCCTGTTGGTGCCATTGCACTTTCTATAAATAAATATTCACTGGGGCAAAGACTGACTTTATAGCCCTGGGGTTATAGTAATCATGAGATGCAGGAGACCTTGATTGAAGTCCCTGATCCGACTCAGACAGAGCAGGGATGTAAACCTGGGTCTTGCACATCCCAGGCGAGTGCTCTAACTACTAGGCTATTGGCTATTCTGGGGTGGGCTGGTCTGTCTGTCTCTCTCTCCAGAAACCCATCCTGAACCTGAGAAGCCTTCTTAATGGATGTTTTGAAAACCAACCCTTTCTGGTGAAAGGTTTCAGTTTTGATGAATCAGCATTTTCCAATAAAAACTAGTTTTGTCAAAACATTCCAGACCAGCTCTACTTTCGAGACAGTTATGAGACAGCAGAAATGCAATGGAATAATTATTTCAACTTATGTTTTTTATTTTAATTTCTGTTCCATTGAGCAAACTATTAAAGACGATATCTAAGTCTAGGGAGACAGTGGTTCAGGGACCACAAGCAGCAGCGGAAGATTCTGTTCTAATAGAATGCAAGACAGCGCTAATTACATTTTTAAACAACTATATGCTTTTTGCTCTTTGGGAAGGTTACAAACAAGTGGCTAGATTCTCAACAGAAGTCAATATGTGTAGCTCCATTAAAGTTAATGAATCTAGCCTACGCTTCTCCCTACCCCAGTAAAGCTTTTGCAATATACCTTTAACCTCTTAAGTAATGCAGATGAATTTAACTAGATGGCTAGTCTGTTTATGAGTATATATATATATATTAAACTGCCAAATTAAAGGAGCACAAGCTATAAAAATTGTTCATAAGATAACATGCATAATCATAAAAGAAGAGGTCCATCTGCTCTGGTTCTGCATAGCTCATTTGCTAAGTTCAGTAATGGGGGGATCTGCAGTTGGTTGATGAGTTCTGGCCACACCAGCAAGTGTTACAGCAGGGCATGTAAATTGCTGTAGATGGGTGTTAGGTGCATAGTTCTGCTGGGCTCAGTGCTTCAAAAACACTTTAAAAAGTAAATGTGTTCAAGACAATATATTTAATGGCACTTGTTTATTGTCTGGAAAGAATTCAGTTATCAAGTAATTTAAATAAATTGCCCACACAACAGTGAGCAGTAAACAGAAAGTTCATGGGTCAAGCAAGTGTTGCCACTAAGCAACGGATAAGGTTAGAATTTAAACTGCAGATAGTGTGGTAACTTGTGTCTCAGCTCATGCAATTGTCGTTTGCATGAAATTTCCACTCAATTGTGTTGCTATAAAAATAGTAAAGATTTACAATGACAAAAGAAGCTTTTGTCTCCACATTTAGTGCCAGATGAGAGTTTTTTCCTGAAAAGAATTATGCAATACAAATATCAAAAATATTAATTGTGAAAGGAGGGAAGTTACTTCATTAAATCAAGTTTGCAAATTTCTGGGAAACAAGGTATTTTGGAGGAATTTCCTGATGAATCTGGAGAGGCTTCTCCAAAATTACCACCTCAGTTGGGAAGGAGGAATGTCTAATGGCTTGTTGTTTGCTTATGGTTGCCTGACCACGTGGGATAACAAGGAAGCTTTGGAGCATATATACAAATCACATGCCCTGACTTGTAACTTGCGCAACTATTGCCTCTGCCTCACCCATAAGATGGCTCTGAGCTTGGCTTGTTCCACTAAGGGCCTATTCAAAGCCTACTGAAGTAAACAGAAGCCTTGCCATCAACATTTTTGTATCAAGAACTAAGTGTGTAATTTCTTAAAGGCACAATACCCTTATTTCAGGAAAAACAGCCAAAAACAGCCCTGCCTAATCAATGCTAATCAACAGCCTGGGTGGAGGACAGACTCAATTAAACATTATTTGACCACATGTAATCCATACCATAAACCCAAGAGCACCTTTCAGTCACACACACAAAATAAACCAAGAGGCATGATCGTTCACACTGAAACAGCTAATGTCAGAGAAAAATAAGATAGACCCCATGAGTCAAAAACCCTCTGCTGGAGATGACATTGTGACTTATGCTAGGATGACAAGAGTTCCAGAGGATTTTGGCCCGCCACAGATCCTGACAGTTTATTTGATCCCATCTCTCATGACTACTTCTATGACAATAATATACAGACAGAGCCAGACAGAAGTTGAGCAGAAGTGAATTGGTTTTGGAGCACAAAATCTGCAAGGCCTGTGAGAGATGGAGAAGAAAAGAAGAGGAACAAAAAACTGAATGAAAGGAGAAAAAGGAGTGACTCTAGGTGAAAGTAAAGAGGGGACAGAGCAAGAGAGGGAAAGTAGCATGTGTGATGTGTCTTGCCAATTGTGACCCTTATACTCCCTGAAGAATTTATCCAATTGTTTAGCAGAACACTACACCTAGCACAAGCAAAGACAAAAAGCCTCAGAACTAGATGATGCCTAGCACTGAGTGGCATAAAGTGTACTGGATCTTTAGCCAAAACCTCCTGTTTTTGTTCCACTGCCCTACCCAGTGAGGAAAATGTCAATATCATGCAGATGTGTATGTTAGTGAGAATTGCAAATACCCTATTAGCCTAGGGGAAAGTATACTGAGCTCAAAGCCAGAATAGCAAGGTCTGGTCCCATCTCTAATGACTATTTATATTTCTGTACAAGATCTGAACCCTACCTTAGAAAGCAAGTAGATGTAATTCCCCCATTTAACTAGGTTAACTGAGAAGCTGTACAAGATCACACCCTGCAGTGTAGGGAACAAAACCTGGGTCTCTAACATACTCTTATCCACTGAGTAGGGCTGCCACCTTTCTAATGGCTGGAAACCAGACCCCAGAGGCCCCACCCCACTTCTTCCTCTCAAGACCCTGCTCCTTCCCCCTAAGGCCATGCCCCTGCTCTGCCTCTTTCCCCCGATAAAAAAAAACCCAGACATCAGGGCTTCTCAAATGGCACACAGACACACAAGGCAAAACTAGGACCGTCTGGGTGACAACCAGATGGGTGGCAGCCCTTCCACTAAGCCACATTGTCTCTTAGTATGGATTACAAGTTTATGAATGTGACCGTCACTTCAAAGAGAAACTGCAGAACTAAAATTCATTTGCAAATTTAACACCATTAATTTGGGTTTGATTAGGGACTGGGAGAGGCTGGCTCACTACAAAGGCAACTTTACCTCTCCTGGAATTGACACCTCCTCATCAATTATTGGGAGTGGACTATATCCACCCTGATTGAATTGGCCCTGTCAACACTGGTTCTCCACTTGTGAGGTAACTCTCTTCTCTTCATGTGTCAGTATAATACAGGTCTGTCGCATCTTATGCGCATTTAACATGCGCGAATTCAGCTTTACGCGGTCGGCAAAAACAAAAACAAAAGAGAAAAATAACAATTTAAATACTGTTCCAGTAGTGCGGGAGATTCCGCCCGCCATTACACTCAATGTAATTTTGACTATACCCAGTTTTCGCTTTACGCGCTGACCGCGGAACATAACCCTAGCATAAGAGGAGACAGACCTGTAATGCCTGCATCACTCCATGCATCTGAAGAAGTGGATTTTTTACCCACGAAAGCTTATGCCCAAATAATCTGTTAGTCTTTAAGGTGCCACCGTACTCCTTGTTGTTTTTGTGGATACAGACTAACACGGCTACCCTGATGCATAATTAGAAAGTAATTTGGTGTGATATTTTCTTACAAACATATCTAAAAGATTCAGCAAATTTATTAAGAGCAAAGAAAGTTTTTTTTGCCACCTCTGTGCTTCCTTCTACTGAGACCACGTGAACATGTTTTTTTTGTTAGGCAAGAGGGTTGAGATAATATATTTTATTGGACCAACTTCTGTTCGTGAGAGAGGTGACTTTTCAAGCTTACCCGGAGCTCTTCTTCAGGTCAGGTTTTTGATTTTCAGTCTGAAGTCTTGATTAGCTTGAAATGAGTACCAAAGGTTTAATCCACTGAAGGTAACAGCATGAATGTTCTTATTTCATTCATTCTATTCAGTGCAATTTAGTGAGCAGCTTATTCTGCAGCAGTGCCTCTTGCAGGAGCTGTAAGCCATTTTTACACTTCATTTACATAATGGAGATGTGATTTGAGGTCATGATACATTCAATTCAAAAAGCTACAATACTAAGGATTTGAGTGGGATCTGAGCTAAGGAACCTTAGTTCCAATGCTAAGGATCAAAAAAGCAAGGAAATTAAAGGCTAAAGGACAAATGATGCAGCCTTAGAAGAAGAAGGGTTCTTACTGTTGCTTTAGACTCAACTGCAGTTTCTAATAGTCAGTCACTGTGTTACTTTAAAATAGCTTTGTGCACTTAATTTCACTGTTTTGTTTTGAAATTAGAATATTGTATCCTCTAGGGAATATTTCCATGAAAAGAATACCATTCTTGTATTTTTATCAGATAAGATCTTGCACAAGCCATGTTATTGTTACACAGTGGAATGCTAACAAATAATCTGTAATAATTTTAAATATTACTTTCCCTGAACAAGTCCCATTCATTTCTCTGGGGCTTTTCTGTCAAAATAATACAATACCTACTGCCCAAGCAGCTGACACAGTGATCACTCAATTGTATCAGACAGCAACTTGTTTTGGTATATAGTATGCATCTTGTATTTACAAGTTATTTGGGCCATACAATCAGAGGCATTAGTATCAGTTTCTGAATGTGTATCAATTTATTTGAAGATTTTCAAATAAAATATTTGCAAATAACTTTTTTCCATTATTTCATACGACTCTACTTATTGCAATAAGCCACACCAGGGTATGTATTAGTAGGCTATTGATCAACGTGGTTCATTGATAATACAAAAGAGGTATGCATCAATATCCTACTACTACTGCACAACCTATTATGGCTTACTGCTATGTTAGTAGAGCCCTTTATGCAGACTAAGTGCTGTATACCTCAAAGGGGATATTTTTCATTGGCACAAATGGGGCTGGGTGCCTACCTGTCCTTTACTTACTTGGCAAGAAAAATAGCTTTTGAAACAGTTCATATTTTTGAAGCTTTTTACTTATGAAGTTGAAAAAAGGCAGACTATTGTTTGTTACAGCTGTACAAGGAGATGGCAGCTTTGATAGGAAATTTCAAGTAGCCTGAAATTTCAAATGTTTATGGTACAACACCCTGAAGAACAGGGCCAGCTATATATTAAAGATAAAATAGGTGGTTGCCTATAGTCACCAAATATTGATCCAGCAAAATGTTTCCTGGCATCACATAGTGACTGAGACCTGGATGCAATATAATTTTCAGAATATATTGGGCCTACACTCATCAAGCCAGTACTGCTGAAAATAATTCATCATAATGGCAATATACACAGATGTTTAAATAGCTACTGTCAACTATTTCTTCAAAATATTTCATCATTATAGTATGTAAAAGACATAGCTAGGTACTATTACCTAGCTCTTATATAAACACTTTTCATCAGTAAATCTCAAAGTGTTTCCCAATCTTTAATATATTTATCCTCACAACATTTCCATGAGGTAGGGAATATTATTGTTCCCATTTTCTACAGATGGGAGAATTGAGGCACAGAGACACTAAGTGACTTGCCCAATGTCATATAGGAAGTCTCAGTTCCCAGATTAGTGCCCTACCCACTGGGCCATTCCTGTGAAGTCAAAATCAGATCTAGCAACAGATTCTGCATAGTACAGGTAGCCATCCAAGTGGAGTCTGTTTCAGGATCAGAGCCTTAAATTGCGTCCTACCACATCACAACTATGAAGAAGATTCATGTTTTGAGTATTCTGTTCAGAAAATAAAACTTTGTCTTTTGGAACTAAAACTGGTAGTCTTTCATTGCTTAGGGGACTGTCGTATTTTTTGTTTTAAAACCGAGCTTTTGTATGCCGGCAGTCTTTCCTTCCAAACCCAGGAACCGAAGGGGATTCCTGTGGAGGGAGGTTAAATAATAGGTATAGACACCGTTTCACAACAGAAATGGGGAAAATAATTTCATTTTAAATGAACCAAACCTGAGGTGGAAGTAACAGAATAAAAACAAAGGAAGGTGGAAAAAAACAAAGTATTTCATTAGAAAGGAGACTAGGAAGATCTTTCCATTTTTCTCTCTTTTTTTTTTTTTTTAAGAGCTATGTTCCAGGAAAAATAATTATTAGTGCAAAATAAGTTAGGAATGCAAAAGTTAAAGCTGAACTTTCAAAGTCTTCACTCCCATGCATATGTTTTTTCACACACTGTTTTAATTCAATATCATATTACCACCACTAGTTCTAGGTCTCCATTTACTGAGCCAGCCTTACGCTTAGACCTTCTGGAAATTTGAGCTCTCTCAAGATTATAACTTCCATAGGAGAAAGTCTCTTCCCTAAGAAGAGTATAACCTCGGGAACAAGAGGACCAAAAAGCCAGGAAGGAGCAAGACAATTTACTGAATATAAGAGAAAAAGTATACTTGCAGCAAATGGCCATTTTAGAGCCACAGGTGATTTGTTCTCGCCAATTTAAAGTGATTGTTACCAGAAAAGAATGTTGGGAAAGAGTCTTATAAGAGGGTGAACCCAAACTAGAAAAATCCATTAGTGCTCAGAAAATCATTACTGAAGTAGTTCCTTAGGAAAGGGCTGAATTCTGAGCAGAAGAAATGAATTCTGTGGGTGGAAGATACTCCAAGAAGTCAAAATTAGAACCTAATCCTATCTATTTGTTTTCTTTTGTTTGTTAATAAAAATCTAGCTGCTTTTTAGACATGTGAGCCTCCCTGTGCTTAAAAGTGATGAGGATTGTATTACACTTTACAGGTGTATGGGCACTCCCTTCACAGAACATAGGCTCTGTAGGAGAGAACTTCTCTTTTAGGGTATGTCTACACTGCAATTAGACACCTGCAACTAGTCTATGCTAGCTGACTCAGGCTCATGGGGCTCAGGCTAACAAGCTGTTTAACTGCTGTGTAGACGTTCAGGGCTGCAGCCCGAGTTCTGTATCGGGGGTAGCCATGTTAGTCTGTATCCATAAAAACAATGAGGAGTCCGGTGGCACCTTAAAGACTAACAGATTTATTTGGGCATAAGCTTTTGTGGGTAAAAATCCCACTTCTTCAGATGCATCAGCCCGAGTTCTGGGACCTTCCCACCTCACAAGGTCCTAGACTCATGCTCCAGCCTGAGCCCCAATGACTACATAGCAATTAAACAGCCCCTTAGCCCAAGTTGGCTGGCATGGGCCAGCCATGAGTACTTAATTTCAGTGTAGACATACCCCTAGGGCCATTACAGATATTTCAGAAGTTGACAGATTTTAACATAGCAGCCGTTTCCATACTGAGATCTTGCTACCAATATTAGCTGTGATACTTATGGCTGAAGTGAGTATTGAAGCTCCCAAAGCTATTAAGTTATTGATGTGGATGTAAGGAACACTTCTTAAATTAGCACGGAGTCTGTTTCCTATTAAGGATTACTTACCTGTAAAAGGTACTATTAGAGTTCTCTGCCTGTGGCACATAATAGTTTCATCTTCTGTGGGCTGTAATGTTTTGGTGTTATTTAGGTTGTTGGGTTTAGTGTGCAGATGCTGAGTGGTGGGCAGTGATATACGGGAGGTCAGACCAGAGGATCTAGTGGTCCCTTCTGACCTTAAACGCTGACTCTAGCATTTATATTGTGTGCAATCTGAGACTAAAATATGAATGAGTACTTGGGGCTCCATCTCTCCACCACAATCAATCAATGGGACATCACACAAGAAGGATTTTAAAAACGTGGGTGGTGGTCTCTCCAACAAGGGTTAACAATAAATGATATCCCTGCCCATGGGGCATTGCTCAATTCACAAATGGTCTTTATTACAGGGAGACTTGACATAGTCCCAGGTTGTGTAGGAAATATGGAACAAAACCAGTCCTCTACTTCCCAAACAAAATCCTTGCCATCTTCAGAGATGAAGGAAATACAAAACAAAAACCCAGCCCTTGCTTCAGGGAATCCATTTTATTTCCTAGGGGCTAGCAACCTGGGCCCTTTTGTCCCTATGTTAGTTAAACCACAGACTAAGAAGGTTGCTTCAAGGTTTACCAACCTCAAGCATAGTTAGAAGGAGGCTACTCTCCCTTCCAACCTGAGGAGAGTTAGCTTAAGAGTGCTGCTTCCTTGAGTTTCCTTGCTCCCAAATTGCCTCATTTGGAGGAATCACCCTTCCCAATCAGCAGCTCAGATTGTGTCTGGGGCAAAAGGGCTGCTTTAAGTGCTTGCTTTTAATTTTCACCCTTTCTTCGCTCAGCTGGAAGTGGCATGTGTGCACCCCATCATGCCAACCATGAGAAATACCCTGCCCAAGGAATATTTATTTAGAAAATCATCCCTGAGTGGAAAGTTATCACTGCAGTGTTGGCATGCAGAAGGGGAAAAGAGTACATGTACATCTACAACAAAGATGACAAATTTAACTTAAGATCATCCAGTGCCCCAAACCCACACATTCTGGTCCTCGATGAACTGGAAGACCAAGAGCTCTTTGATCCAACTTAATTCCACAGACCAATCTGACAAAACTTTAACCTCACTGCAAAGTGAAAGCAGAAACGTGTTTAAATATCCCAGATAAATCAAATAATTTTCCCCAAAATATAATTTTTGTGCATTTGAGGTACTGAATAGAAGCACACTGTTTAAGTATGGATTCCCCTATGAGAGGTTCCATGATTTTGTGAAGGAAAAAATAAACCAGTATTAGCTTTCTTAAATTACAATAAATTATAGCAAGTGGGCTTTCCAGTTACCATGGTTACAAGCCCCCAAAGGCCATCCTTTTCTGTTTGAATGTCCTTCTTTTTTCCCCTCAAGATGAGAAACAGTCCTTAAAAATATCATCATCTAGACTACAGCAAAATAAGGTGTATAATACATTTCTATTGTTACGCAAAATTAACAAAAGCTTTTGTTAATGAATGCCACTTGGGCACCAGCATTGGCGTGCATATACTCAGAATGACTGCTGATAGGAAATACAGGGGTCTTATTGCTTGATAAGCCAGAAGTATTCTAAAAATAAAGTCCATAGCATTATGATTTGTCAAAATAAGGAGAACATTTACTTTGTGTGACTAATCTAGGAATAAGAATCCAAGTCAATGGCTTTCTCTGGTGATCTCTTTTTGGAACCTGGCACTCACTTTGAGACATTTCTATTCTAGGTAGCTCTTACACTACCCTCAGTACTGTAGCATGAGTGCCTTCCAGTAGTGCATAAACCAAGGTGACAACTTTTCACATGTGGTTCATTCTCTTTGTGTGGTGTGCTCTTCTTCTAGATGTCACATATGAGCATTCACAAATCTGAGATATTTTAAAAAATGCATTTAGTACAATTCCCACACAAGAAAACTTCTTTAATTTACAGTTTAGCTTACTCAAGTGTACTTCCTGTCAACATAATCACCTAAAGTTAAATAATCAACAATATCCACAACCAATTTCACATGACGTCTTAACTCTCACTCATCAGAATATAGTCCTTAAATGTACTCCGACTCCTCAACTCCACAGATCACTCCCTTTTGAGTCTAGCCACACTGCATACACCCAGAGGATGTTTTCTCCATCTTGTATATAAACCTATTGTTGGCCAGATTCTCCATTGCTGTAAAGGGGTGAAAGTCTACTGAATCAAGGAAGCTGTGTAATTACACACACACACACACAGCTCCCGATTATCCAAACAGCATGGGGGACACAGATTTTATCTGGATAATGAGGAGTTTGGATAATTGAGAGTGCAGGAGCTGTTCATCAGCAGGGTGGCCTCCCCTGCAGCCGAGGGCTCATTGTCCTCCTCCTTGTAGTCCTGGCCAGGGGTCTCTGCTCCGCCCTGCTCACTCCCATGACAGCAGTGCTGCAGAGGGCTCCCTGCACTGCCAAAGGGTCGGTGACACCCAGTCCCTGCAGAAGCAAGGTAGAGACGGGGAGGCTGCAGTTCTGGCAGGGCAGAGCCAAGACCCCCGCTCTTCCCTACCAGGACCGCAGCCTCCTTCCACCTGCTGGGATTGGTTGTCACTGGCCCGGTAGCCATGCAGGAAACCCTCTGCAGTGCTGCTGTCATGGCCCTGCTTGCTCCTCCCCCATGACAGCAAAGGGGTCACTATGCTGCTGTGGAAGCCATTCAGTAGCAGGGTGGCCTCCCCCATGGCCAGGGGCTTGTCCTCCTTCTCCTCATGGTGAGAGGGGTGTCTTTGCTCTATTAGCCAAACCTTCACATCATCTGAATCTCTTCCTTGTCCACCAGCATGAGATGCTGCTGAAGGCATGTATCTCATGCAGGGGAACAAGGAAGGGGTTTATATGATGCGGAGGTTTGGCTAATAGGGTTTCAGAAAAATGGGAGTATACTGTATGGGTGTGTGACTTCAAAAAAACAGGGGCCTTATATAACTGAAAGAATTACACAGCCCAAGTTTACAACATTATTAAACCACATGAAATGGTAAGTAACAAGGATGTTGGCTGTATAATTCCTTCAGTTGTATGAGGCTGCAGGTTTGAAGCCATACACTCTGCTGGTATAAATTGGCATAACTCCATTGGAGTCAGAACTGTTGGGATTCAATGAAGCTACATGGATTTGCCTTTTCAATAAGAGGACCAAAATTTACTGCCACTATAACTAGGTGCAATTACATTGAAGTCAATGGAGTCAGGCAGGCTTAGGCAATCAGTAAATTTGAACTAATGCCTGGAAGACATTGTTTCATTTTACTTAACTAATATTACTAGCTAATTCACTTACCCCAATTTGACTTCCTAACGTGATATGCTTGCCACAAAAATGGGGAAATAAAGTTGAAGTAGAACGCAAAAGCTTGCAGTGACTTGAAATGAATTGACATGGAGGGATAAACATGAAACTCTCTGCTAGGTTCACAAGAAATATGGGTTTGGTGGATACATAAAGAATGTTTTATGTGTACTACTGACTAAGAAACAATATTTAAAATGTCTCCTATCCCCTCCTTTTTAAAACCCCCCTTAGCCATTGCTGTCCTCTGTAATCCTAACATCTACTTCATTTGCTCTCACTATCAGAGTCCTGCAATCAATATTGAGCATTCTTCATGTCACACGGTTACTGTAGATTGTTGTATATGATATTTTTCTAAGAACTAGGACTTACTGCTTTAACTAGTAGTCTCTTCTTCTCACCAAGTCTTTACTTACAAGTAGATCATATTCAACCTCAAGTATCAGGCCTCATTGCAAACATAAAGAGAATTGTTTAAAAGTTAAAACCCAGCTATTTAGTCTGCTGTTCAAAGTATACATTCACCGTTTGTGAAAGGTGTCAGATCATCAGTTCTGAAGTCTCTTGTTATTTACAAAGGCGGCATAGCATGGACACAGCAGTGCAAGCTTCACCTCACCACCCAGCTAGTTTGCTTCAACCCTGTCCAGGAGGAGAAATTCCTATGTGGGGGAGGGTGGCTCAGACGCTTTTCCTATTTAGTCTCTGCAGAGGAGTTTAGAATTATCAACCAAAGCACTAATCAGTGCCAGTTTTAGTGGTGGGTTTTGTGATTGTGGACACCTGTTCACTGGGAACTGGATTGAGACACTGAATCAGTCCACTTAGGCTCCTGAATAGTCTTCTAGACAACAACATAAAGTTATCACAAGCCCGTGTTTGCTTTGAACTGGTGAAAAAGAGACAAACCGATCTCTCTCTCTCTCATACTGACCCAAGGGCAATCTAGTCCGCCCTCCTACATATAAAGGCCAAATTCAGGAACAGTGTGAAACTGGTCTAAATAAACTTACGTTACACTCCAGAGTGGAATGGAAAAAGCAGAAAAATATAAAACCAAACCAATGGATGACTGTACGTAAGTGTAAGATAGAAGCCTTGTCTACACTACAAATGCTTTGTAATTTATACAAGAGCCCTCTAGTGTAGATGCAGCATAGGCCAACTGGATTTTTCTGTCAGCATAGTAACACCAACTCTCTTCATGACATTGCTTCCAACAGGATAGCAATTCTTCTGTTGGCACAGTTGCAGCTGCATGGGAGTTTTGCCAGCATAGCTCTATCAGCTAAGCAGTGTATTCTCCCGCCCACACCCATCCCACACCGCAACCGACAGCTATGCCAACAAAACTTTGTAGTGTAGACCTGGTCAAAATATGTTCTTCCCCAAAAGGTATTCAACAAACTCTTACTGGTAATTTCCCCTTGATTTCCAGGCTTGTCATCAGGAAAGATACACAGTTCATATAAATGGGTGTAAATTAGTGTAATTTACACCATTTACATCACTTCTGAATTTGGCCCAACATGTCTATTTTAGCTCTGAAAAAATTATACCAAATAACAGTTAACAATGAAGAAATTTTGGTTATATATCATAACAGAATGATGTAATTACGATGTGATTACCCTGGGCTTACTTTTTTATTATTAATTACCCTTAATTGCCATAAATATACATTTTTTTTTTAAAGAATACAGGTACTTTAGCTACATGGTAGCTGCACTTGATTAATCTAAATCATGCAGTTAACCTTCCAGTTATGTCAATTTGGTAGTAATGAGACATATCAAACATAACTATAGTGTAATTGCAATGTAATTAAGGTCACTGTATTATAAAGTGTAATAGAGATTTTAAAATGTTCAACATCTGGGGAGCACCTATTAGTCGTTGTATGTGATCCTTTCATCAAGGAAACAGGAGCCCCCTAAATGTGTTTTGTTTGGAGTTTTCCCTTAATTTCCAATTCAAGAATAGTTGTGGGCATTGTTGGATTTCTTTATTTTATTTTAGGGGTTCTTTCCCCCGCCCATACGTTTATTGTTTGCAAAGTCTTCATGAAGGAAACAAAATATTAAGCAACATATGTTCAGTTCAGATTTGATCCATAAAGAAGCTTACTAAATCCAGACATATCAAAATAATAACAATAATAATAAAAAGACATTAATACAGCTCCTTGCAATACAAAGTTTCTCAAGAACTTCACAAAATTTGAATTTGTAAACTATATAAAGGAAAACTATAGGCACCACTAAAAATGTAGTCTCCAGTGGAGTGAAATGTGGCAGCTATTTAATAAAAACCAACACTACTCCACAGTTGCAATTTGCAACAGAAATGCAAAGAGATCATCATGTTCAATTGCTTCTGCAAAGGAAAAGTTGATAGGAAGCATCTCCTCCATTAGAATTTGTCCAAGATTAATGACTAACATTCCAAATGCCAAAACAGGTCCTAGACATCTTTAATGAACAGAAGTAATCAGGATCTTGGTTCTGTCTCTTCTGCAACAGCACTTCTAGCACCAGAGTGATTGGAAATCTCCCCCAGTAGGTATGCCTCACAGGCAAAATAGTTAGTCAACTATCTGTCATTTGTTCCTTTGAAAATCTCCCCCATTAGGTGTTCAAGAAGTTGTTTTTTAGTGACATATGAAAAGGGAAAACTGATATTAACAAGTCCTATATAAAATGAAAGCAATTGAATCTAGATCCTGCAAATGATTGCATGAAGGCACACCCTTATATCAGCACAAATCCACTGAAGTCAACAGGGCTTCACGTGGGCACAGAGGTGCTCTATGGTCAGTTTTGACCCTAAGTCTGCACATTCCCACTGAAGGAAGCATCAGCCAAGATAGCTCAGGTGCTTCAGTTGGCTAGGGTTACCATATTTAAAAAATAAAAAAAGAGGACACTCCACGGGCCCTGGCCCCGCCCCTTTCCCACCCCTGGCCCCGCCCCAACTCCGCCCCTTCCCCAAAGTCCCCGCCCTAACTCCCCCTCCTCCCTCCCAGCCACACGAAAAGGGCTGCCCGAGCGCTACCGGCTTCACGGTTTGCCGGGCAGCCTCCAGACCCTGCGCCCCTGGCCGGCACTTCCCCTCCCGGGCTCCGGCTGCTGTGTTCCTCCCATGACTCTTCGGCTCTGTTTAACAGCCAAGCTGCCCGAGCGCTACCAGCTTTGGGCAGCCCCCTTGCCTCCGGACCCTGCGCCGCCGGAGCAGAGCAGTTGGAGCCTGGGAGGGGAAGTGCCCAGCCGGTATTTTTCCCGGACATGTTCGGCTTTTTGGCAATTCCCCCCGGACGGGGGTTTGATTACCAAAAAGCCGGATATGTCTGGGAAAAACCGGACGTATGGTAACCCTATGTTAACATCTTCATTGCTGTTGTTGTACTAACAAGAAAGTTAGGGGAGAAAAACATACTATCTTCAAGCACCATAAGTAACAGAAGTGAGTAATGAGATGGACATGGAAAGGAATCAAAATGGTAGAAGAGATATTTGACTAGTTTTGCAAAAGGTTGTAACAAGCAATGCAAGATAAAAAAAAATATTGAGGGCACAGTACAGAGGTCCCAATTCAGCAGTCCATGCTTATTTAGCAGGCACCAAAGTACATGCTTAATTTTACAGCACATATTTAAGTGCTTTGTTGATTAGGAATGGTCTTAAGGCAGACTCCTAAAGCAAATGCTAACTTGAGTTAGAAGGCGCAACCCAGGAGATGTGGGGGCACATCTGGCTGTAAAATACCTTTGGACCTCTGGGATTGTGGGCTTCACGATGCATTACAGCACCCTTGGGGAATGCTCTAAATTACCGAGGCCTCCGTATGACTGCTAACGAATTGCTCTGCAACCCAGAAGCTATAGTGCAAATTGTAGTGCATGTCTCCCAATCCATATCCACCCACTTCTGTCCCCACCACCCTCCTATCCCAGCTCTGGAAGAGGAGGTAGCATAAGGTCACATATGTTGGCCCTACATTGCTCTTCTGACTGGGGGATTTCTCTGGGGAATACTGAAGATCCGTTAGTGCTCCTGCGGGTCATAAGAGTAGTAGTGTACAAGGTCCAGAATATGTCCTCTAAAATCCGTAATAAACAAAGTACTGTTAGAGTCCTCTATTCATCCGGAACAAGTATTCAAAATAATATACCCAAGCTTAGAATCCTGTCAAAATATGAGTGCTTATGAAGCAGATTAAAAGACTGCAAATGTTTTTTGTTCCTAGGTCTGCTGCTCTCACTCAGGATCACTTACTGGCATGCTGTAATTGAAAAAAGTTGGTCAGTTTTGAATGAATACGTTTCACTTAAGTTTTAGATAGAAAATTAAGACAAATATTGAGGGGGAAAAAGACTGGCAAATATTTGGTAACAGAAAAGGATTTTAATATCCTATTTATTGAGGCATAACAAAGGCACTGATCCTGCAAAGACTTATGCATGTGCTTAAAGTCAAACATGAATGGAAGTGCAGAATCAGGGCCATACCTTCCAAGTCATGGATTATGCAAATATGACTTTGTTAAAAATCCTGCTTACAGTTAGAGAAGTCACTATGAAGATCACATATCTCGGTTTGAAATGGGAACCATTTTTATGGTGTCCTTTTTTAGTCTGCAAAGTAAGAATAATTCAATAATTGTCTGTGTTTGTAACACTCCTGTTATATGTAAAAAGAAAGCATATAAGAAAAGCTCCCGTGCAGGACAGATATTGCTCTAGCTTAAGTATATCTCTATAAATGCTTAAGTAGACATTGGTAATAACAGGGCTACAAGAGAAACAAAATAGATGTTAAATTGGCCTGGGACAGATAATGTTAGTGGGTTTCCACCATTCAACATCTCCTTTCTCTTAACTGGTTATTAGTCTTTATGCACATTAACGTGGAGGAGAAAAGGCTTTCTTTGTTCTGCTACCATAGATCCGGTCATACACAGTTTAAAAAGCACATCAGACCTTCACATGATGTACATCTGGTTCAGTACAGAGTACAGCCTCTTCCTGTGTTTATTCCTGTAAAAAGTATGAAAGAGAAGAGAGTGCTCTCCAGGCGATCTCAGATTTAGTGGTGCTAGGTCTGTAAACTGTATATTTCATTTCTAAGTCTTTTTCCTCTCTACCTTGCAGTGTCACATGGAGAATCTCACACAAACAAATGCAACACACTGACAAGGGTATCTAAATACAATAGAGTGTGCAACTGTGACCCCCAAATGTGAATGTGGTAAACCAAGGCAAACACTAGACCAGGGGTCGGCAACCTTTCAGAAGTGATGTGCCGAGTCTTCATTTATTCACTCAAATTTAAGGTTTTGCGTGCCAGTAATACATTTTAACATTTTTAGTAGGTCTCTTTCTATAAGTCTATAACATATAACAAAACTATTGTTGTATGTAAACTAAATAAGGTTTTATAAATGTTTAGGAAGCTTCATTTAAAATTAAATTAAAATGCAGAGCCCCCCCGGACCAGTGACCAGGACCTAGGCAGTGTGAGTGCCACTGAAAATCAGCTTGTGTGCCGCCTTTGGCATACATGCTGCAGGTTGCCTACCCCTGCACTAGACCATTGTCCACTGTCAACATATTGTACCCCTGAGGAACTATTTAAGATGAGTGACAATGCTGGGTTTGGCTGTGGTTTTGGAGCAACAAGCTATGATGATATCAATCTACAGCCAATTAGTAAAGCCTCTAAAACTGTCATTAAAGAGGGCCTAAAGATTAACCTGTTTGTAATGTGTTTATGCTCAATTTTCACAAAAGAAAGAAACGGACCTTGAAATCAGTCAGAGTCTTTCCATTAAGCCCTTAAGTCTGTTCATATAAATGCATCTGTGTGCTGGTCACATAGGATTTGATTAACGTATTCATTTTTCTAGTTTTATGCTGTCATCAATCAATTAAAAAAAAAAACCCCAATGGAGTTACACCAGTATAAAACTAGAGTAACAGTGGTGTAACAAGCTCATGGCCTCTGCAGCTCTGTAATCAACAAGACAACATGATGTAGTTTAGAGCAGCCTCAGAGTTGCTCTTAACTATGTTAGTGGTTCCTTGGAGACCATACTCCCTCCCTGTCTCTACCATGCCCATACCACAGCTATGAACAGGGCTGGAATTGATATTGCTATGCTAGCTCTGAGCCAGCTGAGGACCCCCCTGCACTAGGAATAATTCTCATGAGGTGAGCTATAGTAGGGTTACCATCCGTCCATATTTCCCCGGACATGTCCGGCTTTTGCGTCTCTAAATAGCCGTCCGGGAGGAATTGGTTACAAGGTTAAAATGTCCGGGGGTTTTTTCTCCCTCGCCTCCCTCCCTCCCTTCCATGCAGAGTGCGGCTGCTGATTGGGCGGCTGGGCCACCTGACCCGCTCCCATTGGCCTCCCGCAGCCAGAGCCCTCCCCTGCTCCCCCCCTCCCTCTGTCTGCTGCCCTGTGTAACACACAAACCGACCCACCAGGCAGAGTATTTTGCAAACACGTGGAGCCAGAATGGTAAGGGGGGGGCAGTCAGGGAGCGGGGGAGTGTTGGATGGGTCCCCGGCCTCCACCTGCCAGCCCCCCTCCTTGCGTCCCGTCCCTCCCCCGTAGACCTCCCCCCCCCACCTGCCTCTCCCTTGTCTGCTGCCCCCAGGTCCTAGTGTCCCCCATCTACTAATGGGAAGACAGGCTGCCCTTACCCTGCCCTTCCACCCTAGCCCTGAGCCTCTCCAATGCCCCAAACCCCTCAGCCCCAGCCCTCATCCCCCACACCCTAATCCTCTGCTCCATCCCTGAGCCCCCTCCTGCATCATGAACCCCTCATCCTCAGACCCACAGCCCTCACCCCTGCATCCCCTCCTATCCCCAAACCCCCTCCCCACACCCCCCTCCCACCCCCAAACTCCATCCCAGAGCCTGCACCCCTCATCCCCTCCTGCACACCCAACCCCTGCCCCAGCCCGGAGCCTGCACCCAGCACCCAAACTCTATCCCAGAACCTGCACCCTGCACCCCTCCTGCACCCTAATCCCCAGCCCAGGACCTGCACCCCAGACCTCCTCCCCCCACCCAACCCCCCTCCCAGAGCCTTAGGCAGGTGTGTGTGGGGGGGTTCTGGGCAACACCAAAATTTCTACAACCCTGCCACCCATGCGAGTGGATAAGGGTCGGGGCAGTCAGGGGACAAGAAGCAGGGGGGGTTAGGGTTCTGAGGGGGGCAGTCAGGGGGTGGGAAGTGGGAGGGAGTGGGTGAGGGCGGGGTGGGGGCGGGGCTAGGGCGGGGCTCCCCCCGTGTCCTCTTTTTTGATTGTGGAAATATGGTAACCCTAGCTACAGGGAGGAGCACTGCAAAGGAGCAGCACTGAGAAAGCAAATGTGACTCATTACTATTAGTCAATAAGTATTTACCATTAAAATAAATATTGTTTCCTAACAAATGCTGCCTAACCAAATCCTTATCCTTAGCGGTCCTTATTTCAAACACTACTAATTTGATTTGCACCGTTAAATCATCTAAATGGCAGCAAAATTAAAAAGAAGACTTAGTTCTTTTGACAATTACAAACTGCACTATCATATTCTGTGATGTTTTTAATTTAAGGCATGAAAAGCTTACTACTTTTTTTAAAAATAGCTTCACACATGTGAAAATACAGTATAAAGGAAAATACACTTATTTGAATAATTAGACAAAATCCATTGTTGAGTTATAATAGTTAGGGCAGGCAGCGTAAGCAGAAAATCCACATTTTATTGTTCATTATATAAAGTGTGTCTTTCAAGAAGCATGTTAACAAAAATATTGACTCATCACTTGCTTTTGTGGGTTGGCAAGGGCTGAATTCTGTATCATTCCCAAGGGTTGTTGTTTTTTTCCTGGCACACAGTGCTTCTGGGCCTTTTTTATTTACACACACCACATTTCTTTCAGGTAGAACTAGGTTTTAATAAATTTTAAATCAAATTGAGCTATAAAAGGTTTAAGTTGTAAAGAAGTTATTTTTTAAAGGACAGAAGTCCAACATGTTTAGAACACTGTTAAACAAGACCACCAATTATTTGAGAAACTCACACAAAGCCTGTTAATCTGATATTGCAGTTTGCAACAGCCTTTATGGCCTGCCTTTACATCCTAGTTATCTCTGGCAGACCAGCTATCATTCAACACAGTCCCAATTCTCTAAGCACTTAAAAGCTCATGGCTAGTTTAGGTTTAATGAAGAGTACCACTGAAGTCAATAAGATTACTCACGTGCTTAAAGTTAGGCACATTTTAAGCACTGGAGCTGAGCGAATTTCAGTTCAGTGGCCAATCCTCCAAAAATTGGTTTGTTTTGAACAGAAACTTAATTTTTTTAATGTAAAACAAGAAACTAAAAAAAATATTTGGATTGAAACAACGTTTCAAATGTTATTTCAAATTGAAATGTTGTTTTGAGAATGTCATTTCAAATTATAAAAAAAAGTGTCAAAATGGTTTGGCGTTTTCAAAATTGTTGTTTCTGGCTACTCACTTAATTTGATCAGATTTTTTGAATCATTTTGGTGCCCCAAAAATGCATTTCTCAGAAATTTATTATTTGACAAAAAATTTTGCTAAATTCTACTAAGCACATTGATGAACTGAGGCTTGATCTAATGTCCACTAAAGTCAAGAGGAAGACTCCCATGGACTTCAGTTGGAGTTACATTGTGTGTTAAGGACTAAATTGTATGATGAGGTATATGTGAAGACCCTTGTGGGATTAGGGACAATATGCCCTGCCATTTCATCCAAGTGCTATCCAATTTTAGAAACAATTTCCTGGTGCTTGTTTTACAATTTTAACCCTTTAAATTCGTATTCTCATACAACCAAGGAGACATGGGGGATGTTTCTTCGTAACTCTAGGCAGTCAGCATTTGGCTTATGCCCTCAGCCAAGAGGATAAATTACTTACTAACTAATATAAAGAGGATGTTGTCCATTTAAATGTCTACTCTTTTTTATAATTGCATTGAGCTCTTGGCCTCAGCTATATCTTGTGGAACTGAGTGCCATAGGTGAATTTGACTTTGTGTAAAAAAAAAAAAAAAAGCATTTCTCTTTATTAGTTTTAAGTTTGGTATCTTTAGTTCTCATGCAATGACCCCTTGTTCTTGTATTATGATGAAGTGTAAATAGGCGCACATGCTTTACCTTCTCCATAAGTTTTTGTCTTCTTGTATATGTCTATTTATGCCCCTCTTCATCTCCTTTCTAAAATAAACATTCTGAGTAAGTTTTCGTAAGGAAGGCGTTCTGTGCCTCTATTTCTGTTTTATCATTTTTGAGACAAGGTAGTCAGAACTGACTATAGTATTCCAGATTAGTGCTTATTTATATATAATTACTAATATTTTCAGTATTATTTTCTATTCCACTATAACCATTCCAACATTGTTTGCTTTTTTGACTGCTGACAGTCCCACTGAGCTGTTCATAACAATGTCAGGTCATTACTGACAATGTAGAACCCAGCAAAGTGTATGTTTAGCTTAAATTATTCTGTCAAGAGCCATTAACTTGCTTTTGTCAACAAAAAACGTTATCCATCATTGTGCTGCACAGGCACCTAGCTTTGTTAGGTCCCTCTAAAGGTCTTATTCAGTCTCCTGTGAGGATCCAGCCGTTAGAGACACACCAGAAGAAAAGGACTAAAGGAGTCATGAGGGGAGCAATAGTACCCAGGACATATGATGTGACTACAGAAGAGGGATAAGTGATCCAAAGGAACAGGAGACACTATGATTAAGCAGATACAACACCAGAGAGACCCTATAAAGATCATCACAGAACTGAGAGACAGGGAACCTCTGGAGGCCAACCCCACCAAGATAAAGGAGACTCCACAGAAAGATAGTTGACTAGACTCAGAGACAAGTGAGAGGGAGACAGAAATAAGTCTCCCCAACTATGGTCACCGGTTGAAGAGACCAAACTATCTCAAAGACTATGTAACCAGCCAAGGCTGTGGTAAACACTCCATCTCAGTTGTTATTTGCTGTGTGTATAAAGAGTCCGGCCCAATAGGGAACAAGCCTGGTTAATGCTCCACATACTAATGCAAAATAAAGTTAATAGGAATATTTTATTAAATCAAATTATCATATAATTAATAGTTGTATCATAAGTGACAGTATATAGATGTCTCTGTATATGTATATTATATTCAAACACAAAACTATTTTAAAAGATTAAAATTGTAAAGTCGAAGACTCAAAAGTTAGGAAATGCCAAAATCAAGGTTGCCTGTACAACCTTAATTTGTCCCCCTGGTGTATAGATATTATGATAGTCTTCAATTACATGAGCACATACTATTTTTCCTTATCCCAGCCCCACGTGCCTTAATGTTCTCATCCCAGGGACAGTTTTCTTGCCCAGCCGGTCCCACCTTCCCCCACAGCCCTACTCCTGTCCCAGTCTTCTTGCTAGCCAATCCCAGTTCCCACTCCCCTGGGCCATCTGCTCCAGTTCTGAACTCATGGTTCCTTACCTAATGTGCTTCTTATCCCTGCTCCAAAGCATGGCAGCACTAGAGCATCTCAGAAAAAGTTTAACAGAATTGAACATGGGCAAAACAATGTGTTTTCCCTAGCCTTGGAAACAGCTAAATCATTTTCGCGGGGGGGGGGGGGGGGGGGGGGGAGGAGGGGTGGAAGGACAACCAGCATGGAAAATTTCAGCCTGAACAGTTAAAAGTTTGGCATAATGAAAGCAACTCAGAATAGGGTTTTATAACGGGAAGTGTTGTGCAACCTTAATAGTGGTTTGACCAGCCCGGTCTAGAATGCAGTTGAATATTGTACATATACAAGTAATACAAAATCACAAAACATAAGGGGTGTGGTACCATTTTCTTCTAAAAGATCTAACCACATTTCATAATAAGATAAATGAATCTGTAAATGAGACGATGCACCACATTCTACACCTTGCAAGCCAGACACCATTCAATAACCTGTCACAATATTAAAGGATTTCCTCAAGAGAGCTGAAATCTCTGGTGAAAAATAAAAGGCGCAAATGCAATCCTGTGCAATTGTCAGAGCAGCCAGCCCCACTTACCTTTTATAACTGTGGATAAAAGATGTAAATGTTTAGGGAGTGGGCAGGACAGCAGCCTAATAAAGGAGGTTACTATAAATGTCTCTTTTTGCAGTATACCTATCCAATTTACACTGCTGAGAGAGAAAGCTAATCCCCAGTTCCAATATATCAGACTCTTACATTGATCAAATAATAAAACTCTCCACTTTAAGCATGATACTGACTTTGATTATACAGAAAAAAATATCCTAGTATTCCAAAAAAAACTCTTAAAGGGTGATAAGAAAGCAAGAAACGGAACATGTAGGTTACTTTAACCTGCACCAGAACATAAATGATTACTTATACAATTGTGGAGTGATAGCTGCCGCTCCCTAGTTAAGGTTGCAGCTGTGTTTCTATTGTAGGACAAGTTTAGGACTTTTCTTTAAACTACACACACAAACCATACTGGCATCAAAACTGTGATGTTAGATTTGGGGCCAAAGTAGGATTTTTTTCTAGACAGTGTGAACTGAATTAAATAAGGGGTACCTGAATTATAAGATACTAAATATAGACCTGTTCTACTCTTTGTGCTATTTGCAAGCAGAAAAACAGAACAAGAGAGAAATAAAACTGAACTTTCCTAGAAGAGATTAATGCACAGCACCAAACTTGATGAAAGACTCATTTAAAAAAAATAATTTTAAAATCAGGAATGCCATTGGGGATTGCTGGCTATGTGATAGCAGGTCAAATGACTGCAGAGTCATAAACTTTCATTTGAGTTATAATTATTTCCAAAAAGCTATGTTGCAAGAACATTAAGGTTGCAAAAAATCAAGAACTTAAAAATGTTTGGCATTGATCAGCAGTAAGGGTGGAACCTACAGACCCACACTTCAGAGTATTCCCACTGCAGTAACTGAGAGCATGGAGTTATCTTTTATGCAGGCCAGTGACTAGAATGGGATGAAACACACCTTGCCAGTGAGTTTTGCAGTTATTTAATGAGAGCCGAGGAATGATGAGACTCTGAAAGCTTGGGTTCTATTCCAGATTTTGAAAGGGAGTGTGTTCTACTATACGCAAACACTCCCAGTCTCCCCCTTTGGGTTCTTTGTCTGAGTCCTAGTCTTCCCCTAACTTCAGTTCCCAGTCCCAGTTTCCCTCCCCAAGCTCCTCATACCAGTCTCCCCCTCAGGTTCATTGCTCCAGTCTCCTTCCCCAGATAGTCCCGATCGCTCCTCACTCCATCTCCCCTAGGGCTGTGTCCCAGTCTACTCCCTCCACCGCTTCCCCACTCAGGTTCAGATCTGGGCCCCTCTGCATTTGAGTCAGGTTTTTCCTCCTCCAGACTGTTGGGAAGCTGATGGCTAAAGATGACATATTTGGAAAATTTAGCTTCCAAACTCGAACAAGTCTGAGCATTTGTGAATTCAGATTTTTTCAAGTCTTATAACTTATCATCTGGGTATCTCTACCCCTGCCCCTCCCCCCCCCAAAAAAAAACCCCAAAAGGCACATCCCTTACTTAAAAGGCACACCTCTGCCAAAATTTCAAGCTTCTGCTCCAAAGAATTGAGGTGCTAGAGTTTTTCATTTCTCATTTCATTTCCATTTTTCAACATGGCAAAACAATACCTTTTCCCCGTACCCTCATTCCGAGAAGTGGTGGAACTGTTTTTGCTCAAGTTTTCTAGACTACAACCTCTTGAGTTGCTCCTGATCACTTTGTTACCATTTGGGCTAATGGAAGCTCCCTTCCCCCACACGTCCTCAGCGATCTCCCACCTCCTGTATGCCCTTATACTCCCATAGCCCTTTGCATAGAGCCTCTCTCTTCTCATGTCTCCATGCCCATTCCCACCAGATGATTGTGGGGGAGGTCCTCAGGAGCAACTCAGGGGTACAAAAGGAGAAAGCCGTGGGGGGGGGGGGAGAGGGAAGGGGAGGCGGGAAGCACCAGAGCTTCCCTTTCTTCTCCACCCAAAATACTCCTGTGGCTCGCAATACTGAGACTCGCCCTCTGATAAACCATGGGAGGTTTGTCTGGTGGACAGGGCAGGGAAGCACTAAGTCTTCTCTCCATGATTTCTCCAGCTGCACCCTCTAGTCCTGGCAGCCCCACACCCAGTCATTGGGTCACTGGTGGGAAACCATGGAACTGCTGGGGGGGGGCATGAAGACATCTGGGCCATCTGGTATCTTTTGAGGGAACTGCCAGGAGCAGGGGGATCCAGCTGGGGAACCTTTAGGAGGAGCTCAAGGATGCAGGAGGAAGTGCTAATAGTCCCTGGGTGTCTAATCTCTGAGACTGCCTTTGACCTCTACTCCTGCAGCATTAGCTTCACCCTAATGAAGTTTTTGTGTGGGAGCATGTATTACATCTGATATGTGTAGGTGCACTCACATATGTCACACACACACCACCTACCCTTTACTGGAAGCATTTTCAGCTGTTTTATTCTGATTGAGAAATGGATCTCATTATTAAAATCCCTAGAAGTTTCTCAAGGCATCCCTGCCTTGACACTTCCAATGATGTGGACAGCCATAATTCCCTATCTGCATTTCTTAAAAGCAGATAAAGGTCATGAATAAATTACTGAGCACTAGAGTATGGAAAGAAAATGGACTGGTGCTAAAATGAAACCATAAAGATTTATTAAAACCCTACTTCCACAGAAAACATTTTGATACCAGGGAGGCCGAGGTTGCAGTGCCATTAGCAAGTGGTGACCTTTATTTGCCTCTATAGACAATAAATAAGTAGGCAAAATGCAATAAACTATTTCCTATATTTACCAATGAATTATCCACCTCATTAGCTAGGGTTTTATTCCCATCCCCTTGATGCACTTGTGCTCCCTCACATCTGCACAGTATAAATTTACTGAAGCTTTGGAATCTAAATGAAAAGTCTAACAATCCATCACTAGTCAGCAAATAAAAGGACAAAAGTTCTGTTATTTAAGAAACAACAACTCCCCATCCCAGAGAAAGGGCCAACAACAAGTTAACGTTCTGCTACCATCTTTTTTTTCCCCATTATAACATTTTCACTTGTTTTCTTCTCTTCCACCATGAAACCTCCTTTATGCTCCATATAACTACTATTTGGTTTCCTCCTGTGAATTACATGTCACTGTAGCCCTCAGTCCTAGACTACTCTAAGCAAGAATAAAATCCAGCTCTAAAACACAAGGATTTATAAGGCTTTACCTCATGGCTCAATGACAAACTACATCTTCTTTACAAAATAAAAATTATATTCAGGTATTACAGTGCATTTTGTACTTGTTTTGTTTTTAAATTTAATTTATTTTTCTTGTAATCTAATTTAGGCCTGGCAAAACGTGTTGGATTGAAGGATCTAGAGATTGAAATCTCAAGTGAGATACTACAATGATGAGTGACATTAGAAAAACCTGGATAGGTACAGATAGACAAAGAGCAAGTTGTATAGTAGAAAAAAAGATCTCCATGAAAGGAAAGAACACATATCCTGTCTTTACAATCTGCATGTAATGGTGTGGCACCTGCCTCTCAAGAGCGCCCCTTCTGGTTGGGTGTGTCTGCAGTCTTTAAAGAGTCCCAGCCTTGGTATTGGGCTGTACCCTTGGGGCTTCCTCCCTGGTGGCAATGGTTTCACACTCTCTTGGTCCTTCTGGCCTCAACTGGGCCACTAAATAGTTCAGATCCCCTTCTGGGAATTTATCACTGTCCAATTGTTAGCCACTTCACCAGTGGCCTATGGGGGGACCCAGGCCTGCCCACTACTCTGGGTCCCAACCAAGGGACCCTAAGAATAGCACTCATGTGCCACCTTGTCCCTTTAACAAAACTGCTTTCAGTTTTCTGGGCCATGTCCCCACAGCCACAGCCTTCACTAAACATTCACCCTTACCTCAGGGCTCTTCTATGTTTAGGCCCAACAGCCAGCCAGGAGCTCTTCCTCACTCCCCACCAGCACTGAACTGCCCCTGGTACTACAGGTCCCTTTCACCAGCCAGGAGCACCATCTGTACTCCTCTGGCTCCAGCAAGGAACTGACTCTGGTCTGCACTGCAGCTCCTTTTATACTAGCCTGCAACCCTATGATTGGCTAACCCCTTGCAACCTCCCCTGATTGGCCTCTTTCCTGTACAGTCTCTCTAGGCCGCTTGGAGGACTTAGCTCCACTGCTTCTATCTCAGGACAGGTGTGGCAGGGGGACCTCTGGGCCTAGTCCACCCAATCACACCACACTAGAAGTTGAGAATCAAAAATGGCTGCTCAATTCTGCATTCTCCTTGTGCTCAAAGACTTTAATACATACAAAGTACTTACTTTGATACCTATTCCTGCATCCATCTGCCTCCCATCCTCTCTACATTGTTTGTCTGTAAGGTGCTTGCCCATCCTGCAATCATTTAAGCATGTGAGCAACTGTACTCACTGTAAATTCAAGTGGTTCTACTGAGAATTTAAAAACAAATCTGACATAAAGAGTTACCTAAATTTATACTAATTCCCATTTGTCTGCCCTGTATGCAAACAATTTTCTGAATTGCATTAATACATTATTATTTTAACAGAAATTAGTTAATATTCATATATTTGATTATGTAAATTGTTACATAAAAGCCAAGTGTTATTTGTTATTTCTGGTATTTGTCATCTAGTCAACATACAATTCTGTGACAACAACAACTGTTAACTAAAACAGTTCTGCAAACACTAAGGGTATGTCTACACTGCAGTTAGAGACCCATGGTTGGCCCTTGCCAGCCTGAGCCTGGAAGTCTACAGAGCAATGAAACAGACCTGCAGCCTGAGCCCCGCAAACCGGAATCAGCTTGCATGGGCTAGACATGAGTTTTTATTTGCAGTGTAGACATACCCTTATGCATGCGAGCAACTTAATGTGTATAAGTAGTCTCAAACTCAGGGAACTGCATATGAAAGAGGTGAGTCTTGCATTAAGAACTCAGCATAGCCTAACTACTTTTTAAAAAAAAAAAAAGATAATTTGTACAACTGAGTTTTAACTTCAAGTGTCATACTGTATGTAGGAACCTGTACTGTATGATATCTTGAAATCCAGCAGCCTCATTTTTGGTACATGCATGATGATAAAGTTTTTGAGGTATGTATACACTGACACCCAGAGACCTGAGATTCGGGATAAGCAATGAAACCTCAGTCCCACTGAAGTAAGTGGCAACATTCCTATCAAATTAATTCACACTGACCTCTGATGGGGGGAGGAGGGGGGCAAATCAGGATTTCACCCCAACTCCCTAATTTTTATATTTTTTATTTTTGTGCTCCCTTTCATAAACATTGTACTGTTATGAGAAACAATGATGAAAGACGCCTTATAAATGTAAACTATTGTTCTTTAAAGTTACAATGAATAAAAAAAAGTTTTGTGGAAGAGGTCTTCACTCAGAATCTAAGGCCTGGTCTACACTAGGCGTTTATGTCGAATTTAGCACCGTTAAATCGAATTAACCCTGCACCCGTCCACACCACGAGGCTATTTAGTTCGACATAGAGCTCTCTTTAAATCGATTTCTGTAATCCTCCCCAACGAGAGGAGTAGCTCTAAATTCGAAATGGCCATATCGAATTAGGCTAGGTGTGGATGGGAATCGACGCTAATAGCTCCGGGAGCTATCCCACAGTGCACCACTCTGTTGACGCTCTGGACAGCAGTCCGAGCTCGGATGCTCTGACCAGACACACCCCGGGAAAATTTGAATTCCTTTTCCTGTCTGGGCAGTTTGAATCGCAGTTTCTGTTTGGACACCGTGGCGAGCTCAGCAGCAGTGGCAAAGATGCAGAGCTCTCCAGCAGAGATGGCCGTGCAATCCCAGAATAGAAAGAGGGCCCCAGCATGGACTGATCGGGAAGTCTTGGATCTCATCGCTGTGTGGGGCGATGAGTCCGTGCTTGCCGAGCTGCGCTCCAAAAGACGGAATGCAAAGATCTACGAGAAGATCTCTAAAGCCATGGCAGAGAGAGGATACAGCCGGGATGCAACGCAGTGCCGCGTGAAAATCAAGGAGCTGAGACAAGGCTACCAAAAAACCAAAGAGGCAAACGGACGCTCTGGATCCCAGCCCCACACCTCCCGTTTCTACGAGGCACTGCATTCCATCCTAGGTGCGGCCGCCACCACTACCCCACCACTGACCGTGGACTCTGAGGATGGGATATTGTCCGCGGCCGGTTCCTCGGACATGTTAGCGGACGGGGAAGATGAGGAAGGAGATGAGGAGGACGAGGCAGTCGACAGCGCTTACAACGCTGATTTCCCTGACAGCCAGGATATCTTCATCACCCTTAGAGAGATCCCCTACCAACCGTTCCCAGCCGTTATCCCAGACACAGATTCAGGGGAAGGATCAAGCAGTAAGTGCTCTAAACATGTAAACATTTATTTGTAACAGAACTGGAATATTTATAATATTAACAATGTGTTTTTCCTAAAGTGCTTTAAACATGTAAACATGTATGTGCAACAAAACTGGAATATTTACAATATTAACAATGGGTAAAGTGCTTCTAAACATGTAAACAGGAAAGTGCAACAAAAAGGGGAATCTGAACAAAGGGTATCATGATTACTGTGTCTTTGTCCGCTTCAATGTATAGTCCGAACCATTTTAAGAAAATTCAACAATGTCCGCTTCATGATTACACTGCCCAAGACGCTCCACTCTTTTGTCCCTCCAAGGGCACCCAACCCAAAAGCTGGTCGATGTGTCCGGGGATAGAGGCGAGATCCCCCAGGGAGAACTCCTCATAGACCTCCTGCATGTGTCTTTCCAGCCTACTTAGCAGGTTCTTTGGCAGGGAGAGCTTATTAGGCCCCCCGTGGTAGGACACGTTTCCCTGCCACAACGCCAGCAGGTATTCGGGGATCATGGCCTTGCAGAGCATAGCAGCAAATGGCCCCGGTTTCTGCAGGCTGTCCCGAAGCATCTTCTCCTTCTGGCTCTCCGAGACCCTCAGGAGGGTGATGTCTGGCATGACGCCCTGCTTTGAATTAGGTAGGGGAAAGTTAGTATTGGGACTGCTTGCCCGTTCCTTTGCAGAACTGCAATCGCCGGTTTACAGCCACGCGGTTTACAGCCGCGAGGGGCTGGGACAGGGGCAGAGTTCATGCTTGCAGGATTGCTGCCAGCAGAGACTCGCATTGCTTTCTATGTGAAAGGAGGCCAGTGCCACTCTTAAAGTTTTAAGCAGACACAAGTCTACGGCTTACCATGTTTGCCAGCTAGACAAAGTCCGGTGTCCTGCCCCGCTCCTCAGCTCACCACAGCAAGACCGCAGGCACTGTAGGCGAGGGCCGAAAATTCTACCTTGTCCTCAGTGCGCGTGTGATAGGTGCTCTGCATGGTCTTGTTCACAGAGCAAGACTATGTTCTCTGTTCACAGATACATTGATCTGTCTCAGGAATTCACTCCCTTTTTCCAATTCCCACAGCCACATCTGCCCAGAGGCTAGCGCACATTAGGAGGAGGAAGAAGAGGACACGGGAAGACATGTTTGCTGAGCTAATGGGATGCTCCCGAGCACAGGCAGCCCAGCAGACACAGTGGAGGGAGAACTTGTCCCAAATGCACCGGGCAAACATGGAACGGGAGGAGAGGTGGCGACAGGAGGACCAGCAGGCGACTCAAACGCTGCTTGGACTAATGAGGGAGCAAACGGACACGCTCCGCCGCCTTGTGGATGTTCTGCAGGACCGGAGGCAGGAGGAGAGAGCCCCGCTGCAGTCTCTCTCTAACCGCCCTGCCCCGCCACCGAGTCCCATACCCCCCTCACCCAAAGTCCAAACACGGAGGGGCAGCAGGGGCCGTGAAAACTTTCACTCCACCCCAGCGGACAGCTATAGCAGTAGAAGGCTCTCATTCCCCAAAATCTGAAAAGTCCTTTCCTACCCGCCTCACACAAGACCCCGTCCAAGTTTCACCCCCCCCCGTTCCATGTGTGGTTGTTAATAAAAAATACGTTTCTGTTCATTACTGTTTCCATCCTCTTCTTTTGGAGGAGAGTCTGTCTGAAGGGGGGTGAAGGGGCTTGGTAATTAGACAGGACAGTCACCTTTAGCAGGGGGCAGGCCCAGCAGCAGGGCACATACACAGTGCAGTGACTAGTTACCCTGGTCATTCTGGGAGGTGGCTTTCATGTTCTGTGGGGGGGGCGGGGTTGCTCTGTGACTTTGTGGCGGGGGAGGGCAGTTTAGAAGCATCATTAGCATCACAACACTAAACCCAGGTTTAAAACATTCCCGCGAAAACAGTAATGAAGACAACGGTGTTCATTAGCAAAACAGAACAGATTTTATTTTTTGGGAAGGGGGTGAAGGGGGTAACTGGGTAAAGAAACGGGGGCAAGTTCAGCTTCTGTGTCCACAAACTTAAAAGTGACTGGGTACCCTGCTCAGTCCTGGAACTGGCTTTCAAAGCCTCCCGGATGCACAGCGCGTCCCGCTGGGATCTTCTAATCGCCCGGCTGTCTGGCTGGGCGTAATCAGCAGCCAGGCTATTTGCCTCAACCTCCCACCCCGCCATAAAGGTCTCCCCCTTGCTCTCACAGAGATTGTGGAGCACGCAGCAAGGTGCTATAACGATGGGGATATTGGTTTCGCTGAGATCACAGCGAGTCAGTAAGCTTCTCCAAGTAAATACCAGTCAGGGCTGCTCGCATGCGGGTGTCCTTGCGCTTCAGGGCAGGGGACAGCAACTCACAAAGTTCCAGGGAAGTCCCCTTCCGCATGCGAAAGTTTCGCAGCCACTGGGATTCATCCCAGACCTGAAGCACTATGCGGTCCCACCAGTCCGTGCTTGTTTCCCGGGCCAGAATCACCGTTCAACAAAATCCACATGTCCCATTGCAAACGTGATGTCCTCGGCGCTGGGTGTCATGGTTTCTGACAGGCGCATGCTACTCTTGGAGTTCAGGTCCTCACTCCGCTGCCGTAGCCTCCTCGCCTGATTTCTCTCTATCTGCCTCTGTGAAAGGTGCATGATGAGCTGCGAGGCGTTGACAACGGCCACAACTGCGGCGATGGTCGCAGCGGGATCCATGCTCGCGGTGCTGTGGCGTCCGCGCTGTCACTGACCAGAAAAGTGCGCGAACTGATTTCCCGCCGGCGCTTTCAAGGAAGGAGGGAGGGAGGGCGGGAGTGACGATTGGATGACGACAGTTACCCAAAAGCACCCTCAAGACATTTTTTTCCCCCAGAAGGCATTGGGGGCTCGACCCAGAATTCCAATGGGCAGCGGGGACTGCGGGAACTGTGGGATAGCTGCCCACAGTGCACCGCTTCCAATGTCGACGCTTTCCCCGGTAGTGTGGACTGACAAAGTCGAATTACTGTCCTTAGTGTGGACACACACGTTCGACTTTCTAATATCGATTGCACATATTCGATTTAACTAAAATCGAACTACTCTCGTAGTGTAGACATACCCTAAAGTATGCATATTATCCTTGCCCAATTCCATGTTCAGTCACAATGAGGACACATATTAAAGGAGCACCACATGATACTTGCTATTTAACTGAAATCACAGTGCACGGGAGGTCAACAGTCTGAATACCATCCAGCGCCCACGGTGCAGTAAACCAGTGTACTGTGACACTGCTAAAAACACTTTCTATTGATTGTTTCTATTGGGAAAAGGCCATGAAAGTAATAAGACAGATTTGGGCAGCAGAAAGCTGAGAGTTGAAAGTAGTAACACCACCAAAGGCTGTAACTCCAACAAAAACAAAAACATCATGTGTGTTACAGATCAATGGCCTGGAAATAAGCAAGAAAGCTTTGTGCCACTTTTTAAAAAGTGTTCAAGAGGCCACAATTAATTTCTGAAAAATAAACCATAACTCTATATGAAGTAACCTAAGCAATAACAAAAATGAAGCAGTACCCCGTGCTTACTTTATCAACAGTGAATTTAGGGCTTGAAAGCTAAGGGAGGGCATACATTTAAAGTGGAACTATTCCTGATTAGCTTCTTGTGAGGACAGTTATTCCAGGATACATGTGCCTTATTCTGAATTAGCTTAATCCGCTTTGCAAATGGATCCAAAAGTGGATTCTGCTAATTCGGAAGAAAGCACTCTTATCCCGGAATAAGAGTGCCCACCAGGGCCAGCTCCAGGCACCAGCGAAGGAAGCAGGTACCTCAGGTGGCCAACAGAAAGGAGCAGCACTCCATCCGGTATTGGGGCGGCACGTCCGGGTCTTCGGCGGCACTTCGGCGGCGGGTCCTTCACTCCATCTCTTCTTCGGCGGCACTTCAGCGGGAGCTCAACCGTGGTTTTGTTTGTTTTTGTTTTGTTTTGTTTTTCCGCCGCTTGGGGCGGCAAAAAAGCTGGAGCCGGCCCTGGTGCCCATGCATGAAGTTAATCAGGAATAGCTATTCTGGAACAATTTCCCATGTAGATATACCCTTAGAATCATATTCACCTCTAGACTGCATGCATGTAACTTCTTCAGTGGGTGCTGTACAGATATCTATATGAAGTCAGCATTTGGCCCTTACTGCTCATAAAAGGTGCCAGACTGACAGCAATTCATAGAACAGGTACAACCCATTAACATGCCTTCAAAGCTGACATGAATAAAACACTTACATTGGTTCAATTTCGCCTCTGTGCCAATTCAACCCAGAGCCTCTCCGCTAACAAGGATGTGGATTGTTGCTAAGTGTGCCGGTGGTGGGGCTTCCTAAAGTTAATTTTGTGCCAGGGAATGGTGCTGGATTAATGGCCCTGGAGAATGAAATCTTCTATAAGTAAATAAATAATTGGCTTTTATACAGTGCCTTTCATCCTGAAGGTTTGCTGCAAAGTGATTATCAAACTGTACACATACAGCAGCATTGAAATGCAGCCAGCTGGTGTGCAGCCCATTAAACAACAATGCAGGGTGAGAGGGGAGGCATTTAACTAAGTGCACCAGACAAAACTCTTTACTTATGAAATCTGTCATGGGATATTTGGTGTCCACACAGAGCAGAGAGAATTGCAGTTTTCAAGGTCTTGTCTGTAAGAGTCACACAAAGAAAACTGCCCAACAATCACTTATTCTATCTCAGGATGAGATCTCTATGGATCAAAAGAGTTTGCATTTTCCTTGCCTGAGGTTTGGACCACTAAGCTCTTCCCTTCAGCATTTATCTATCTTTTATTTCCTTAGAAAACAGTACAGCACAAGCCATGGCAGCACCAACTTTCCCACACTTCACTGACTTCAAGTTACCTTCTCCAATGGGTAAGGGCAGTTCATCCTCCATAGCCCACTCAGTTTCGCTGCTGAGTCTACCAACAAGACTGCCAGAAATTGGTAGTGATGTTTATGGCAACAATACCAGTTTACTTGGAGTAAAAGAACCTACCAGCTACTAGATGGTAAATTTTGGTTACCACCAGCCTGGGTTGTAGTTGAACCAGTGACCTTGAAATGAAAGGCTTTGTAGCTTATTACCAAGTTCTGGAGCTATTCAACCCCTAAAGGTCTGTTTTTTCTAATAAGAAACAAGACTCCCTGTTTGACTTTTGTAATCTCTCATGCAATTCAGCACTACTGAGCAAGAACACCATCATGTGTCCAGATTCCCTCCGAAAGGAAAAAAAAAAGGCTCAAACTACTACAATTCTGAAGATCAAATATTTTTATTTCTGTACTAAATACATTGACTTGAACTTCATTTAATTCACTGGACTATTTCTCACCACTTTGATATTAGCAAGATTTTTTCCCACATTTGTCTCTATTTTTCTCATTTTATATATATCTTTAATATTTGGTTACAGACAGTGCTTTCAAGAAGCTGGGAGAATACATAAAAAGCATCACACAGTTGCAGATCACATGCTGCTTTGAACACAGATTCAAACCTGCCTAAACATATGATCTAAATGGGACAGAGGATAGATTATCTGGTGATTTGAGCATGTGACTAAGATCTAATGAATTCTGGTCCTAATAGGCTTGTACCCTGAATTCCTCTGGAGCCTCAAACCAGTCAATTAAATATTGTTCCCAATCTGGCACAGAAACAATCTTCCTGCCTCTTACTGTCAGACTAAATCGCCACCATGGTCCTTTCTGGCCTTTTAAATCCACAGGTTTGGCTGTGACCAAGCAATGGAAGTGATGCAGTGGTTGGGGGTGCTCTTCGTGACACCCAGCCCTAGTGTTAAAGCTACAACACGGCAGCTTTAACGTGCACCACTGGAGAAAAGTATATAGTGGACCATCACCCTGCCTATCATGCCTTCTCCTTCCCCCTTATGGTAGGCTGGGGGGTGGGGGTTCCAGAATAAGGGATGGCAGAGATGGGTGGCAAAGCTGTGCCAGTGGAGCTACCTTTGCTGGGTTTGTAACAGCAGGGATGCCCTATACACAGCAGGAAATCTCCAGGGGCAAACTCTGTCTGCTTAGCAGTGCAAAGTGGACTTGACTGACCAGAGATTCTGTCCATGTGAATTTTTAGGTGCAAAACAAGGTGCCAGTGCACTCTACAATTGTACAATAAATGCCTGTTCTCTACTCACTGAAGTTAGAGGGAGTCTTTTCGTTAACTAAAATAGGCTTGGATCAAGCTGAGCCATCAAGAACATTTCTGTGGTCAGGAGAAGGGTGCAAGGTTTTATTTTCAGGGGCATAGAAGTTGTCCTCCTGGAAGCCAATAGGTCAATTTATTTTTATAAGGAGAATTAAAAAAGGTGGAATAACTGGCTAAGAAAAAAAAATCCTATGAAATCATTACAAGGTACAATCTGAATATACTAGCTAATGCATTAGCACTGTCCTGCAATAATAATGCCAGAGACAAATTCTGAGTGCCTATATAACCATTTTAAGGCAGGCTCTTTTCCTAAACAGGACAGTGCATGAGTGACATTAATTACTGGATGTTGTGTATAATTTTTTAATGATTGTACAGGCAACAAAGGGACTGGTGTGATGGGCTGTATAAATCAAAACAAAGCAATAGTGTTTATAGCCTTCAACCTCTGCTAAATATAAGTTGCCACTGGTTGTATCCTGGGCTGGTGTGTATCTTTACACTACTTTTGGTATGGGGAGACGTGAAGAGGCTTTGCATGGAGGTAGCTCCTGGAGGAAGTCTCCATATACACCTCTACCTCAATATAACGCTGTCCTCGGGAGCCAAAAAGTCTTACCGTGTTATAGGTGAAACCGCGTTATATCGAATTTGCTTTGATCCACTGGAGTGGGCAGCCCCGCCCCCCCGGAGCACTGCTTTACCGCGTTATATCCAAATTTATGTTATATCGGGTTGCATTATATCGAGGTAGAGGTGTATTAGTGAGTGACCCTTTAGCAGGATGTAGATGGCTATCTCCGACCCACATCATTCTGGGCAGGTGTACCATGACCCTCTCCTTGTTCTGTCCCCTTTCAGGTATTTAGCACCCCTGGTGATGCTGGAGTCTCTCAGTCCTTGCTGCATGGACCACATGGATCAAGATTGTGCCTGGACCCTGTGCTGGGGTGCAAGTTAGAAGAATAGCTCCCTGCACTCTTCCTTCCACTCTGTGGGGCTAGGGATCATCTAGCCCCATAGCAACCTATGCCAATTTAAATAAAATGATACTGGATATGGCTAAGTAACCAAGTGAACACAGAGTAGAGATTTCCCCAACACATTGACTTACACCCTCCATTTAGAGGTTCTCGGGGGCACTGAGGAATTTCCATTCTGGGATAGCTCCCCATTGAAGAATGCAAAACTCTTCGTGTGTGATTTCTTTAACATCTCTATCTTTGATTAAATAACCCAGGTTTGGAGACTTAGATTACTACAGTTTATTAATAGCAATTAGATTAGCCACTGAGGCTTCAGAGACAGTACATTGCCTTCCTCACGCCAATAAACTTCCCAGTCATTTATTAAAATTAATACACATAAAGGATTCCATTTAAATTACACAGTTAAATTTGAGATGTTAAGAATCAATCCAATCATGTTTAATTTACATGTAAGAGCTATTAACATAGCTTTCAGGAGAGCAAGCAAGGCAAAACCTTTCTCCTGCTACCAGGACAAAACTTTCTGTTTTGACATACAATCTTATTTAGGTGTTTCAAACTTGAGATATTTCAAGAGTGTCATCACTTGGCAGTTGAGTATTTAATGTTCATGTAAAATTCTTTGAGATACTTGCTTAGTTTAGTCCCAGTCATATTCCTCTCCAGAGATGTGTAATCCTAACACACACATACAGGGTACCTGAGCTACCTGTCACTCATGAAGTTGCTAATGAAAAGATCTGTGAATGCATCATATACCACAATACTTCTCTCCGCTAAATACATTTAAGAAACTGTACAAGTGAAAAATCACACAGGAACTGAACACCACCTGGAAACTTCAGCTCATATAGAATGCTGTTCACTTACTTATAACGAATTCCCTGCAGGAAACACTCTTGACCAGGATATTCAGAAAAGCTAAGCTCCCACAGTTGGGGACATATTTTCCAAAGAATTCAGCATGTTGGCTGTTGACCTCTTTTGAAATTCCAGCCATAAGTGTCGCAATGGGAGCTACTTGAAAATCTGGTCCTTATTCAAGTGCCCAAACAGTAGGGGAGCTCTGTTCAGTGCTGCGCCCTGACTCTGGACCCTGAGCTCCTTTGGAAATTTAACCCTCGATTAAGTACAGCTAGTCTTCAATACTTTCCAATTCATTTCTGGGCACCAAGTGAAGTGCTGGTTTTGGCTAAGATTGAGCTAATAGTGGAAAACATTTCCACAAAGGTTTGCTGGAATTTGATACGAAATTCGATTTGATCATGTTCACAACCCTTTTGTGCTTGCTTGCTACAAACATACATGTGCTCAAGTATTACCAGTCAATACTACCAAACAGGGAATTTGAATTTCATGTTATATGTTCAATTATTACATTTACAGTTTGCACATGCGTCTATGGGACTGGAATCAAAACATGCAAAAACTGAGGATAAACAGGGAATTCAGGCCCCAACCCCACAGATATTTATCTATATATACAAACATGAACTATGAATTAAATATATAAAAGGAGTACCTTATTAAACTTCCCCTCTTCAAGAGAACCTTTAAAACACTGTTCGATTCCAGTAATTTCAAACTGGAATATACTAAAGACAGCTACTTGAACAGTAGTACACATAATGTACAACACTCTTCTCATGATTTTGCATGTGATAATTTTGACAAAACTTTTTCTGGTTAGCTTGTATGCAGTCAATTTGAAGTAATTAGTTCCGTAGTTGCTCTGCACAGGAGTTTATGGCCAACATTGATGGCAATAATAACTTTCATTGACAGATATGTACAACTTGGATTTTCTGCATTGTTATATAAAACTGTAAATATTCAATTTGTACAACAAATAAAAGCAACTATGAATAATTAGATTTTTCCTCAAACTGTTCACCTTTTATTTAAATGTAATGACAACTGCTTTGGCATCAAGGCAGCAGAAATGCTTTCCTTTCTGGAGAGAGCACCATATGGATTTTGTATTCTCAGAAGAGAAAGGAATGGCTAGAAGTCTGTCCCCAAGGTTATGTGCACTTCCATAAACATTACACTAAAGTGTTTCAGGGGAATGAGTACAAGAGCCCAGCTAAGTACATAAAAACAAATGAAATTATAATGAAACATTAAGTGCATAAAAGTGAATTGACTTTGCCAGTGCTGAATGATTTTCCTCAAGAACATCAGCTGCAAACATCAGATCAGTTTGCAAGTGGCTTCTAAACCTAGAATATCTAGCAAACTGAAAATGTTTTTTTCCCCATTCATAGTTTATTTCATATACTCTTAATTGCTATCAGAAATGATCCCATCTTTACTTTCATTATTATTTAATAGAACTGTATGACTTGGGACCTATCCAAAGCCCAGTGAAGTCAAAGAAAAGACCCTCACTAACTGCACTGGGCTTTGAATCAGGCCTACAGCAAGTGTCCTGGTAACTATGCTAGGTCTGGTACAGCAACTCTGCTTAGAGTTCTAAGAGACTGATACATTTCTAGGCCCAATGGGACCATCAGATCATCTAGTCTGACCTGCATAACACAAGCCAAAACCTATCTTCTAGAATGGCATCCAGTCTTGATGGAGAATCCACCACTTCCCTAGGTAGTTTGTTCCGCTCCTTATTTACCCTCACTGTTAATATTTTGTGCCTTATTTCTAATTTGAATTTGTGAGGCTTTAAGTTCCAGCCTGTCTTGTTATGCCTATTTCCACTAGATTAGAGAGCTTTTTTAGTACCTGGTATTTTCTTCCCATTAATGTATGGATACACAATAAAGTCATCACTTGATCTTCATTTAGGTAAGATCAAAAGAGAGCTCCTTAAATCTCTCACTATATAAGGCTTTTATTTTCAGTCCTCATGTAATTTTTGAGGCTCTTTTCTGCATCATTTCCAGTTATTCAACATCCTTTTAAAAATTTGGACAGTGGACACAGTATTCCAGAATCGCTCTCTACAGAGGCAGAACAACAACAAAAAAATCACATCCCTACTCACCACTACCTGTTCATACATCCAAGGATCGCATTAGTACTTTTTGCGACAGCATTGTATTGGGAGCTCACTTCCAGTTGTTTATAACTTTCAGAATCACAGCTTTCCAGGATAAAGTCTCCCATTCTGCAGGTGTGGCCGGCATTCCTTGCTCCTCGAGCAATAACTTTGCATTTAGCTATATTAAAACACATTTTGTTTCACTGGGCTCATCTTACCAAGAGACCCAGACCACTCTGTATGGCAGCCCTGTCCTCATCATTGTTTATCACTCTGCTAATCTTTGTGTCATTTGCAAATTTTATCAGCAATGATTTTATATTTCCTTCAGATGGCTGATAAAAAATATTAACTATTGTCAGAGGCCTAGACCTGATCCCTGTAGAACCTCACTAGAAAATACACCCATTCAAAAAGGATTCCCCACTAGGATTACCATGTTTCCACAATCAAAAAAGGGGACACTGGGGAGGGAGGAGCCCCGCTATAGCCCCGCCCCCGCCTTGCCCCGCCCCCAGCCACTCCCTCCCACTTCCCACCCCGACTGCCCCCCTCAGAACCTCCAACCCCCCCCCCCCGCTCCTTGTCCCCTGACTGCCCCCTCCTGGGACCCCTGCCACTAACTGACCCCTAGGACTCCACCCCCTATCTAAGCCTCCCTGCTTCTTGTCCCCTGACTGCCCCCACCTGAGAACCCCCCACCCTAACTGCCCCCCTAGGACCCTACCAGTCCCCTGACTGCCCTGACCCTTATCCACACCCCCACCCCATATTCATACCCCCCACTCCCAGACTCCTGGGACTCCCATGCTCTATTCAACTGCTCCCTGCCCCCTGACAGGACCCCCAGAACTCCCGACCCATCCAACCCCCTCTGCTCCCTGCCTGCCTCGACCCCTCTCCACACCTCTGCCCCCCTGACATCCCCCCAGAACCCCCAACCCATCTAACCCCCCCTGCTCCCTGTCCCTGACTGTCCCAACCCCTCTCCACACCCCTGCCTCCCTGACAGCCCCCCCCCGAACTCCCGACCCATCCAACCCCTCCTCCCTGTCCCCTGACCAGAGCCGGCTTTAGCAAGAGCCCAGGAATTGGGCTGCGCTCCGGCCCGGGTCGCAGGGCTTGGGGCCGGGCCAGAGGTGCTCGGCCGGGGCTGGGCCGGCGCACTCGGCCAGAAACGGGGCCGCCGCTCTGGGGCCCGAGCCGGGCTGGAGCCGCTGGGGCCGGGGCCGGCGCGCTCGGCCGGAACTAGGGCCGGCGCCCCGGGACCCGAGCCGAGCCAGGCCGGAGCCGCTGGGGCCAGGGCCGGAGCCGCTGGGGCCAGGGCCAGGGGTCTCAGCCGGAGCCGGGCCGGCGCGCTTGGCCGGAACCGGGGCCGCCGCCCTGGGGCCCGAGCCGGGCTGGAGCCGCTGGGGCCAGGGGTGCTCGGCCGGCGCCGCTCGGCCAGAACCGGGGCTGGTGCCCCGGGGCCTGAGCCGGGCCGATGCTGCTGGGGCCGGCCGGGGCCGGAGCCACTCGGTCAGGGCCGGAGGGAGCCGCTCAGCCAGGGCCAGACTAGGGCACGCCGCGCCGCGCCTCGCCTCCCCGGATCCCTCCTCGCGCCCCCCCCCAGCTTACCTGCTGCTGCACGCCTGCCCCTGCTTGTTTTCAGACTTCCCGCAAACATCTGATTCGCGGGAAGCAGGGGAGGGGGAGGAGCAGGGGGGGCGGAGCGTTCAGGGGAAGGGAGGAGGAGGAAGACAGCTGTGGGGCCAGGTGGCGTGCTAAGGCTGCAGCGGATGGGGGGAGCCAGGAAGGGGCTTTGGCTGCCCAGCGGTGCTTGGCCGCCGCTTTTCGATCTATAAATAGCCGACCTGGGGGAAATCCCGGACATTTTTAGATTTTTAGAAATCCCCCCCCGGATGGCTATTTATAGACCAAAAAGCCAGACATGTCCGGGGAAATCTGGACGTATGATAGCCCTATTTCCCACTGACTACTACATATTGAGACCTGTCAGTTAACCAGTACTTAATCCACTAATTAATGGAGACACTCACGTGCTTAGAGTTAAGCACATGCTTAAGTGCTGTGCTGGATTGGTGGCCATAATACAATGTGACAAATTTCTTTATTTTCTTCCAACCCTGAAATGCTGCACATTACACTGTACACAGTATTCGAGATGTGGGCGTACCATCAATTTATATAAGGGCAATAATATATTCTCCTCCTTATTCTCTATCCCCTTTTTAATGATTCCTAACATCCTGTTTGCTTTTTTGACCACCTCTGCACACTGCGTGGACATCTTCAGAGAACTATCCACGATGACTCCAAGATCTTTTTCCTGACTCTTTGTAGCTAAATTAGCCCCCTCATATTGTATGTATAGTTGGGGTTATTTTTTCCAATGTGCATTACTTTACATTTATCCACATTAAATTTCATTTGCCATTTTGTTGCCCAATCACTTAGTTTTGTGAGATCTTTTTGAAGTTCTTCACAGTCTGCTTTGGTCTTAACTATCTTGAGCAGTTTAATATCATCTGCAAACTTTGCCACCTCACTGTTTACCCCTTTCTCCAGATCATTTATGAATAAGTTGAATAGGATTGGTCCGAGGACTAACCCTTGGGGAACACCACTAGTTACCCCTCTCCATTCTGAGAATTTACCATTAATTCCTACCCTTTGTTCCCTGTCTTGTAACCAGTTCTCAATCCATGAAAGGACCTTCCCTTTTATCCCATGACAGCTTATGCCTTTAGTGAACTGTGTGTTTGGCATGTTTTAGATGATGTTTTTAATATTGGTAGCTTACAGGAGAAAGGTTTTATATCTAGATTGACAAAGATGTTGCTGGAAGCTGAACAGAAGTGCTGCAGATCAAGTATTTGTTCTCTTTGTACTGAGCCTTTATTTTGCTTTTTGGTGGTATATTTAAAGGAGAAAGAATGAATGGAGCATTAGGAACAGTTTCTCTTCCAGAAACAACTGTTGAAGATTAGAGTATCAATGGCACTGGATTTTTTTTTTTAAAACAAATGTGCTTAAACCACAAACAGCACATTACCCATTAACAGGCTTCTCACATATGGTACTTGTGGCTAATAATTAACAAAGCAGTGTTGCCAACTCTCACAATTTTATCACAAGTCTCACAATATTTGGTGTTTTAATTAAAGTCCCAGCTCTTGGAGACAAGTGATTACATGAGAATCTCAGCTGTCAATAAAAAAAAAAAAAGAAGAAGACAAAAGTAGTAAGCCTCTAGCTATCCTGGTTGTGGAGAAAAGCTTGATATCACAACCTGAGCACCCTTTGAAGTACCAGAAAACAGAAGACACCCCACCCCTCCAAAACATTAAAATCATTATTTTTAAGCCAGTCTCAGATTTTTGGGGGACTGGGAGTAGATTCAAGATTTGAGTGTTTGGAGCTGGAAGTACTGGGCTACTGCATACACAATTGTTTTGACTAGAATTTTTACTCAACTCCTTTCAGCAACTTTTAATATTCCAGCCTTTATTTTTAGACCTGGCTGGTCAAACCAATACTATAGGACCTGATCCAGCAAACACTTATCGATGCACATAACTTTATTCACCAGTGGGACTATTCAGGTAGGTAGAGTAGCACATAACCTTAACAGTGCAGGACAAGAGCCAGATTTTACAGAGCTAGGTAAACTTTTGGGGTTTTTAGGTTTGTGAATATCATGTATCACTGTGTCCATTCAAAAAGTATTAAATATTCAAGGTATTGAGTATTCGTTACCTCCTGTAATTGAACTACACCCCACCCCAGGGGATAAAAGTAAATCGAATTAAAACAAAACAAAAACTGATCTTAAGAGTAACCTTTGATATATATTAGGGATGAAAGAAAATTTGCACTGACACAAGTAAGCAGCCAGTATATATTGTACTATAACTATTATTACTATCTAGGCATCATCAGGTGGTGTTGTTACCTAGTCTTCCATATTCTTTTTCTTAGCATGCAAGCAAGTTTTTAATCGTGGAAGAAATCTTGTGATGATATACAACGTTCTGGATAGAAGGAGCTGCATGAGCAGCAGGAGAGTTTGTTCTGACTTGAGTCAATTCTTGAGACAGAGTTACTGCCTGGGAACCTGGCACTAGTTTTGTGTTGAGATTCCTGGGTGGGGTGGGGGGGGTGGGGGGGGGGGCGTGGGTGTGGGGTGGGGTGGGGGGGGGCGGGGGGGGGGGGGGCGGAAAAAGGTTGCCCTGTATGCTGTTTGACCACCTATGTTCCAGGAGTGGAGTGTGTGAGTAAATAAAACAAGTTACAGGCTGTGTCACTGATGTCTCCTCTGCTGGGAAACCTATCTGCAAGGCCCCAAACATCTTCTACCACTCAGAAGAGGTTATACTAGTGTCAAGAAAAAAGACAACACTATTTTATTAGATAGTATCGTTCTCCCTCCTCCTCTTTTTCACAACAGCTCTACATTTGTTTTTTTACTGTGTCCCATTGATTTTTTCCCTGCTTGCCTTTTCTGCTCCTGTTTTGACAGTCTCTCCTAAATAGAATGTAAACCCAACATTTAATGGAGCAGAACTTTTCCACACATGGTATTTCAATAGGTTTGAAACTAGGCAAAACCTAGCAAAAAGAAATAGTCATACAGATTCTTGTTGAGGGACTTCATTGCCCAATGTTTTTTGTCTTTTTATGCTAGTTTGCAACACCGTTCTCATATCTGCCGAATGCTTTATGTATTTTTCAGAAGTGCTTAATTTCAGCAAAGATACATAAACCATTTTCCAGTTCAAAGTGTTCCTGAGCTGGTACAGGAAGATGCAGTCGCAACAGGAGACATAATGTGTTTACTGCCTGAACTATAGCTCTGTTCTTTGTGGTATTTCTTCTGCTCACTTAATGGTTTGCAATAGGAGAGAGCTCCAGGGAACTGTATGACCCCTATGTGTGTCTGAGAGTTCTGGTCGGGATGTGCTGCAGCTATTAGTGCTCAGCGTGTGGGAGGAGAAGCAGTTGTATATGCCAGTAAAATGTGGAATTACTTTTGGGCTTTTCTCCCTCTCTCTCTCTGAAGCTAATACTAATTTTCCCTATCCCTAATTCAATTGCTATTCAGTGAATTCTACCTTACTATTTTTCTGAGCTTGTGGGAGTCTGTGTATCTATCTCACCTTGTCTCTCCTCTCACAAACAGGGTGATTATTTTTAGCCGTCAGCCCCTAATTAAAATGAAGTGCGGGTAATATCCTCTACCGGGTTGCACTGATGACACAAACACTATTATAAATGACTCACTACTGGCCAACTGAAAGGTAGGTTTTGTTGGCTTTTGTGCCAGTTCCAGTTGCCAACTCCCTTGCCTTTCCTAGAACCTGCCCTGGGGGCTGTAAAGCCCAAGGCCAGGAACCCTGTTTTTTCTGGAAATAGAAATAGAAAAGACTCTCAGATTTTGTTCTAAAGAAAGAGTAGGTTCCTAGCACTCTTCCTTGCTGAGACAGTTTTGAAAGCTGACCTCCACCTCTGATGCAGGAAGGTGATGGGAGTATGGAAAGTAGTACTGCCAACCCCAATGTTTAAAGAAAAATCATGAGTCAGGCCCTGGGAATCATGAAATTGGCTTTAAAAAAAGGACAAGATTTAAAAATAATAAATGTTGTGGGTTTTTTATATATACTTTCTGGTACTGGAGTTGTTGGGGTTTATGTTTTCAAGCTTTTCTTCACAACCAGGAGGGTCAGAAACTGATTTTTTAAGTTAATAAAAGCTGAGATTCCCAGTTAATAAACTGATTGCAGCAGGTGGGACTTTGGGGGAGAAATCACCAAATATTGCAAAGACACGACCAAGTCATGAGAATTGGCAAAACCAGATCAAGACACCCCCATATGAAACTAGGCAGTTAAATTTGGGTATATATATTCTACAGAATCATTTCATTAGCACCTCCTCAAAATCCTCAGGCCAGCCCTTTGCACATGAGCAACCAAAAATGATAAAGTCAGCTATGGCACTTCCTCCTTTATCTACATTTTTCAGTTTAATTGCCCCCTCCCACCAAGGCATTGCTGAGTAAGCTTCCAACAGGACTTTAGACAACATGTCCTGGTGAAATGTGTGCAGATGTGTGGGGTTTATGTTTTCAGGCGGTGCGCCCCAGTATTAAAGATGTCCTGTCTAAAGCCACCTTTAACTTTCTTCCAAGAGCCCAACTTCTTACAGAGGCCATAATACACGGAAATTTCAAATAGAGCATTTTTCTATTTAAAAATCTTGTTAAGAGAGATTCTAATGTTTAGTTTGTTTTCTCAATCATGCCACTCTCCATGCAGAGTTTAAAGTAAGTCTTCTCTATCTACTATTCAACACAAACCCTACATTCACCAAGCACCATTAAAATTAACCAATACTTTTCCCCTCCTCCTCTCATTAAACAGAATTGGAAGGGTGAGGGAAGTACTGACCAGCATGAATTTCCTCTGTGCTCTCAAAAACCAACCATGCTGCACAAAAAAAATAAAGAGTTTGTTTGACATTCCCTAGAAATTGTGCTGGGTGGTTTGACTTATCTTTGCCCTTATCTTTAATTAAGTATTTTTTTTTACTTTGTTTTATCTCTAATTTTCGTAATATGCCCAAAGCTGGGTTTTAACTCATAAAAATAATAGAGTAAAAATAATTCCTCCAATTACAGAATTTCGGAAATGAGGTGAAATGGTTTAGATCTAAATATACACACAGGAGATGAATATGGTACTACACTGACTTTAATTATGGGATTAGCTCTGCTCTGTTAACAGTGGCATAAAAGTACCATAATAACTAACGTGGACTTTATTAGTTCAATATATTGTAATTCAAAAGTGCTTTCTACACAGAACTCATTTAAAGGAGTTGCTCAAGAGCGCAATGTTGCTGCAGAACCAGAAGTGTATAATTTGCTTGCTTTGGAAAAAGTGCTCTTGTTCTTTTAGGTCAAGGAGGTGTAATACCAATTAAAGCTCTAAAAGACGGCAGCATAGACATAGTCTATTAGAGACATTCAGATTTGAAAAGCAAGATCCGAAAAAACAAAAGAAATTCTGAGTAACAAAGGAAAGGTGCTGGGGTTTATTCTTTAGTTGTTTGTGCCTAAGCCACAAATAGAGATGGAAACAAACAGGAAACAGAAAAAGGCAAGGTGTGGGGAAGGGGAGAGGAGAGAATGCCTATTTTCACAAACGAGGATGAGTCACTAATAGACAAATGTTAAAAGTCTGATGCAGTGATGTGGCAGCAACACATGGTTCTTTATACTTGATCTCAGTTACAAGGATAATTTGGCTACCAATTTGAGCAATGAAGACAGAGCTAAATGTGAAGGTGACATATGTTGTCTCTAGATGAGACGGCAGCTCTACAGTTATTGAATCAGCCACTTCCTCTAGTCCCTGGAATGTAAATGGAAATAACCCCAGCCCAGATTATGCCATTTTTCTACTTATCTCAAAGGAGCTAGGTTGCTAAAACAGAGACCTATTGTGGGAGAAAAGAGATGTTGGAACAAAAAACCTTGCAGTATTAAAGGTAACTCCTCTTACTCACCCCCAACATCTCAAGGGGAAAAAACAGACCCTTAAGAAAGAAGGAAAGAGGAGAGGTGACAGCTCCTAGGCCAGACTTCAGAATAGATCTGGGCCTTTGTTTCTTCAGGAAGGTTTGCTAAAGTCAGTAGGATTCCACATAGTCTGCAAAAGAGAAGACTGAGAGTATGTCGACATGGCCCATGTTACAGCATGGCTGTGGCAGTGCTGTGACATGGGCAGTATAGTCATGCTTTATTGATGGGGGAGAGCTCTCCCAGGGATAAAAAAAAAAAAAACACACCCCGAATGAGGGGTGGTAACTTTATCGCCGGAAGCACGGCTCCCGGCGATAAAGTGCTGTCTATGTTGGCGCTTTTTAGTGCTAAAACGTTTGTCGCTCAGGGGGGGTGTCTTTTCACACCCCTGAACGACTAAAGTTTCAGCGTTGAAGGTGGCAGAGTAGAGACAGCCTGAGAGGGGACATGATAACAGTTTTCAAGTATGTAAAAGGTTGTTACAAGGAAGAGGGAGAAAAACTGTTTTTCTTAACCTCTGAGGATAGGACAAGAAGCAATGGGCTTAAATTACAGCAAAGGAGGTTTAGGTTGGACATTAGGAAAAACTTCCTAACAATCAGGATGGTTAAGGACTGGAATAAATTGCCTAGGGAGGTTGTGGAATCTCCTTCATTGGAGATTTTTAAGAGCAGGTTAGACAAACACCTGTCAGGAATGGTCTAGATAATACTTAGTCCTGCCATGAGTGCAGGGGACTGAACTAGATGACCTCTCGAGGTCCCTTCCAGTTCTATGATTCTATAAGCACAGAGGTCTGCCTGTGTGAGTCTGCTTGTAGGACTGGGCGTTAGACCTCAACAGTTATTGAGCTTGTAAAAAGTTAGATCTTTAAAAGCACAGATTTTCCATTTTGTTCTATTCGCTCAAAGCTTCCGACTGCGCATTTCTTGACTTCCAAACAAAAAATGTAAAACATATTAAAATACAAAACTTACATGAATATAAGGGCACACTTCTAAACACTCCAGAATCAGAAAATACAAAAATTAAGATACTCAAAGTAACTTGAACTCACCAACGTTACATATACATGACTGACTGGGCTGTCAATAGTGACAGAAGGGGAGAGTGGGGTAAACCCTACAACAACATTATATACTTTTTTCTTCAAGTATTATGAGATCTATACAGTATAAAACAGTTACTATTTTTCATTTACAAAGTCTATTATTAGCCTTAAGATTTCACCAACTGAAGACTCAAACAAGCAGTCTGATCTGCTTAGTACCTGTTTTGTTATTCCAACAAAGGTTCATTAAATCATCTCAATTTCAATCTCCTTCTAACTCAGGGGTAGGCAACCTATGGCACGGGTGCCGAAGGCGGCATGCAAGCTGATTTTCAGGGGCACTCACACTGCCCGGGTCCTGGCCACCGGTCCGGGGGGCTCTGCATTTTAATTTAATTTTTAATGAAGTTTCTTAAACATTTTAAAAACCTTATTTACTTTACATACAACAACAGTTTAGTTATATATTATAGACTTATAGAAAGAGACCTTCTATAAACATTAAAATGTATTACTGGCACGCAAAACCTTAAATGAGAGTGAATAAATGAAGACTCGGCACACCACTTCTGAAAGGTTGCCGATCCCCGTTCTAACTTGACTTCCCAGCAGCTGTGAAGGTGAACATTGTCTTATCACTTTAGTCATAAGATCTCATTCACTCTCTACTCTGGACAGATTCAGACTTGTTGGTAAGTAAAAGAAAATAGCTAGCAAATTGCCAATAAGGGTTAAGTTTATTGCTTGTTCTATTGCCCCAGACTTTGTTGCTCCCAGTACTGACTTGAAAGAAAGATGATTGCATCTCAAGGGGTTTCCCTCTCTTATTAAACAATTTATAAACAAATAAAAGTCCTTTTGTCAGTTGAAGGAGGAAGCAATTACTGCTTTCCTGAAGTGGGATCCTATTATATTACTGCCTCATCTCTTGATTACTGTTTTTGACAAAAGTGTTCAAATGGATGTCAGAGCAGCTATAAGAGGCCTACTTCCTTTATATCAGTATTACAAAAAAGATTCAACCAGCCTTTAGATTTGGGAGTAGCAGAACGATGCACTGGGGAGATGTGGCCTGCAATAGTGAAGCCTGCAAAGCTCTTCCTCCACAGGTTGATATTAGCATGGTCTCAAAGTTAGTCTTATTGGTGGCTTTTTATAGAACTGTTCCCTAGGTACTTCAACACAGTAGTTGTCCATCACTGACATGCATATCAGGCTTGGCACTTCAGGCTTTTGTGATTAGTATTCTATTCTCTCATACTCTCTATCCTAATTATGAGTAATCCATGCTGGGCCTTAGTGCAATGTCCCTGATGTCTCTCATTCATCTGTGTGCACTTTAACTCATAGTGCAGCTTGGGCAGCTTTAATCTATAGGTTTTTTCCCAGAAGGCTGTGGTTTGGAGCAGCTAAATTGTTAGCATGTACATACTTTGGGCTAGGTTGTGGCTTTAATTCTTATGCAGGGGGCAGTGCAGAACAGCACTGGAAAGATTGTCTTTCTTCAATATGGAAGGCTGTCATTGTTGCTCCTGGCATGATGGCTCCAGGGGCCAGTGTGTATAGGATGGGGCAATCCACAGTCCTGTCTGCTACCAGTACCCTTTCTGGCATCCTGCTCCTTAGCAAAGGGCAGGAACAAGCAGTCACTCTGCTGCCCGGAGCATAGGGACTAGTGGACATGAGCTCAGGCAGTCATGTAAAGGGGAGTAAGTTTCTTGCCTTGCCCTTCAAGTCTGCACAGAGGCTAACCCTATATGAATACAGGTTGAATTGTATTATACAACTCTGTTAGTGTGTGAGGTAAACAAGTGATTGGGATGCAGGGTACAGTGGCTGGTATAACTAAGGGCTTAATCTGGTAACTCCTGCCCAAAAGATTTGGGAACTGTTGGTTTTTACTTAGCTCAGTCACTTGGGGCCCAACCACTGTCAGCACTGGATGTGCAATTGATGGGATGATCAGAGCACAGGTGGGTATCTGGGGCAGCATATTGACTTGAGTTCCATCACTATCAGAATGTTTTTAAAAAATGAATGTTTTAATAAGCGTTCATCTGACAGTAGCAAAGCAGAAAGCAATGTGACTTAAGCTATCTCCAGGACTGCATCTCTCACAGCACTCTTTTGAGAATACTTCCGCTAAGAGGAACGATTCAGCTGACAGGGCTTCTGCCTTTTTTCTCACCCCTTCCCTTTAATGGTCTTGTGTGGAGGAATGGACTCACTCCGATATGCTCCCTTGTGGCTGAGTATGAAATAGAAGGTGTCAAGGCTGTATCCCCACTTTGAACTTTAGGGTACAAATGTAGGGGCCTGCATGAAAACTTCTAAGCTTAACTACCAGCTTAGCTCTGGTCCCGCTGCCACCATTCTCAATGGATTCCCTCCCTGGGAAGCCTTGAGAAACCTCTCACCAATTCCCTGGTGAATACAGATCCAAACTCCTTGGATCTTAAACAAGGAGAAATTGACCCTTCCCCCCTCCTTCCTTTCACCAACTCCTGGTGAATACAGATCCAAACCCCCTTGGATCTTAAAACAAGGAGAAATTGACCTTTCCCCCCTCCTTCCTTTCACCAACTCCTGGTAAATACAGATCCAAACCCCCTTGGATCTTAAAACAAGGAGAAATCAATCTGGTTCTTAAAAAGAAGGCTTTTAATTAAAGAAAAAGGTAAAAATCATCTCTGTAAAATCAGTATGGAAAATAACTTTACAGGGTAATCAAACTTAAAGAGCTCAGAGGACCCCCCTCTGTCTTAGGTTCAAAGTACAGCAAACAAAGATAAACACTCTGGTAAAAGGTACCTTTACAAGTTGAGAAAACAAAGTAAATCTAAGACGCCTTGCCTGGCTTTTTACTTACAAGTTTGAAATAAGAGAGACTTGTTTAGAAAGATGGGGAGAACCTGGATTGATGTCTGGTCCCTCTCAGTCCCAAGAGCGAACAACCCCTTAAACAAAGGGCACAGAACAAAAGCCTTTCCCCCCCCCCCAAGATTTGAAAGTATCTTGTCCCCTTATTGGTCCTTTGGGTCAGGTGTCAGCCAGGTTACCCGAGCTTCTTAACCCTTTACAGGTAAAAGGATTTTGGAGTCTCTGGCCAGGAGGGATTTTAGTACTGTACACAGGAGAACTGTTACCCTTCCATTTATAGTTATGACAGAAGGTCTTTCCACTCATCACTCCCATCAACGGTTGCTCCCCTGGTCAGATCACAGTTTAATCCTTCCCGCCTTTTGTCTGTCTTGTCTATTTGGATTGTAAACTCTTTGGGGCTCTTGGGCTCTTATTCTGTGTGTGCACAGTGCTTAGCACCCACTCTAGAATCAAAGAGTGATGGACTTATTTTTCTTTAGTTTTATTTGTGAATACGTTCTACGACAGTAATCTAAAATTTGCTTTCAACTTGCATTTCTGGAGATCACCACCTTCAAGGCCCAGATTATTTGCATGCAGGGCTTATTAGGATAGGCAAAATTCATGCAACTCTTCTTTACAGTATAATATGATAGGGTTAGAAGCATAGAAAAGATCACATTAGGCATAGGTATGGAAAAAAAGCATTTTGCTGACAACATTTCAGAGGTTCCATCAATTATGGACATAGATATGAAAACCTCTGACGCCTTTGCAATCTTCCTTTGCCATTCAGCAAATAAAGTATGCTACTTTTGTTGCACTCTGCCTGAATAGTACCTATTCTCCTTCCACCAGTGAGTGGCATGCATTTCATACTCCTCTGCACAGAAGAGCTGGGCACTGTATGTACAGTACAGTTAATCTAAGTATTTATTCAATGACACTGTATTTCTTACTAGATTATTAAGCATATGGCAAACACATTGTTTAAGGTCACATTTTTCTCACACACACTTTCTATATACACAAGCTCACACAAATGCCTACTATATGCTGCAAGGGAGGGTAAGTGAGATGTTCCAGTCAGTGGTGCTGGAACAATATTTATAGTGGGGGTGCTGAAGGCGAAACCCTATATTTGGGTTGTTATTACTACTTCAATCCAGGGGGTGTGGCAGCACCCTTAGTCCCAGCACTTATGTTTCCAGTTGGAGATTTTCTCTTAGGAATTCATGCTTCCCATTATTCTTCCATTAGTTATTTGAGGTATGATCCACAAAACAATTTAGGCATTCCAGAGTTAGGCACCCAAGTCCCTGTGTGCTGCACCACTGTGATCCACAAAACGCCTGCTTGGGCGCTGCCTAAAACTAAAGACATCTGAACTCACTCAGCACCTAAAGTTCCCTAGCAGCCTAAGGTTTAGACCTTGGGGAATGCACACTGCTGCTCACTTCCAGACACCCTGGCACCTATCTCCCACCTAAACCCCAGAGTAATTCACAAACCAGGAGAAGACAGGTGCTCATTTTGCTTCAGTTACATGCAGGATAGGACCAAGTAGGCAGCCATGGAGCATGCCCCATTCAAAATCCATCCAGAAGAGGCAGTAGAAGCCAGCTGATGGCTTTTACCCCAGTGGTTAGAACACACACCCAGGATGTGGGAGTCCCAGGTTCAATTCCTCCTTCTCTGCCAGAGGGGGAGAAAGGATTTGAATAGGGGGTTTCCCAACTCTCAGAAGAGTGCTCTAATCCCTGAGGTTATGGAATATTCTGATGTGAGGGCTCCTTTAGCCTCTCCGTTGAAGCCATTCCACTATGGATAAATAATGAAAGAGTAATTGGCTCAAGAGGACTGGACTCAGGATCTCTCACCTTCCAGGTGGATGTCCTAACTACTGTTCTACAGCATCGTTTTCTTGTTCTCCCTGGGCCAATGTCTGTTCCACTGTGGATGAACACTTAAATAGTTCTTGGGCCAGAGAGAGAAAATGACTGTGGTCCAGTGATGAGGGCACCCACCTGGGAGGCAGGAGACCCTGGGCCCAGACCCTCTGCTCCACCACCTCCTCCTCCACAGGCCATCTTGGGTGAAACAAAGCAGGTGCTAAACTTTTTCTCACAAAAATTGCCTTAGGCAGCTAAGCTGCCTAACTCCAGGTGGCTGGTTCCCATTTGTGGATTTCTAGCAGAGATAGATGTCCCCCTAAAGCCCAGACGTAGGCATCTAATTCTGAGAGGCTTAGGACACACCCCTCTAGTTGCCATCTACCATTGGCTCGTTTAGACACCTCCCTGCCTATTGCGCCAGCTTTTGTGGATCACATTTTTAGGCGCCTCTCTCTCTCTGTTCATTGTGTTGGAAGCCTGAGTGCCTAAGTCAGGCTTTGCAAATCTGTATTGTTCCTGCGATTTTCTGGTTGCTTTAAAGCTAGATACTGTGACACTCAACACCTGCCAGGGCCCATATGTGGGCAATCTCATGTAATGGTCAAAACCCAGAGCAAAGTTAGGGGCATGGTCAGGAGTCATGCCAACAAGTCAGAGATAGAAGCAACACCAAGAGTCAAACTGGAGTCAGAGGTAGAAGCCGCTCCAGGACTCAAAGGCAAAGTCAATAACTAGTGTCAGGACAAGGGAGCAGGAACAAACAGTAGGAACCAGACAAGGTGGCAGGAACAGGGGGCGGGGGTGTCTAGTCAGCAGCAGGTTTGAGGCCTGACAGTGTCTACATTCCTTTTGGATCCCACCTTTGGAGTCTATGTTAACCTCTTTAAAGTAAGATAATAAATATTGATAGTTCATAATCATGCTTTAAAATTGGAGATTTATATAAGTGAGACTAGAGTAAAACAAGAACCAAGTACAGTAGCACAGGGATACTACACATGCACATTCACAAATATAAACAGAGCACTCACAGATCGACCATTAGTTAGTCCTTCCCGGTATGCTGCTGAGGGCAAAGTGCAACATCCAAAGACAGAGAGACGCCTTTGGTGCCTAAGAGAACCATTATAAAGGAAACAACATGTTGTTGTTTTTAACCAGAGATAAAATAAATTACATACTGTGTCTGATGTTTAGACATACTTAAAATTGACAAAGTATTAAGCAAAACATAATTATGGTTAAAGAAGAGGATGACACGAGTAGGTACAACTTCTCCAGATTTTAATTACCTACCAGCCAAATCCTTCAGTCTTTACTTCAAGAAATTCTCATTTAAAAAAAAAAAAAAAAAAAAAGGAGGAGTTTTAATTGAGTATAGGCTGCAAGATCTGGCCCTTTACAAATTAAACTAAGACTTAATTTGTAATTATGGGATCATGGGGGATTTCTACATGACACCATCTATTGTCTCAGTACATTTGGAGCAGGACTCAATCTCAGATGGTTCTAAGTTTGTGGGGCACTTCATCAAGCCAGACATGCAGGACCTCAGGCAGATGCCAAACACTTGCACCACTTGATGGGCTATACAGGTAGGAGGTAAGTGGGTGTGCCTGGAATGCATCAAGAGAAGGCTGGAAGGTTTTACCATAAACATATTGTATGCAGCCTTAACTGTGAAATAATATTTTATTTTTACTTATGTGGCCTTGTTATAATTACACCTATCTAGTGCTGTGAGTGCATGTGCAAACTCGAAAGCCTGATAGCAACAAAAAGAACCAGAGTTTCTTTATAAGGGCTTACCTTGGGTAATTAGCTAGGGCAACGGGACTACTCACAATGTGTAAAGTCACAAAGGAGTCTTGTGGCACCTTAAAGACTAACAAATTTATTAGAGCATAAGCTTTAGTGGGCTATGACCCACTTCTTCAGATGTATGGATCTGTCTGCAGGTCAGGGCCTAAGGGTGTATATTGTACAAAGTCCTATATCAGGGGTCGGCAACCTTTCAGAAGTGGTGTGCCAAGTGTTCATTTATTCACTCTAATTTAAGGTTTTGCGTGCCCATAATACATTTTAACATTTTTAGAAGGTCTCTTTCTATAAAAGTCTATAATATATAACTAACATATTGTTGTATGTAAAGTATATAAGGTTTTTAAAATGTTCAAGAAGCTTCATTTAAAATTAAATTAAAATGCAGAACCTCCCCGGACCGGTGGCCAGGACCCGGACAGTGTGAGTGCCACTGAAAATCAGCTCGCGTGCCGCCTTTGGCACGCGTGCCATAGGTTGCCTACCCCTGTCCTATATGTATAAAATGATGTGCTGGATGGGCTGCTCACTAGTTCCCTTGTTAAAATTCCACCATCAAACTGAAGGGAAGGGAATATCTCCAGACACTGCTAAAATCCCTGTCAGAAAGGACTTCTTCCTGAGGTTCACAAAAATACTTACAAAATGCAATTATTTTGTCGCTTTCTCAATGTTCCAATTGTCAAGTCTTTTAAAAAAAATTCCCTGGGGACAAGATCAGCCTACAAGGTATTTTACTACTACTACACCTTGTAAAATCATACAAACTAATCCCTGTATAACTGTACACTATATGGACTGTGCGATACAATCAATGTACTCATTTTATTTTATTTTTTCAGAAACAAAGTATATTTCCAGTAACTGCACTAAAGAGAAGTTAGTTTGCCAAATGGTGTATTGGGGGAAAAAAACTGTACAGAAAAGCTCTCTTGTAGCCACAGTTTTTTCTCCCCTGGTATACGGTGTGCATTATAGAGTTGGGGGAGGGGGGGATGTGTTGAAGGAGTGATAGGGCTATACAATTAGGTCAAATACAGCTCTTCAGTAAGCAAGCACTATTCCACTGACTTCAATGGAGTTCAGCCAGGGCTTCATTGAGCATATGAGTGGGGAAGCTTGAACAGAGAATACTTGCACTACACTCAAGTCAATGCTGTTAGTCTTTCATTTTCATGAATACTAAATTCACACGTAGATTACTAGCAATGCTTTTAACTTTCTGTAATATACCAGCACCACAACACACCAAACCGAGCAGACTGGTTCAAAACTTCAGGCTGTGATTTAACTTCCACTTTCTTTTGTGAAAGTGCAATAAAGTTTGTGACGTCTCAAGCAGCTAGAGCAGGGGTTCTCAAACTGGGGGTCGGGACCCCTCAGAGGGTTGCGGGGTTATTACGTGGGGGGTCATAAGCTGTCAGCCTCCATCCCAAACCCCGCTTTTCCTCCAGCATTTATAATGGTGTTAAATATATAAAAATGTGTTTTTAATTTATAAGGGGGGTTGCACTCAGAGGCTTGCTATGTGAAAAGGGTCACCAGTACAAAAGTTTGAGAACCACTGAGCTAGAGCTTGGCATCCATCTATTGGTTTGATGGGGACTAACTTTAAATTAATATATATGCTTACATTAAATTCCCCTTTGCATATACGCCAGAGAATGAAACTGCTAAATAAAACCATTCACCTCTTCCGTAGTTAATATCAATCATACTTTTTGCATTGCCAACACACTGTACAACGCCTCAGTTCAGCTGCTAAGTATTATCCCCATTTTACATGTGAGAAAGCAACACACACAAGGCCTGATTCTCCGCTGCCTTGTACCTTTCGTTGTCATTTAGATCTCTGCTAAGAGGGTATGATTACACAAAATGTAGGGAAATGGGGAATCAGGCCAAGAGGACTTCCTCAGGCAACACAGTGGCTCTGATTCTCTCTTCATTTATGCTGATTTTACACCAGTCCAACTTTCATCATTGGCCTCACTGGGGCTAAGATTCTACCCATTGACATCAACAGAATTCCTCCTGGTTTACACTGTTGTAAATTAGTTTAGAATTCAATCCATAGAGTCAGATGACAAAACTGAGATTATAAATCAGGAGTTCCAGGATCCTAGACCTGTGCACACCACACTGCTTCCCTATATTTTATTATTATGTAATCCTTTAAGGACAAGGGAGGAAAGTTGATTTAGAGTACAAAACCATTTCAAAGGAGCACTAACAGAAACACTTAACTGTGTCTTTTCTCTTGTAAAATGTGCCATCAATTACTTGAATAAAGCAAATTAGTAAATGAAACCTCTTTAAGATTAGAGGGAACTTTTGTGCTTCAAAACTTTATCAAAACTTACTCTTAGTACCAGTGTTTATCACATATTGACTATTTTTGAAGACCTATATAGCTACAGAGCTCTTTGGCTCACATTTATATGACATATGTTTGGTCTTACAACTGTGCTCCTGTACGTCACAATTAGTGTACATTCCAAGTGGTGTGAAGGCTGGGATGATTGATATACTGTATATTATTTATTAAATTGAGTTAACAAGCATATAAAATGTCAACATATATTGATGCATAATGTTTCAATGAAGTCCATTTATTGGATTTTTGTACCTCATTTTTTTACTCATTACTGACTCATGTTAATAGAAAATGTTTAGCTTATATAACTCTTGAAACAATAACAAAACTGCTGCCAATTTTAGGGCTAGATCCTCAGGAAATATAAATCAATGTAGTTTAATGAAGTCAATAGAGCTACACTGATTTAACCATCTGAGGATGTCCTTTAATTTATATCATTCATGCTTTTTTACAAAACCTGTAGATTCACTGTTTTACATTCTTATGTAGTGTCAATGTTTATGGTTTATTAGACTGCTGGATACCTGACCAAGATTTGCTGATAACACAGTTTTAAAAGTATGAAATTTCAGGCAGCAACTAGATTCTCCATAGAAATAGAATGTTACATTTTTAGAAATGTTCTTCTGAACATATGTTTGTCTCTGTCAAGCATGCCCCACCTCTGTTCTCCCATCAGATTATAACCTGGCATGTTAATAATGATACAGTGATGCCAATGGGAGCTCTGAGTGGGCATGCCATATAGCAGCAGGCACACAGTGAGTAAATACTATTCAATTTCACCCACAGCTATCAGATGAAATGATTACATCTGTATCAATCAGTTTCATAGAAATAAGATCATGGTAATGGACCGTTATCACAGGATCAATGCCACCTGTTCTGAAATGTCTCCTGCTTCACCCTATGACCTCAGCATTTATGTGGCAGCAAAAGACCGTTATCTATTCTGTTCCAGTGACATTTACTCTTTCTCCTTATTTATATAGTTATCCATTCTTTGGTGTCTCTAATACATCATGTTTTTCATACTCCAGCAGTTATGTGCTGTACTATTTTTATCCATTCGGACCCTTTGGGGGAGGGAGATTTTCCTTTCTCAAAGTATTTTCACAGCTAAAGCTGCTGTTGCTGTTATTACCTGAGAATCCCACTCCCAACTCTCTCTGTCCTCTTTTTAGAATTTCACATCCCACAAATGAATCCAGTACAGGCATATTACTTACTTATTCTAATTTATTTCCCTTTTTCCCTTTCAGAGTTCTCTGTGCACAATACCAGGGTTTTGGGAGGCTTATTTTACGTAAAGTTCTTTGAGGTCCTCAGATAATATCCGCAACTATGTAATAACAGGAAGAAAGAATTTTCTTTACCTAGAAGAATCACTTTATGCTCCATGTTAAAGTAAATATTTTCATTTTTCATGGTCAGTATTTTTAATGTCCTTTCCTGGCTGTTTTACCATTTGTTGTACTAAACCAAAGAGTGAGGCATAGGAGGTCTTTGGTCAGACCAGATATAACAACATTTTTACAGTGGCCCCATTAAAACACTATCAGTTGCCAACAGTTAAAACCTGAGATACCACAGCCTTCCCCTATATTTAGAATGGTAATTAAATTATTAGCAAATACTGTCTTTTACTAGAGACTACTGTTTTTACAGTAGTATCAGAATGACCCCTCTGTATCTTTAAGCATGGGGGTATTTGGCTGGCTGGCTGAATGAAGGGAACAGTGCTTTATGGCTGGGGGGAGGAGGAGGATGAAAACTGCTGCAAAAGGGTCAGCGTGGTCACGGACTCATCCCCTAGAAATGCAGTGTTTAAAAGGGGCAGCTCTGCACCTGAAGCCCCTCCCTTTTACACGGAGCAGGCTGAAGCAGGACCCACCCTCCCTCCCCTTTAAGTGGTAAAATACCAAGTTTGGTCAAGACCTGCCATGGGCATTATGCTAGCTGCCCCTTTTTTAGGGGAGGTGGGAAGGAATTTTTCCCTTATCTCCAGATTGGCTTGGGTGCAGTTGGGGTTCTTTCACCTTCCCCACAGCAGGTTCAGGAAGGGCTCTGTTCATGCATGGCATGTATGTCGCAACTCATTATTTAAGTGTAGGGCGGATGTCCAGTGCAGGTACTCCACAGGGAAGGGATACATTGCCTGGATAAATGGCTTGGAAAAGGACTTACAAAGAGGTGTTTGTTTAAGGAACCAACCGGGGGTGGTTGGGGACTTCTATGATTGGTACAGCAGGGAGCCAACCCCCCATTCTTATAGCTCACCTTAGCCCTCCTACAAGGGGGGGGTGGTAAGGTCCCAGCAATGGATTTGCTTGTTGGAGGGACCTGGATGGAAAAAGGGGGAGCTGGTAAAAGCCCCCAGGGTAATTACGGAATAAACATGGAATTACCTTCATTGTACATTTTTATCTGTCAGATAGTCCCAGACATCTAATAATAAAGTTACAGCCTAATTAAACCCATGTCAAATGTCTCCTGCCTTCTTTCGGTATAGCCAGATAGCAATGACTACCAGTAACATGAATTTTAATTTAAGTGATTAATTGGCGTGATTGTTTTCTAGTGGATATGTACACTTTTTAGACTCTGCAAGTTTTTTCCTGGGACTGGCAAGTTGGTTCCAGTTTGACTATTTAAACTAAAAGGCTAAGCTTTTATGAAAAGTAGAGGAAAAATCTGTAGGGGGGAGAAACAGGTTGCAATTTACTCAGTGGAAATCTAAAACACCAGGTGCAGAGAGCAGACAAACAGATCTTCCAGATTTTCACTGCATCTTTCTTGCTAAAATAAGGCTTCAGTCACCACAAAAACCTGCCCCTTCAAAGAAGATGACAGCATCTACATAGCTTCTGCTCCAGGGAAGGAAATTGAGCAAGGCAGGCTGTCAATGCCTGTTTTACCAGCTCCAGCTGCCAGAATACACCCCCAAGTTAATCTTTCTTGTACATAGTGAACATTTCCCTAAATTATACAATACTTTTATAAATTTGAATTCATTTTACAAATTATATCAGACAGACCACCGCCAGGCAGACAAATGAGACAGACGAAGATGCACATTATCAAATAACTTATTGACAAACAAACAAACAAAAAAGAAACAAAATAAAACACAGACTTAAGCCACCAGTGGTAACACATACACTATTATAGGCAGAGGTGATAGTGCCACCTATGGCTAAGGTTGCCCAGCACTTGCCTGCTTTCAGTTTCACTATATGTGAAAGAAAATGTAGAATCAAATGGAGTAAAAATCTTAAATGAATCCACATGTTCCATAGAATCTCTATGGATAGTAATTCCATGCTCTAATAAGAATATAACAGTAGGGATCTATTATCGACCACCTGACCAGAACAGTGATAGTGACTATGAAATGCTAAGGGAGATTAGAGAGGCTATCAAAATAAAGAACTCAATAATAGTGGGGGATTTCAATTATCCCCATATTGACTAGGTACATGTCACCTCAGGATGAAATGCAGAGACAAAATTTCTTGATACTTTAAATGACTGCTTCTTGGAGCAGCTGGTACAGGAACCCACAAGGGAAGAGGCAATTCTCGATTTAGTCCTGAGTGTAGCACAGGATCTGGTACAAGAGGTAACTATAACAGGACCGCTTGGAAATAGTGACCATAATATAATAACATTTAACATTCCTTTGGTGGGAAGAACATCTCAGCAGCCCAACACTGGCATTTAATTTCAGAAAGGGGGACTATGCAAAAATGAGGAGGTTAGTTAAACAGAAATTAAAAGGTACAGTGACTAGAGTGAAATCCCTGCAAGCTGCATGGACACTTTTCAAAGACACCATAATAGAGGCCCAACTTAAATGTATACCCCAAATTAAAAAACACAGTAAAAGAACTAAACAAGAGCCACCGTGGCTTAACAACCACCATGTAAAAGAAGCAGTGTGAGATGAAAAGGCATCTTTTAAAAAGTGGAAGTAAAATCCTAGTGACGTAAATAGAAAGGAGCATAAAATACTGCCAAATTAAGTGTAAAAATATAATAAGAAAAGCCAAAAAGGAGTTTGAAGAACAGCTAGCCAAAAACTCAAAAAGGTAATAAAATGTTTTTTAAGAACATCAGAAGCAGGAAGCCTGCTAAATATCCAGGGGGGCCCCTGGATGATCAAGATACAAAAGGAGCACTTAAAGATAATAAAGACATTGCGGAGAAACTAAATGAATTCTTTGCTTCAGTCTTCACGGCTGAGGATGTTAGGGAGATTCCCAAACCTGAGCAGTCCTTTGTAGGTGACAAATCTGAGGAAGTTTCACAGATTGAAGTGTCACTAGAGGAGGTTTTGGAATTAATTGATAAACTTAACAGTAACAAGTCACCAGGACCAGATGGCATTCACCCAAGAGTTCTGAAAGAACTCAAATGTGAAATTGTGGAACTATTAACTACGGTTTGTAACCTGTCCTTTAAATCAGCTTCGGTACCCAATGACTGGAAGATAGCTAATGTAACACCAATATTTAAAAAGGGCTCTAGAGGTGATCCCAGCAATTACAGACCGGTAAGTCTAACGTCAGTACCAGGCAAATTAGTTGAAACAATAATAAAGAATAAAATTGTCAGACACATAGAAGAACATAAATTGTTGGGCAAAAATCAACATGGTTTCTGTAAAGGGAAATTGCGAAGAAGGCTAACAGCATTTTGGGCTGTATAAGTAGGGGCATTGCCAGCACATCGAGGGATGTGATCATTCCCCTATATTCGACATTGGTGAGGCCTCATCTGGAGTACTGTGTCCAGTTTTGGGCCCCACACTACAAGAAGGATGTGGAAAAATTGGAAAGAGTCCAGTGGAGGGCAACAAAAATTATTAGGGGACTGGAGCACATGACTTATGAGGAGAGGCTGAGGGAACTGGGATTGTTTAGTCTGTAGAAGAGAAGAATGAGGGGAGATTTGATAGCTGCTTTCAACTACCTGAAAGGGGGTTCCAAGGAGGATGGATCTAGACTGTTCTCACTGGTAGCAGATGACAGAACAAAGAGCAATGGTCTCAAGTTGCAGTGGGGGAGGTTTAGGTTGGATATTAGGAAAAACTTTTTCACTAGGAGGGTGGTGAAGCACTGGAATGGGTTACCTAGGGAGGTGGTGGAATCTCCTTCCCTAGAGGTTTTTAAGGTCAGGTTTGACAAAGCCCTGGCTGGGATAATTTAGTTAGGAATTGGTCCTTTGAGCAGGGGGTTGGACTAGACGACCTCCTGAGGTTCCTTCCGACCCTGATATTCTTTGATTCTATGATTCTATGAAATCATGTCTTACTAATCTATTAGAGTTCTTCGAAGGGGTCAAGAAACATGTGGACAAAGGGGATCCAGTGGACATAGTGTACTTAGATTTCCAGAAAGCCTTTGACGAGGTCCCTCACCAAATTAAGTCCCTCTTACGTAAATTAAGTTGCATGGGATAAGAGGGAAGATCCTTTCATGGATTAAGAACTGGTTAAAAGACAGGGAATAAAGGGTAGGAATAAATGGTAAATTTTCAGAATGGAGAGGGGTAACTAGTGGTGTTCCCCAAGGGTCAGTCCTAGGACCAATCCTATTCAACTTATTCATAAATGATCTGGAGAAAGGGGTAAAAAGTGAGGTGGCAAAGTTTGCAGATGATACTAAACTGCTCAAGATAGTTAAGAACAAAGCAGACTGTGAAGAACTTCAAAAAGATCTCACAAAACTAAGTGATTGGGCAACAAAATGGCAAATGAAATTTAATGTGGATAAATGTAAAGTAATGCACATTGGAAAAAATAACCCCAACTATACATACAATATGATGGGGGCTAATTTAGCTACAACTAATCAGGAAAGAGATCTTGGAGACATCGTGGATAGTTCTCTGAAGACGTCCATGCAGTGTGCAGCGGCATTCAAAAAAGGAAATAGGATGTTAGGAATCATTCAAAAGGGGATAGAGAATAAGATGGAGAATATCTTATTGTCCTTATATAAATCCATGGTACACCCACATCTTGAATACTGCATACAGATGTGGTCTCCTCATCTCAAAAAAGATATACTGGCATTAGAAAAGGTTCAGAGAAGGGCAACTAAAATGAACGGGTTCCATATGAGGAGAGATTAAAGAGGCTAGGACTTTTCAGCTTGGAAAAGAGGAGACTAAGGGGGGATATGATAGAGGTATATAAAATCATGAGTGGTATGGAGAAAGGGAATAAGGAAAAGTTATTTACTTGTTCCCATAATATAAGAAGTAGGGGCCACCAAATGAAATTAATGGGCAGCAGGTTTAAAACAAATAAAAGGAAGTTCTTTTTCACACAGCGCACAGTCAACCTGTGGAACTCTTTGCCTGAGGAACTTGTGAAGGCTTGGACTATAACAGGGTTTAAAAGAGAACTAGATAAATTCATGGAGATTAAGTCCATTCATGGCTGTGTAATGGGTGGTCACCCCGCTCTGGTCCAGAAGGGTTGAAAAACAGCCCTGGGAGGCTGGAGAAAGCAGCTCTTAGGCTGAGCTGATTGGGGGAAGTGGCTGCAGCTGGGGCCACACCCCAAACAGACTCAGCTGGCCCTATAAAGGCAGGGAAGCCAGGGGCAGACAGATAGTCTTCCTCTGCTTGTTGAGGGAGAAGGCCCTGGTTGCCTAGAAGCTGGGAAAGGGACCTAGAGTGGAGCAGGGCTGGGGAAAGGCTAGAGAAGCTGGGGAGCTCCAGCCTGGAGAACCCCCAGGCTGCAGGCCTTGATAAAGGACAGGTAATGGGGCTACAGAGGGGTTGCCTGGTGTAGGCAAAGGCAGCAGGTCCAAACCCCCCTTTGCCAGTGATGAATGGCGTGTACACTGCAGTCTGCCACAGTGAGCGGGGGCTAGATGGTGACTGGCAGTAGCCATATTCTGAGGTGAAGTGGGGATGGTTGGTGGGAGTTCCCCTGGGACGGGGAGACCCAGAATTGTGGGGGTACTGCCGGGGGCAGCACCCAGTTAAAGGGGCACTGGGATCCGGTAGGGACACAGGAGCCAGCAGTGGTGGCAAGACACCGGCCTACAGAGGGCGCGCCAATGGCTGGATGAGCTAATTCCCTGGGGGACCAGCAGGAGGCGCTGCCGGGTGAGTCTGTGCTAGCTTACAGGCTATTAGCCAGGATGGGTAAGGAATGGTGTCCCTAGCCTCCGTTTGTCAGAGGGTGGAGATGGATGGCAGGAGAGAGATCACTTGATCATTACCTGTTAGGTTCACTCCCTCTGGGGCACCTGGCATTGGCCACTGTCGGTAGACAGGATACTGGGCTGGATGAACCTTTGGTCTGACCCAGTATGGCCATTCTTATGCTTATAACTTTGCCAAAGTTCAACTTCTGGGACTCAAATTTTCCACATTGAGTGTCTGCCTCAGATTGATTTTTTTTTTTAAGTTTTCCACTAAAACAATGTAGCCATTTCTGAGAATATGAATAATATGTTTCACCATGGTGAAACATGGAGATTTGTGGAGAGGCTGTAGCTCTTCTGTGCTTGGATTAGGGACTTGAAATTTGTTAGGGGGTTTTGATTGATGTCAAGATGTGCCTTTTACTATCCTAGGAAAATCTGCAGAAGTTATAAGCCTGCTGATGACCCATGTTGGAGGTCTAATCCTTACGTCTAGTTTTTAGGTATTGTCTTAAGCCCTGAAGCATGAGGCTTACATCCCTTCTGAAATTGCTGAAAAAAATGGTTACCTACCTTTCGTAACTATTGTTCTTTAAGACATGTTGCTCATGTCCATTCCAATTAGGTGCGCGTGCACGGTAGCCAGAAGGTTTTTTCACTAGCAGTATCCTTCGGGTTGGTTCCTTCTTGCCAGCATTGCTCCAACAGAGGGGAGGTGGGTGGGTCTTGGAATGGACATGAGCAACCCATCTCGAAGAACAACAGTTACAAAAGGTAGGTAACTGTTTTTCTTCTTCAAGGGCTTGCTCATGTCGATTCCAATTATGTGACTCCCAAGCAGGAACTTGGAGGCGGGGTCGGAGCTCATGGGTTCGCTGATTGAAGCACTGCTCTGACAAAGGCTGCATCATCCCTAGCCTGCTGGGTAATGGCGTAGTGAGAGGTAAAAGGAACTGAAGTGGCAGTGGGTCAGCAGGATTCTATATACGGCACCATGGAGGCGTGACTCCAAGGGACGCCTGAACTGACCCAATGGATACCGCTAGGGGAAAAGCCTTCCAGCTACTGTGTACACACACTTAATTGGAATCAACATGAGCAAGCACTCGAAGAAGTGTTCATTATAATAACTCTGAATATTATGGATAGCCAGATAAATGTCCTCAGATATTTTTTTAAAAATACATAGTTAATGTCTTCAGGTAATGATAATAATAAATAATACTTTTCACTTTCATAGTGCTTTTAGCCAAAGATCCCAAAGCACTTTAAAAAAGTATTATTGCTGATGGGGAAACTAAAGTAAGTAGAGGTTAGGTGACTTATCCAAGGTTACTCAGAAAAGCAGTGGGAAGGTGGGAAATGGAACAGATTGACTGGCTCCAAAAGCCCTGCACTAACTACTAGACTGTATTGTCTCAGGGGAATGATGTGCGTTATGAACGAAGAGGGTTTCCCACCACAAAGTGAAGCTAGGTCCTCTTAATTTCATACAATTTAAATATTTCTCTATCTCAAGCATTCTCAACAACATAGGCAGCCAAGGAAGGTACTGAAAGAGAGTTCACGCTTTTCGGTACCATCATCAGGCACAAAAGATATGTGATACTCATTGCTAAGCATGAGTACAAGAGTGTACATGCACACATACATGCGCATACACACACTCAGACACACAGAAAGAAAAAGAAACATAGGTTTGGGTACCTAGACCAAACCACTTCAAATTTGTCCAATAAAAACAGTAAAAGCACAATTCTAAAAGCAACCCTTAAAAGATCCCTGGACATCAGTGCACATAGTATAATGATGGAGAAATATCCATCCATATCAAAAGTTCATGAATCATATAAAATACATAAAACCATCTGTTTCTGGCCCCTCCCCATCATAGGTGATATGCTGGGGGTGTCCTACGGCCAGAGGGAGGTGTGACTGGAATTGATGTAGCTCCAATCATATACTGGTGGAATGGTACCTAGGGTCCATTCTAGTTGGTACAAGTTAAAAGGCTAAGATTTCTCTATCCCATGACAGTGGTTGAACCAGCCCCCAGCTGGCATCAGGACAGGGAGGTCTGAAACGTGGTAGAAAGCCATCTATGCTCCTTCCCTTCCCTTCCTTTCAAATACAGCTTTGGATCACCTGAAGGTCAAAATTGAAAGGTTTGTCAGCATATTATCTGTATGGTATCATTAATTATGGAAGTGCCATTTGTGGTTCCATACTTAGGTTTAGTTGACTTTCGCGCTTAAAATAGGAATTCACAATCTTTGTTTTTAATGAATACTGTAGTGTATTCTCCCCAAAATTACAGCACTTACCTCTAAGTATAGGCTGAATTTTCTGAGAATTTACAAGTAACTCTGTTATTTATTTTAGGAGCTCACTTAATTTAAAAATGAATCCTTTCAGCACCTGTAGCACCTGGTGTCAGAGTCCTTTATGGTACCTAACAATCATAATAACAGAATGATGCAGGCTTTTCACACTTCTTATATCATTAAAACCCACTGAAATCTCTTCAATATGCCACACTTAAATATTTTGTTTAGGCTTAATGGTAGTTTCTCCCCATTGTAGTTCTACTACTTCTACTACAGACAATTCCACACTAAATTGACCTCTTTCAAAATGGCTGCCAACTCTTATTGTTCTCAACGGGACTGAGGCCATACGGCTTAATTAATTGGCCATTTTAGGAAGGGCAGCCATCTACCTTTGAGTGTTGCTCTCTGCATCCTGACAGCATAGGGGTCTACCCTCTTCCCTGAGGAGAGTTTATTGCCACAATCTCACTGAGAACAATGGAAGATGATGATCTTTTGTGAAAGAGGGAATTTCTTTTGAGTTTATTTGAAAAAGATTTTACACACCAATCTCTGCTGAAACATAAAATTTCAGGTATGAAAAATAACAGCATAGATCTGTCTTGTACTGATAGTTTGAGAGTGAAAAAAGAAAAAGTTGTGCATCTTTCGCAATACATTTAATTTAATCCAAGACCTAAAACATTAAAATGCCTTAATCATAATCATATGCAGGGTTATTGCACGGCAAAGTTAAGGTTATTTGGTGCTCTAAATATGCATTTCTATTTCTTAAAATGTTTGGATTTCTTTTAAATTTAACTTTAACTCTGAATTTCCTGTGTTTGTAAAAGTTGGTTTGGGGATAAGTACAACATCCCTGTAATGTATTTTACCTTTAATTACTGATATGTGCTCTTGCCTTTACTTCCATTTTAATATAGGTTTTGTCTGGGAATATTTCATCATATACAGATAATATCCTGAAATCCTAGAAAAAATTGCCCTGGCATCAGACCTGACATCAAACATAAATTGCCTAGGAGGAGTTCTTGTCTGTCTACACATTCAGTATGCCCAAACATGCATTATAATGTTGTACATGTAAAAACATTTACATCTTTTTAAATCCATACCAACTAGGTCTGTTCCTTCATGATGCATATCTTGCAGTATGATTGCTGGACTACCAGTGAACGTATACCCATTAAAAATGTCACATTTTTCATTCAGTGATAGGAATAAAAAATACCATAGCAAATAGGAATGTTTGGGATTTCAGACTTAAAACTCCCAGGTCAATGGATCTTGGCTTTATGTCTGCATTTTCAGCTCATTTTAGCCCCACTCCCCAATGAAATCTCTAAAGATAAATGTTTAACCTTCTGACCATATCTAAAAGTATCCACACTACCTGTCTATCAGTATTTTCCTTGATCGTAAAGATAGGTCAGTTTCTTCCCCAACGCTGACGAGAAAATTCTGAATACAGATATTATTGATAGAATGTGCTTTCTGATTCAGGGGCACAGTGACAAATGACAAGCAAAGCATATGGTTAAAAACATAACAGACCCAGAATGTCTTAATGTGAAATGGGTAACGTGCCTGACCTCTCATGCTAGTTAAGACTATCAACATAAAACAAAATTCCATGAAAAGACTGCCTGTAAATTAAGGACTTCGTTAAATGTGTTCCTATTCAGACTTTTTTTAATCTAATAAAAACAGATGGGCGGAGCCCCTGATCGTTTATCACTTTGTGTATGCAAATTTGTCCAACTAAGTAATGACAATAGCTCACACAGATTTCCAGAACTATATTAAAAGGAATGAAATTACCAAAGAATAGTATGTCAAACCTTCATGATCTGTTATAAAGGGGATTACTACATGACATTGAAGGCAAAGAGAATGCTGCAGCACTAATAGATCACCTTGGTTTCCTGCTGTCAAGCTGATTAAACAAGTAGACAGAATAATAACCTATTCATGCAAACAAAGTTATTTACTTCATTAGATAAATGCTTGATTTGTTTCAGGGTTTTATTTTCTTTTGATTTTCTGCACCAAGCCGTCCTGATTCTTTAAGTAATGACCTTTCCAAGTTCATAAACTCTCTCATAGAAGTACTCATATTAAAGAAACACCAGAGATCTGAAATACACTCATGCATACATATGTGCACACACCATTGCATCTAGACACTTTAATTTCACCAACTGATTTTTCAAACACTCAACCAGTCATTATGACAATATATTTAACAGTACCCAGGAGAACAGAACTTGATGTTTAATACAAAGTAACTTGTTGAAAAATATGATTGCTTCCTATTATTTTCCAAAGGAAGAAAATAAAAATGGAGCCTTTAGAGAGCTATTTACTGTATATTGATGAACTTTTTGAAATAGACTGAGTGCTTAATAAGGGATGTGGTATGCTTTAAAAAAACCCTAAACTGCATTCTCAATAATATATATATATTCTATATAATTATACGTACACTCAAATGCACTGTATATCCAGAGGTAATATCCAAGTAGTACATTGACTGAGATATGTGAAAAATAAATTAATCATGTGCCTGTCCAATTGTAACCCATCCCTATCACCAAATCAACTGCCTACAAATCTATCTCCCTTTGATTTATTCTAACCTTCCAATCATTTGTATTTGCACATTTTGGGGAATTCTATTGTTTATCCCTGCCACATAGTTACTTTGACACCATGACATCACATTTAGATAGGATTGTTTCAGCATACTGGTTTGCTTATTATTCTCTGCTCTATAAGCTCCCTTAACTCATTGGTTTAAAAAAAATACTTCAAGGTTGCTAAGATATCTATCCCCAGAAGCCTTTTGTTTTTTCAAGAGATATATAGCCTTCTAATAAAAAGTCAAACAAACAAATTCCTTCACAATACCTATTTAGATCTATATTATCAATAGGAGCATTAATTAGTACAATTTGCCCTTGAGCACGTCTTAAACATGACAAGACCAGGTTTATTTCCTTTCTGTGTTCTACAAATTAGTTCTGAAACCTTAAAATAATAAAAAAAAAAAGCTTCATTAGAAATAGCTCATGACCAGAAAATGTATGGATTTTCAATTCAAAGGCAGCATTAAAAATAATCCCCATAGTAACGCAATTCCGAATGCTAATTGCATTTCAGTAAATTACTTTACATTCATCAAACAACATAATCAATGAAAGACATTGCTAGCTTCTTTTATTATAATGATCCTGTTTGCAACTCCAGAGATACGGTCATGTCAGGCTGTTACAATCCTCTCCCTTATATTCAGGGGATTATAACTCTGCGATAAAAATTTATGCTGAAATTTACCAACCCTGCCCAAGAGTCATTCTTTTTAATTGAAAAATAGGTTGCAATATATTCGGTGGGAAAAAAAAGTCTAGGCCAAATTTTCCTGCTGTAGTATCTGAATAAAATATATTACTTCAATTTCAAAGGTGCTGAGGTCCCAGCTTCCTTGGAAATTTTAGCCTTTTATTTTGAATAAACTTCTCTCTGCACTTTTTTAACTACACTTCTATTTTTTGTCTTTGGAGCTGCAAATTTCACCAACCAATGGGAAGTATACGTCTGTATCTATATCAAACTATATTTTGTTTTCTGAGCACCACTTAGGTTGTAAGACTGTAGTATCCCTTCCCTATTTACTCTTTACCTATATTGTAGACTGAAATTTCAAGAGATGTTGACAAAGGACTGTGTCAGGTATCTCCTAGACAGAACAATGGAAAGTCATTAACCTATATAGCTTCCCAGTGGGAGCACCTTAGAACAATGGGATAGCTCCAGCTTAGGGCAAACCAGTGCATCCAGCTTGTATACAGAGTTGGAGCAGTGAAAAATCACCAGAAGAACACAGGAACAGAAACCAGATGTTATAAAAAGCATTTTTAAAAGAAACAGACTCTGGGAGGTTCTAGGAACTCAAAGGGATATGTTTTCGGAGCTAGGTGGAATATTTTGACTGCTAGACCTAGGCAAGCTAAACAGAACACCTTGCAGGTGCAGAAAGGGAGAACCTAAAGGCTGATCATGAGAACTCGAGGGTCTGGGGGCCATGGAAGGGCTGATGGAAAAATCCTAAGTGTTCTAGGAGTGGCGAGGGCTAGGGTTGCCAACATGCTATTCTCACAAAACTGAACACCCTTACTCCTCCCCCTGTCCCACCCCTCCTCCTCCGAGGCCCCACCCCTGCTCACTCCATCCCCTTCTCCCTCTGTTGCTTGCTCTCCCCACCCTCCCTCACTCGCTCATTTTCACCGGGCTGGCTCAGGTTTGGGGTGCGGGAGGGGGTATGGGCTCTGGGGTGGGGCCAGAAATGAGGAGTTCAGGGTGCGGGAGGGAGCTCCAAGCTCAGGAAGTGGCTTGGGATGTGAGAAGAGGTGAGGTCTCTGGTTGGGGGTGCGGGCTCTGGGGTGGGGCCAGGGATGAGGGGTTTGGGGTGTGGGAGGGGGCTCCGGGCTGGGGTGGGGGTGCGGGTTCCCAGCCAATGGAAGCCACGTGAGCAGCACTTGGGGCGGGGGCAGCGTGAGGAGCCCCATGGCTGCCTCTACGCATAGGAGCTGGAAGGGGGACATGCTGCTGTTTCCGGGTGCTGCATGGTACGGAGGCTAGCAGGGAGCCTGCCAACCCCGCTGTGTGGTGCTTCCAACCGGACAGTCAACGGCCCAGTCAGCGGTGCTGACCAGGGCCGCCAAGATCCCTTTTTGACCAGGTGTTCTGGACAAAAACCAGACACCTGGTCACCCTAGTGAGGGCACAGGCTTTTGCATTTAGGTATGGTTATTTTCCTGTGGATCTGTCAGTTTCTTATGCTTTCTCTATGAAGTATGTGTGTGTTTAAAAAGTTACTTTGCCAAGTCTCTGAGTTCCTTGCTGTAACTCTCATGTGTTCCCAAAAGGTTAAACTGTAAACCAGAGTACCCACAATGGTGGAGCTCTGGGGAGGGTGTATTTAAGTTGCTGGGGAGTTTTGGGGGGGTTCAGCACTGGTCTCGGGGTCTATGGCAGCTGGACCACAGAGTCCCACTTCTGAAAGCCAGTGAGTCTGTACCCTGAAGTGAACTGAGAAGCCAATAGGCAGTGTCTGGACTCTGCTCAGACTCAGTGGGCTTAGAATCATGCATGGTCCAAGCACAACAGCCTGGCCAGTGTCCAGCGGGGGGGCTGGACTGAGTTGGTGACAGGGAGGACATGCTGATCTCACTACATTACTTCACATTTTGAAAGGCTCTTGCACAGCAAGGCATTTTTGGGACAGGCAACAGGCTGTAAGCAGTTACTATCCACTTTTTGCTGCTGTTGCTTCTCACATTTGTTTTCTTAAAGGTGGCTTTTGTTAGCTACACAAAATTTGAAGAATGGAATCTTGCAATATTTAAGCCAATTTTTAAAAAAGCAGCTTCTAAAACTGCAGGCACAATTTTCTGTATTCATGTTTTTTGCATATGTAAAGTTTTTTTGCATGTGGTTTCTACATATGATTCTAAGGTTATGAGCCAATATCAGTTAACTCAGTTACCCAATACACTCAGCAAAGCCCAATCTTACAAAGAATTTAAGCATGTGCATAATTCTGTTCACAGGTTTAGACCCTTCAAGCAATCTACCTTGAATTGAAGTAGGGTTACCATATTTAAAAAATTAAAAAAAGAGGACACTCCACGGGCCCTGGCCCCGGCCCTTTCCCACCCTGGCCTGCCCCAACTCCGCCCATTCCCCGCCCCTTCCCCAAAGTCCCCGCCCTAACTCCCCCTCCTCCCTCCCAGCCACGCGAAAAGGGCAGTGCAAGCACTACCGGCTTCACGGTTTGCCGGGCAGCCCCCAGACCCTGCGCCCCTGGCCGGCGCTTGCCCAG